>NC_045737.1:8639116-8974116 GCF_008692095.1 Etheostoma spectabile
ATGGTACACCAAGTTGAAGTAGTGAAAAGCTATTTAAAACTGTCCTGCACCCATCAGACCCCTCTAGAGGTCCTGCTGCTGCTCTGCATCCCCGTGGTCGACCCTGATAAAGAAGACAGGAACTGGAGGCGCCCACTCAACTGCCTTCATCTGATCACTGCTCCTCTGCTGTGTGCGCTTACTTTCCAGTCTGGAATATGTAAGTGCAACATGAAATACAGTAGCACCCTTAATCAGAGTAAATATATTGTTAAATCAATACCCCGTATTATTTATTCATTTATTTATTTTAAATGTACTTAATTTCCTTTTAATAATTTTGAGATGGAGATTATATGATCCAAGGCCAGTTTCCCCTCTGGCTGCTCATTCTTCTGCTGGGACTTTTCCTGTCTGCTATTGTCTTCTGCACCACCACTAATGACAGTCCTCCCAAATATCACCCAGTAAGTATTGACAGAGATGAAAAAGGAAACAATATTGTTAAGAATATGCAGGATATGCACTCTTTTTTTGGGTGTGGGGAGAGAAGTGCCACATTCAGGTCTTGTACACATATCAAATAATGTTATCATGCATTATTGTCAGTGCTTTGAGCTAAATGCTGACATCAGAACATACTCACCATCCTAGTTTAGTGTTAGCATGCTAACATTAGCTAATTATCCCTTACCATAAAGTACAGCAAAGGCTTATGAAAATGTCATTAGTTTTGCAGTTATTTGATCACAAACCAAAGTACTAGACAAAAAAAATCTGGCGCTAGATGATTAGTCAGGCAATCACTAAAGTCAACAGGATTCAACATCTGGGAAACCACAAAATGTTATGCAAATCCAACTTGCAGTCCTTGAGATATTTTACATAATAGGAGAACACTTTGAACTAATAAACTCAGTTTACAGTCAGAATTCTGAGAATAAAATCAGAACTCACATTTTCACCAGTGGCCCTAATCCTCTTCCGTAGACGGTGGTGCTTAGCAGATCACCAAAGTCAGTAGGCTTCATCCTCTGGCCACCAGCCATGTCCGTTCAATTACAGTTCAAGGCTATCCATCCAATAGTTGTTGAGATATTTAAGTCTGGACCAAAGTGTTTGACTGACCTATTGACTTTGCCTCCCTACAAAAAAAATGTACAGCAAAAGTTTTCTTGCATATGTGCGTGCAGTTCTTCTGAGGTTGTCTTTTTCCCTGTCCAGCTGTTTGCTCTGTTGGGCTTTGTTGCGAGTGCGGCGTTGATCAGCGCGACGGCCTCTGAAGTGGTCAGTCTTCTGCACATGCTGGGTGTGGTGCTGAGTCTCAGCAACACTGTGCTGGGGCTGACTCTGTTGGCCTGGGGCAACAGCATAGGAGGTAATATTTGTGAACCTATTTCAAAACATATACAAAAACTATGCTTGTACTTAAAAATCTTATCACATGATTTGTATGCACTGCTCTTTTTCAGATTGTTTCTCTGACATCACCATCGCCCGGCAGGGTTACCCACGGATGGCCATATCTGCCTGTTTTGGAGGCATCATTTTCAGTATCCTTATTTGATTTATAGGAGTGTATGTCGCTATAAAAACATAACTTATGGACATGTATAGCAGTGGCTGTTAATGACTGCATCCTTGACTGCATTTCCCTCAGACATGCTGTTCGGAGTGGGTTTAGGATGTCTGGTACAGATGGTTAATTCACATTCTTATGTGCAGGTAATCTTCTACTCAAACACACAGATCAAGAGTTTATGACTCTGGTCAAATGTTCAGGGAAATAAGTCAATAGTCACAGATACACGAAAAAATGTATGATGTTTTTTTCCCCCTCTTTCTCCTCAGTTTGAAGCAGAGGGTTTGTTGACGTGGATTCTTGCAGGATCTCTGGGTGTGTCTTTGGTCCTGTCCTTCGTGATTGTTCCCCTGTGCCGGTTCCACTTGGGTCGGGCATACGGGATTTTTCTCATCGTCTTCTATGCCATCTTTCTTCTCATTGCACTACTTACGGAGTTTGGGAAGATCCACATTGTGTAGATCTGACTCTCGGGCCAGTCTGAAATGAGAGATGTCCTCCCGTGATGCAACATGACACACTGGAACAGTATTACACCCTTTTCTACACAACATATTAATGCACTATTTAGAATGGACAGTGCATTTTGTGCCCTTGCCTTCTACCCAGAGCCACCTGAAACCAAGAAGGCAAATGAATGACAAACTGACAAAATGTTCTGCTCAGGGAGAGCTGTAACTTATCACACTGTGCCTTTATTCAACTTGTTTGTGCTAACTGGAGCTGGGACGGCACTTTGTGAGTCCACAGGGAGAACACATGTTGTGTTCTTTAAAACATTGTGAATGAATTAAAATGTACTGTAAATCAAAAATGTTAAAATAACCTTGTACAAAGCTGCTTTGGGGCATTAAATAATTTTGGTATTTGTTTTTACAGTTCGTATTAATGCTATGCTGGTCTGTGTTAAATTATACATTATAGTAAGTAAATAATGTAAGAAGTATGATAATACAGCAAAAATACATGAATGCATTTGACAATTTGAGCAGTTTATTAAAATACCTTCTTAGCTAACTCAAATACATTACAGAATAAGAAGCTATATAAAAGTTAAATACTTTGAGTCTGTTGAGACATTAGTTAGGAGATACACCGTTGGGTTGAGCTTTGAGCTAAAAGGAGTGTTTGTACTTTGGGTCTTTAGAGAACTTAAATGTAGTGTCTGTGGTAATACAGGTCAGATGAGCCATTTAACTAAGGCATCAGGTTTAAGTACTACATGATTTACAAGAGGTCACAAAAGGCCTACAGCAGTATACGTACACAACATACTGTAGTAGTACGGGTTTGCTGGTAATATTTGCTGGAGTCTTTGAAAAGGCCAAACGAGGGCGACGCTCCCACCTCACTGGCCGAGCAACAGACCTGCATTGCTGTCTTTCTGTCTGTAGTGACGGCTCTGAGAAGGAGTCGTCTTTAACTCGTCTCACTCTCACATCAGTCCCAAAGGAGGCCCCGGACTAGTTTCCCACTGTGGCAAACAGTGGGTGAGCGTGGGGAAACTGGAGAAGAGCTGGCGTGATGGGGGTTTTTCTTTCCATTTAAAAAAGCTGAGATGGTGGTGGTGTATGTACTGCTTTCAAACTGTGCATTAGTTGACTCTTTGAAGTCCAGTCTGTGCATTGAGCTGAGGCTCAGGGAAGGGAGATGGGTCAGAGACGGGACTGTCCAGGTCCCGCTCCAGGCTTTGGTCTGGCTCAGGCAGATTTTCCCTTGAATACTCTGCATACCACTCGTGCTGAAACAAAATGTACAGTAGGTGAAGAGGTTACAACAGTCCAACTACTGCCACAGTATTCTTGGTTAGTTCTTCTGTTTCTTACCTGTATCTCCTCCTCGTACATTTTCATGCTGAGGTCACTCTTCGTCCTGGACCTGCGACCTAGGTACACCAGAGACGAGTGCTGTACACACCAAAGCAGGAGAGAAAGCTGGTTAGTCGGAAGTCATGTGATAAGCAGAGCACTAACTGAGGTGTGTGTGTGTTTTCTCACCCCTCCCCTGTCCATAGTTTGTAGGACTCCCTGGAGAGAGCTGAGGGAGGACAGTCCTGGGCAAGTCTGTTTGTACAGCTCCAGCGTGGCCAGAGCTTCATCACGACTCACCTCTACTTCAAAAACTATCCCATTCTCATCTGTAGCATGCGCACACACAGACATTAAAATGACTCTCTGAACACTAATTCACACTTCACCCTGCCCTTTCACACAATTATTCAAATATGCATCTCATCTGATGATCTGTGTAAGAAATACGGCAAATATTCAAAAATACATGAAGGCTCTTGTTTCTAAAGTCACTTCCAAACACACTATCTCACCTTCTGGGTTCTCCACTGGTTCCCGGTTTTTGCGGCTGTAGTTCATGCGGAACACAAATGCATCCAGGATGAACGCCACAATGATGGTCATCACCACCTGGAGACATAAAGTATCACATACATACATACATGGTCACATTAATGCATAAGAAGGATTACTAAAACATACATTATTATTACTGGATAAAAGCAGAAATCCATTCCATACTTCCACACACACACATTAAAAACACATGACGGCATAGGCCTCACCATGGTAACTATGTAAAATGTCATGAAGTAGAGCCTGCTCCAGTGGCTTGTCATAGAAGTGACTCCTTCCTGTAGGAGAGTGAACAGTGAAACAGCAACACCCACTGATCAATGACAAGACTGCAGAGTGGTGACTGCTGAAAGACCACAGATAAATGGCTTAAACTTACCATGGTAATGTACCAGTTATTGACCACAGTCAGTTCAAACAGAGTCACTGGAGAAAAAAGAAAGAAGAAGCAATGAGTCAAATTAAAAAACAGGAAAATTAACAGATTTAGAGAAGCCCAGAACGCAGTTTGTTTTCTAAAAAAACTACAGTGACCAGCTGTAATAAATAGATAGATAACAATACAATTGTTATCAAAAATATACGTATATCAACATTAACTTGAAATAAGTTGAGGATATTCAGGCTTTACGAAATAATAATTAAACTATATATTCTCGACCTGTTTCTCGTGTTCGGTAGGAACGAATAAGCAGCAGAGAGCCAGAGACGGAAAAGTGTTGAGAGACAGCCCAACACACATTTGGTTTTGGTCTTTTCATTGGATTTGTTGACTATAAAAACAACATAGAATATTTTCAGCCTTTTTTTAATTCAAGAAAAAAAAAACAGAGAAATTACCAAAGCTGCTGAGGATGTTGTTGAAGTTATTGAGATAATAGTATCCTTCTTCCAACACCGTTTTGTTGCCATAGGTGACATTGATCTGTCTGTAGGAGTCTGCCACTGTGCTGGTGCTGAGAAGAAGAAGAAAAATCGACGAAGTGAACTACACATACTTTATCCTCTTGTGCCACAAGGTAAAGGAAAAAGCAGAAGACCAGAGTTAATGCCAATACATCCCAATCAGCCAATATGTAGACTACTGAGAAATAAATTGCTTGACTCACTTGCAGCAGTTGGGGTAAACCACCTCTGCAAAGAACTCCATCCCAACAATGGCAAATGAGTAGTAGAAGATGATTAGGGTCAACCCCAGACTTGCCATCCTGGGGAAGAGCTCAAACATGGTGTCCAACACATTACGATACCTCTGCTTTATCTTAAACAACCTGTGAGAGACAATAGACCGACATTTTAACATTAAAGAAAATATGATATATAAGTACATTAATACAGTACCAGTCACAAATGTGGACATGCTTTCTAATTCATTTGAATGGGGAAGTGTGTCCAAACTTGAGACTGATACCGGACTGGAAATGAAAGCGTACCGGAGCAGCTGAAGTGGTCTGAGAACTACGATAAAGTAAAACGGCTCCATATCGAATGCAAGAGCAGTCAGGCCCAGGAAGGCAAACACGGTCACTGAAAAGTCAAACCTGGACAGATGAGCACAGTGAGCATTAACATCAAGAACACAGAACCAGTCTTTGGTTTATGTTGAATTTAATTGTAGTTGTGTTTTTAACAAAATAGCCACAAAGAAAGATTAATTAAGAGTACTGAATCCAAATGTACAGACTCGAACAGGGTCTATGGATTTATGGTCTTATGGTCAATGTGGTGCTTGGGTAATCCCCCTACAAGTCTGAAGTTTACGATTCAGTACTCATTCAATATGTCAATAAATCAACCCAGCATCCAAGTTATTACTCACAGATTCCACCCAGAGCTGAAATAAGCCATTGGCCCCAAACCAGTTATTTTCAATAACACCTCAACACCATAAACTAAAAGTGGAAGGATAGAGGCAGAGTTAATATTGGTATAAGAGCATGTATACAACTTTAATTCTTGACACCTTCTATGACTAGTCTTACAGTATATGATGATTTTCTATGCGAGTGTGAGATAGCATGCAGCCTACTCACTGGTCAGAAAGACAATGTAACTCCAGGGAACAAATCTGGACCAGGAAATTCCACCTGTAGAGAATAGAAAGGTGAGAGATCTGTTGTGCAAAACACTTTCTTTCAGTCACATGCGTTTATGTCATCGGGTAAGATCTTACTGTTGAGCGTGTACGTCTCCACGAGGATCCACACGCCGTTGATGGCCACCACCACATCTGTACCCATGAACAAAAGGTCAAAAAGTTTTCTGATTAGAGACTTCGCCTCTGCATTTCTGAGGACAGCTAGGAGAACGTAAATGATAAAACTTACACATGGCATATTGGAAGCCCTTTGACTTCACAAGCAGGTTAATGCCTATTAAAGTAGAGAAGAAAGTGCTGAAAATAAGGACTTGAGAGACAGATTTGTTTAGTTTGAGAAACACAAGTAGAGAAAAAGAGAACCTGCCTTTGAAAATGAGGAAGGTTGTGTGTGGAAGGTCATCAAACCAATGTTCTCCACTGCGTCGTGCCTAAACAACACACGCATATGCAGTAATTGTACATTAAAGGACGCAAAATAGAGTGAATTATAACTGCACAGTACAAACGTAAGGCAACGTACCTTCCATTTAAGGCCAGTCACCTGATAGAACTTATAAAAGTCCTCTAGACTGAGGCAGAAAAAGACAGAGAATGTAACAATGCAATTAAAAACAAAAGGATTTTAATTGAAACAAGTGTATGTCAGGCAGTTACCTGAGCATAGAAGCCCCTGAGGTGTTAAGAGCTTTATATGTGAGGAAGCGGTCTCTAGCAGACATCCGTGGTCTGTAAAATCGCATCAGACCATCAAACTGTTTCAGCGACACACCCATTGGCCTCTGGAGAGAAAACAATGACAACATAGATATATATACATAGTTTGTACCAAATATACATTACACTAAATAGAACGGTGAAGTCGTACCTGCCGGCTAACCAACAGCTGAAAGGCATGGTCAATAGCGGAGCGTTTGTGGAGTAAAAGAGATTTAAACTTCATCTTCTCAACGTCATTAAACGTATCAAACACCACTGCCAAGAGCTGGAGGAGAAGAGAAGTGAAGCTGATGAGAGATCATGTAAAAAGGCTAATGGAAGCCATGTATATTATGAATAGGACTGAAATGTTAGAGGTGGTAGAAACAAGGCTATTTGTACCAAATTCATTATGAAGTAGAGCTCTATGGAGAGGTAAACAATGAAGAAAACACAGGACCAGCGGTTCTTGGAGTACGATGGCATCATCACATCAGGGAAACTACAAGAAAGAAGGAAGCATGTGGTGAGGAAAAAAAACAGCTTTCATGATGAGCTTTGAAAATAGGAAGTTACTGTTTGCATGCCATCCATGTGTGTAAAGATGAAACAGAAAACTGAACAGTATGCCCACTGCTGTGCTTACTTTGCTGTGGTCAGCAGCACAAACAGACTGACAAGGCTGTTCTCCAGAGTGCTGAAGTACTGCGGTGAGAGGAAAGGGCAAAAGTCAGGAAATCTGACCAACCACAGACACAAAAATCCCCAAAAACGTATATGTAACTCACACAAACTAATGTCAGGCACTAAAGACTCAACGTACCGGGTCAACAGTGTTTGGCGAGAAGAGGCAGAAACCTGGGAAGAGACAACAGGATGGTCAAGTAACAGTAACAGGAAACCCTGTTCCTTCTAAAGACCTGAATTCTTTTCAAATTTTCCGTTAAAAAAAAGCGCAAGAAGCGGCAGATTTCAAAATACATTAAAGTAATAAGCATTCTTACCCAACATAGCAAATATAACCATGAAGAAGAGCAGCAGTAGGAGGATGTCGATAAAAGGTGGGAGGGACTGGAAGATCTGACGCAAGTTTCTGATTGGATGAAAGGAACCTTGTCAGTGTTGACTGCTTTATGCAGTTAAATCAGTGGTGTCTGTATGTTAATGGAGTGGGACAAAACCACGGAAAACAAAAACATGGGGTAAGGGACATTAACTTTGAAGTCCAATTCAAAAAGCAGCTACATTAAAGACGACCATCAGGTGGCAGTAAATGTCATTTTTGGAAGACATTTTATGACTATGCTTTTTGAGAAATTTTAGACGCAGGTGACTGGTAATAGAAGACACTCTCAAAGACATCTTGATGGATCAAAATGAAAAAAAGTCAAAATGAGCACAAATCTAACTGAGCTTACAAGATTTTGTCTGGCTTTGCAAGCTTACATAGTAGTGTCACTGTTTTTCTTTCATATGAAAATAATTATGTTTAGAATGGATTGCTTAGCGGCTCTGTGTGGTCTCTCCTTTATTCTCTCTAGTGTCTTCCATTATACAAACAGGATTTGGAGCGGGTTGTTTAGAGGAAACTGTAAATTGTATTTGGCCATGATGACTTTGACCTGACTTTTTGAATCTCTGTGTGTTTGTTTAGGTCATTATGTACCTGCGCACAGCACCACAGTATCTACAGTCCACCAGGAAAATTGGTCTGAGAGCTCTGGTCACCCTCATGTGAGACGTCTGTCTGATTAGAACCACTATGGCCTCCACGAACTGTAGCAGCAACACACACATCTGAACAAGGAGAAGAGACAAAATGAACAATATGCAGTAACAGAAGCTGAATCACAAACTATGACATGGGACCTGCAGACAGCAGGGTGACTGCCTTCCCTCAGTGGACCCGACTCTACAGTACGAGACGAAGCATCCAGCACGCTGAAGTGACTGTTACCCCATCATTAAGTAGCCATCATGGATCAATTACCTTCACCATGGTCCTCTTGTGTCGTATGAAGGTGTGGAAGCCTAACCAGCGGAGTTTCATGCATAGCTCAAACGCCACAATAACCAAAGCCAGCAGCTCCAGAGTGGCATGGACCTGCAGGGGTATCAAATACACAGGTACTTTTCCAATAATCTTTATGTGTAAGCTTGTGTTTGCGTGTAAATATTTACTCACGTAGACGTCCAGGCGCAGTGAGGGCACAGCTGGAGCTTCACACAGTGACAACATCATCAGCAGCAGGCCTGTCAGAAGCTCCATCATGTAGAACAGGTGGTTGTGAGCAAACAGGTACGCTGCCAGCGCTTTTGGATTTCGAGGATGGGTGAAGAACTTATCATTGTTCTCTCCTTCCTGTATGTGAAATTTAAACGACACATTTAAACCACACAATATAAGCCTTTATGTATTTAATTAATTGGATTTCGGCTGATTTAAAGGTCCCATATTGTGAAAAGGTGAGACTTCCGCATAATTCTTTATTATAAAGCAGGTCAAGATGCTATATAAATACTGTGAATGTATCAAAACGCTAAATCCGAAGAGAACTGCACGCAGCCCATATTCAAAAAATGCCTTTAAACGAGCTGTCAGGACTTTATATGGTTGTGATGTCACAAATATATACTATATGTAGGTAGAAAGTGTCACTACAGTGCTGTTACAGTAATTCCCGGCTGCAATGACTAAGAGAGATTCTGCGTGCGGAAGACTCGGAAAAACTGACCAATCAGAACTGACTGGGCTTTTTTTTAGGAGGGGGGCTTAACGGGAAAGGCGCTTTAACTGAGTGTTTTAGACAGAGAGTGAATACAGGCACATTCAGACAGACAGTTTAGCAGTTTTCTTTCCTTAGCTTTACTTAAAAGGTACCCTGTGGAGTTTTTGACTGATTTAATGCATTAAATCGGCAATGTAATGTGCAAAGAAGTATAGTAAGAGCAGCGGTGGGCACACACCCCACGTGGGATTCTTTTTGTACTGGTTTATACAATGTTTTTTTAGTAAAATATTGCATATTATACCTTTAAGGATACACAATGCATTCAGGTAAAAACACTGAATAGAAAAATATATATATACATCGTTAACATCATTACACATGAACTGTGCAAATCCAATGAAAAAGCCTGTGTTTGTGTGAGTACACTTTTTTTTTTAAATAAAAAGTGGATAACTATTGGAACATTCCATATTTGTGATTACCTACTTTTTTGTATTTTAAAGTTCCTTGTATATAAATTGATTCATTACGTCCAGCAGATGTTAATGCCGTAAATATAGTCCAGTCAAAGAGCCCAAAGTTGAACCATCTACAGGTAACAGTGTGCCATTAAAAACTATTATACACTATGTTAACTTAGTTAACCCTGTGTACTCGGTAATTAACAAATGCCACTGCGTGTGAATACCTGAAGGTAGATGGCTGCCTCTTGGTAGTTCATCTCCCAGCTTTGCCGTAAGGACACATTCTGTGCTCTGTGGATTTGTGGCCCAGGGGTTGAGATCACAGTGTTGTTCACTAAGTCATAATTGCCTCCTCCTCCATCTGTCAGAAAACACAGAGGTGTTAGTGTGTGGATACAGCCCATAAGTGAAAAAGAACAACGAACTGTAACAATGAAGTCTTTATATTTTCAAATGTAGCTGTCTGTATATGGGTCACACACAGTGGTAGAAGAAGTATTCAGATCCTTAACTTCAGTAAAAGAACTAATACCACACAGTAAAAATACTCTGTTACAAGTAAAAGTCCTGCATGGAAAATGTTACTTAAATAAAAGTATGCAAGTATAATCAGGAAAATGTACATATAGTATTAAAAGTAAAAGTAATTCCTGACATTTAAAACAATGGAAACAATAAAAACAGTTCTGTCAATCAACTAAGTGTTAAATCGGCTAATCACCTCGGAAAATAAATATACACAGTATATGTGTGTGTGTGTGTGTGTGTGTGTGTGTGTGTGTGTGTGTGTATATATATATATATATATATATATATATATATACACAATATAATATAATATAATATAATTGTATATATTATGTATATAATATATACAATATAAGTACAATATTTCTCTCTGAAATGTAGATGTAAATAAAAAGACTCAAATTTGTACTTTCCACCACTTGTTGGTCGGTCTGTTGCATGCACTCGCAAGCACTCGCACGCGCACACACACACAGACACACAGACACAAAGAAGTATGGGCCTACCAATGCTGTCTAGTTCTAACTGTAAGGCATAGGAGGAGATCACTACTGGAATCCCATTGTGGATCTGATCTTCATCAGAACCAGCTGTCTGTCCACATATGCACTCCATTGTCAGTTTTTGTCTTTGTTCCCCAGCTGTGTGATTGAATCGAGAATCCTTAAGTCTACAGCAGATATGTGTGTGTCATTCACGGTGCACTGGTCTTGTTCCAGCATCCACACACATCTGAAGATACAGATGGCCACACATTCCACTCAGGCCTGATGCAAACTCCAGAAACACAGTCCGGATGTGAGTTCTTACAGATGCAGAAAAATGCAGGGCAAGCTGGAGGATTAAAGTAACAACGAAGACAGAACACCAATTGAAACAATTGACAATGCTTCTGAAACTCAGTACTTTTTTGATCGGTTGTCTCTTACAGTTGCCTTGATGATAGATACTGTCACCAGTGACAGTGAAATGTAACTTAACCTGCCTTAGCCACAGAGATTAAACTTTGAACCCACTCAGTAGAAGAGTGCAGTGTTTGCAGTAATATTACATGATGTATTATGTCCCCTTCCTGCCACAGACAGGATACAGACCCAAGCCAGATAAACCACAAGAGGAATTAATCCTGTGCTACAAGACGGAGGAACGTCTAACTTCCAAAGACAGGGAAGACATGTAGATATCTAAAAACACTGAGAAAAGCAGTATTCCATTGTAGGACATAATGACTACTTTTTAAAAATGCAACAGATAGTGCAGGTTTTAGAAAATTGAGCTCTAACATACATCTGAAAATTATTAAATCCAGATTAACTCAGTATTCTCTAATAAACTTAAATACAGATTCAAACAGGTTCCCTCTACAATATAAATTACAGTTTCTTTTTTTGAATAAGCAAACCCTCTATGTGTCTTTCAGCAGCAGCATATTTTAGTCCTATCTGGGTGCTCTTCCCACGTATTGTACATCAAATGTTTCTGCTTCAGGCATGTCTCCTTAGATTGAAACGTAGCGAAGACCACATGAGTCTCTGACATCCAGTCACAGACTGTCCCTGTCCACCTTGACAGCAGCAGATTGAGCGGAAGTATGAAGATCAAAGTCCAGTCCAGCAGCAGCCTGGCTGTTATCCTGACAGGAGTACAACCCGTGTGCCACTCCAACCCCTCATTTGTTTGAGAACAATAACATGTTTGGAGCTCGCAGTCAAAAACACAGTGGGGTCAGGCTCACAGAAACACAAACAGGTTCAGCAGTCGTGACCATTTCTCCCAGGACAAATAAAATCTAGTTTTGTGACGATCTGGACGGTCCTGACCACTAGTAGTAAAACGGAACTCCACACTTCTGTCCAAACAAGTGATCTGTCACTGGGTTGATACAACGCAGCCTTCTTTCTCAGTGTCCAGGTTTAAACTCCCTCTCTTTCCAGAAAGCTCACACAGCAATCAGCCAGAACAGTATGATACTTCCTCCTTGTCCACCACTCCCAAATATACTGAAAAAAACCCCTCCTCTCCTCTTCCTGTTCACCTCCAGAGCCAGGGTAAATGATCCAGTACGCTCACACAGAGACACACACTTAACACACAGGCTGCAGACATACACATCACATACACAACACACACATGCGGCCCATGAGCACCAGAAAGGGGCTGGGGAGGGGGGGGGACTGGTCTGCTGAGGCAGCAGTTTCTCAGATGGGTCATTTTGTAGCTTATATGTGAGGAATACAAAAGGCAGCAGGATTACTATGTTGGAATGGATGCATGGATACCCATACGTTCTGCAAGCGCTCGCGCACGCACGCACGCACGCACGCGCGCACGCACGCACGCACGCACGCACGCGCGCACACACACACACACACAGACAGACAGACAGACACAGACAGACAGACAATCTCTGCTCTCCATTACAGCAGTGTGGCCTGGACGTGCAGCATGTATGCAGCTTGTCAACAACATTAAATGAATTCTGACTGCGCTAGTGCACATCTGGTAAGTAGACAAGCCTTAACTTCATCTCACAAAATATACTGCTATAATAACATACAAAAATACTAGACTTCTATAAAACAACTCTTCTATAAATACTTATGCAAAACTCTAGTAGAATGATCACCACTCAGGTGAGAATGCCTTTTTTCCCCAAACAAACCTTTTTTTGAGCTACAGTATGGCTTAATGAGAATTTACATGTCTTTCTGTTCACTGATTCCCTCATTGAGAAAAACCAAGCATATCCTCAATTGCCTGTTTATTTGGTACACCTAACTTTAACTCATTTTGTTTAAACTGTTTGAGAGAATTGTTGATTCAATTTTATATCATTCTGGAAGCTGTGATGTCTACCCCATTTATATAAATGAGAGTAAACTACAGAATTAGCAACACCTATCAGTTTTTACAATGCAAAAGCACCACAAACTACAGCCTCCAAAAGGACTACAAAGTTGAGTGAACACCTAAAACAGTTTTTAAAAAACCGTGAATATTATAACTTGCTAAGTTAGTTTTAGCTGTGTGTAATTTACCAAATAAACTGGCAATTGAGTGTTGCTTAATTGTATATCCAATACCATGCCACAATAATAGCGATACTTAACCGTCCACGGCCATGGGCCTAGCAGGACACATTAGTTGGCATCATGGCTGAGAATGAGAACATAACAGAACTTACTTTCGTCTCCTCTCTCTGTCTCCTCGTTGAGCAGACCGACGTTGGCCTCGTCCCAGGTCAAGATGAGAGGCACATCGTCGTCAGACTCCATATTAGCGGATAAACAGGCTGCACAGCCTTGAGTTATAATGTTCAATAAGAGTTAACCTAAACTACGCACTAGCTAAATAAGTGCGCGGTTTGTTCCGCAGACAGCAAGACAACTGCACATCATGGATGCTCGCAGCTAACGCTGAAAAAAAAAGAGTACTTGTTAGGCTTTGCTAACTCAGATGAGAGCTAAATACTAGTCCAAATGTTTCTGGTAAGACATGCAAAACAGGAACTAGAGGTTTTCAAGTTGTGTGAAGCGGACATGGCCTGTTGGTTGTGGATTTAGTCTTCGTCCGGTTACAGACGGTATCTGTCACCGAGTCAACTGGTTCACTGTCACTCAGGCTAACAAGCTGAGACTGTCTGTGTCCATCACGGCATCATTAACACAAACAAGGCTTTCTGCTGGATAACATATGTTGTGCGTGTTCCGATAACATTCAACCGATGACTACGTATAGCAATTCTGCATCTAAATAACTTGTTCCGCAAACAACAATACCTGGCAGTTATTAATGATACTACAAAAGCTCGAGCTACAGATAACGATACAGATGGATCAACAAACATTTGCGACACTGAATCAATTCACGGCAGGCGGAGTGAACCAAGTTGCCCCCTTTTCAAAATAAAAGTCAAAGAATTTAAGATAAGGCCAATCAAATTAATTAATTTATTCATTCATTTATATCATCTATTTTCTGCATCATAACATGGCTATGAATGAACAGCGCCAGTGGTTTAACACATAGCTTTAATACCATATATGGCACACGGCATCGCACATGGTATCCTAGCAACAGCGGAAAAATGTCAACAATCTTTTCTGCTTGCGGCCGACGTAGCTTACGACTCGAAAGGTAACGCTAAATAGCTAACGTTAGTACATCTAAACTAACACAAGCTAAAGTAACTACTGTCGTTCCTTTTTTTTTATAGGAAGCGTTTTTTTAATCAATGTTAAGTTAAAAAAAACAATAGGCAACAAGTATGTTGTTAATTTAACACACGCTAGCTAATGCTCACTAGCATAACCTAGTGTTACCTGTCGTGGATAACGTTAGCTAGCTAAAGTTAACTAATGTGATGTGATGTGCTAATAAATGCAAGAGTCAATGCTAGCCTACGTAAAATTTAGAAAAACTGTACAAGTAGTTCCCATAAGAGCGAATGACTTAATTAACAAAACATCATTAAAACACACTTCAAAGACAGGAACAGTCCAGAACACAGTCCCATTATGAGCCTTTGCACTCCTTTAGCGCGGATCAGTTCAGCTGCTCCGCCAATAAACAAGCACTGTAGGTGCATATGCAACTGAACTGTTAACTATAGAAATAAAATGACGACATTGACGATGTTACAACACTAATCTTTTGTTATAGTTAACTGTTTTCCTGCCATCCACTGACAGTATGTCTGCAAACCGGGCAATGGTGCTGGCAAAGACAAGGACACACTCAGAAGAGGATCTAAATGACAAAGACATGTCACAGAAGAAGCTGCTCTCTCCTGAGGCTCAACGCATCTCAAGCATATTGGAAAACTGCATTAGTCAAGTTGAGTTTGCAGCCGCTCTGCCTACTGTCCTCCGGTTTAACAGTGGGTCCAGTGTTGTGGACAAGGAGTTGAGCAGGGCACTTCAAGACCATCAAATATTAGATAAAAATTTGGAGGGGCTAGGTCTCAAGCAGGATTCAGAGGAGGAGCAAGAAGGAGCATTTGGAAAAGCAAGGGCTAAGCTTGAGAAGGACATCAAGAACTCTGTCAGGGATCTGCTCAGGCTCGTCCGAGCCCATCCAGACGCCCTCTGTGGTTTGAGGACAGAGCTAGGTATGGAAGTAGGGGAAAGCGAGTACATGCTAATTAGTGGGCTTAAGAAGTTCCACTCCCACGTGGTAGAACAGTTGCTGACCAGTCCGGATGAGGAGCTGCTGCTTCTCCACAAGCAGGTGTCGTCATCCTCTGCCCAAGATTTGGAGCACCTGGTTTTATTGGTAGAAGAAGTAGCTACAAGCTTGAAGCAAATAGATGAAATGGTGAGGCACTACTGTACATTGGATGTTAAAAAAGAAACCCTCACTTTAACTTGCTTAGATGCAGCTAGAGAAGAGAACAAAAACAAAGATTTCTTATATAAGCCATGTTCTTGACCTTCTTGCTGTCTCGCATCTCCTATCTTTCTTTTTGTTTTACAGATTTCTAAGAAAAATATTGAGATCCAAAATTTGCAGATTGGTTTGAATGGGGACATCAGACAAGACGCGGGTATGTCCCTTCTTGTAGAGAAGCAGCGCCAGTCACATATCAAGGCAGCAAAGGTGAAGCACACCAGTATCCAGCAGGAGATCGATCGACTGAACAGTCAGCTTAACAATTTGGTCCTTGAAAACAGGGAGGCAGAGAGATTAATCCAAACGGTACTTGCACACACAAACACACACACACACACACACACACACATATCCATTAAAACTCACGGCACTGTTACTGTTTGTTTTTCTTGGCAGAAAAATGAAAAGGTGGAGAAAGAAATTGAATACTTGCTCCAAACGTTTGACGATGTAATCGGAGAAAACCAGGTACCATCTCAGACAAATTTGCCACCACAAAGTGTCAAAAGCTATTGGTCAATTTACTACCTTTTTCCCAGAGCCTTCACACACATCCCAGTCTATATCAGCTGATTAAGTTTGGTCAGTCTGTACACAGATGGAGAAGGAAATTGGGTATATGCATCATCCTGCTCTAAAATAGTGTACTATAAAACACAGAAAATATTCAGATTAGAGAAACTGAAACCAGTGAATAATTGCCATTTTTGCTTAATTAAACTGTAATGATTAATAGATTATCAAAATAGTTGGCGATTTAATTCTCATTTATTTATTTTATAAGCTCTATAACACACCAATGTTTTATTTACACCTGCTCATTTTAAGCATCGTCCTCAGGTGTGGCTTCAGTTTGAAATCAAGGACAGATGCATTCACACTTATATAACTTCTGACAACGTGTATGTGTATCAGACTGCCTTTTTATCAGCATGACATTAGAGCATTTATACCTGCTTATTACATTATCCCATTCCCTGATTCAGGATGCTCAGTATCTATGAAATGTCCAATGAGGTCCATCTATGTTTAGTAAAGAGTTTTGTGACATTTCTGATTTACATTTTCTTCACTATCACCATCTCGCTTTCTCGCCTCTATGCCAGGCCAACTTGGAGTTGAATAAAATGGAGTATGAAATGGAAGAGGAGGAGCTGATGAAGCTGAAGACACCCTTTTCTGCCCTAGAGGTTGAGTGCAACCAGATCCAGGAGAAGCGTCGACTGGCAGAAGAGAAGAGAAGGGAGGCTATGAGGGAGCTGGAGTTGAAGACCAAAGCTGCTATTTTTGCCCAAGCCTGGTGGAGAGGCTACAGTACTCGCAAGGCCTTGAAGAACAAGGGCAAAAGCAAGAAGGCCAAAAAAGGCAAAGGCAAGAAGACCAAATAAACAACCACGGACTAGTTTCATTACTCTGGTGTTACAACAACACACACTCTAGAGCATGAATGGTTTTGGATGTTTCAAAAAAAGAGACTGTTGAGCAAATACCGTTATACCCCATATTTAGTGTGTGCTTGTCATTTATGTGTTCTGTTAAAGTTCTTTATGTTATAAACTTTTACTATTTTTGTGAACAACACAATCTAAAGGACTGCAGCACTTTCCAACTCTTCTTGAGCAACATTTAACATTTAGAAACTGTCTTGCGGCAAATAATGAAACACTTGAATAACTTTTATTTTAACTAGTGGACCTCCACAAAAATGTTTTGACAAATGGCTTTGTTGCTCCGGTTCTGGATGAACAACTTTATAATTGCACGGATTGGTTTTAATGACTTCAGCAAGCATAGCCCTCCTCAACTTTAAACTGAAAACACATCAGCTAAAATAAATTATAAAATTAATAAAAACAGGAATTGATTGGGTGTACCAGTTGCTGTTTTCTTTATTGGCCACAGGGTGGCAGTACAGGACTTTATGTTCTGTGTGTACATTACATTTCAGTCATTTGTCACGTGGACAGGGGGAGCTGGGGGATTGAACCAACAACAGATATACTTGATTGGATATTGCTATTAGATACACAGTATTTATCAAGTTAAAACAAGTGAACCTCACATGTATAGTTAGCACTATCAGATACATTTCAGAACTTCTAATCTGGCCTTGTTAATAACAATGAGGAGCTACATGAAAACAAATCATTGGTTGCACTCAGGACGTAGCATGTTTAATACACTGATTTACAGTACGCTTTTTGGGCTTTTCTTTTTTCTGTACTTCATGTCTATGTGACGAAGTTTGTTGTTGTTTTACTATGTCCTCGTGGTCCTGGATGAACATTTTGACCTAAGAAGGTGACAGTAGGACACAAGTATGTTGATCGTTTTCTGTTGCTCTGGCTGTTTATAACCATTTCTGCTCTGTCGGGGTACATACCTTGTCCAGCTGTTTCTCTGTGTCATTCATATCCACAGCTTCTTCCTCCTCCAATATGTCACCTGTCATTTCATAAAGGTTGAGGGTTGCCATCTTAATCTGTCCCAGTAGGAGTGTTTTCTTTGCTGCTGTTTCCTGAATGTGGTTCCACTTCCTTTCCTGTGTGAAGACAGGGACAACTAAATTCCACACGAAAGATGGTTGTTCAATCTTAAAATCAACATTCCATCTGGTCTTAGCTCTGATGCCGGATTTTGACCCGGGGTCATGTCTGGTACCCATGTTAGAGCCTCAGAGCGCGTCTTCTCTAGCTCGGTCTGAAGCTGGGACAGCTGGTTGTTCTTGTGCAGCCGCAGGAAGTGATGCTGGTCCTCCAGTGACAGCAATGCTTTTCTCTGCTGGCTGACCTGCTCCTGCGCCTTACTCTCCCTCTGATAGAGATGGTCTCGAAAGTGGAGAAGACTCTCTAAATGACCTGTGATAGCCTGCACATTATCAAACTGACATACACACACACACACACACACACACACATTACAGTTTCTTTTCCACATGCAACTTTTTTATTTAAACACAGAATTTAAAATGTGCATGAATCACCCCTGTAAACATTACACTAATTATTGCACTTTTCTGAAATATAACATTCACCTTTAGGGAGAAAGAGCCAGGAGTGTTATTTCACTTAGCGATGTCATACATTTATTGAGTGTGGCTACTGTTTAGGCCATCATCAAGAGACAAGATGAGTCAAGATAAAAGGAGGCCTTCCACCATGACAAACAATTCCCAGAGGTCAAAAATGAGTGGTTCAGTTACAAAATACTGCATTACTGCATTTTGGGGTTGTGTGAAGGAACCTGTTGGGCAGTTTATGCTTTCAGAGCAGCAAAAATACACACACAATGTGTTTACAGTTTTTTTTTTCAATTGCTAAACAACAGTGGGCACAACTGCGTGTGCAAAAATGTAACTACAGTCTGCACAGCAACAGTTCCTGTGAACCAAACTCAAAACCACAGTTTTCGAAAATCTACACACTTATCCCATTAATATAACCACAACCTGCACAACACTGTGGATTTCCAGCACTTTGATCAAATGCAAACACACTGCTGTCCCAACTGTTAACCACGCATTCAAAACAGACTAGATTTCAGTCTGGAGCCTATCAAACACTACTGATTGCAATTTTAGCTGAAAGCATAAGCAGGTGTCTTGTTTTCTACTTGTTAAGGAACATGTACAGTATTTAGAGTATATAGAGAAAGCTCAGAAATACTTTTTTTATACAATTACCAAATAAGAATTGAACAATAATACACAGAAATAGGTAAAAGTGCAAAGATACCAACACGTCCAGGTAAGACACCTGAGGTTACATACACAGCTATACAAATAATAATAATTGAAAAAAAAACAATAGAAATATTGCAAAATCCAGAATGGAATTTCTGTCTGGTGCATTTCAAACACTGCTTATTGCAATTTCAACTGAAAGACTCGTTAGTGAAGACATACTGTATATATAGTACATAGGGAAAGCTTAGGAAGATTTTTTGGGGAAATAAATAAACACCATTCACTGTAAGAATGAATCAATTATTCACTGTATTGTTCGAGAGAAACAGTAAACAAGTGAAAGAGCAAAGATACCAACATGTCCAGGTAGGATGTCTATAAAAAACGTGAAAAACACTTCATTTACTATAATAAAACTGTGGACTTACTTTTTCAGAAAGTAGTGTAGGTGGAAGCAATGGGAACACCACATTTATTTGTATTTTTAGATGATGTGTAGCCAGGACATCCAATGTTCTTTGTTATTACGAACCTTTAGTCTTGCACTTTTTCCGAGTCATTACATAAATTACTACAGACAAAGTAAAATGATATACTCTATTGAAGAAAACTACTGAATTTCATTCCTTCTTGTTTACATAAAAACCTCATATTTTATAAAATAAAAATGGTCATTCGACAGAATTTCACTCTTTTCATTAAACAAACTATTGAGTAGTTTGAATTCACTTAAATGATTGAAACTGCAAAGATTCAAAGTTTCTAATTCATGTAGTGGTATTTGATGCCAGTGCTTTTACTCTCAGTGTGTTCTAAATGGGTTGGAGTTTTGCACACGTGGCTTCTGTTGGGACGACTGTCATTTAGCAATAAAAAAAAAAAAAAAACTGTGAAAAAAGATATTAACTGACAGATGGTTTAGTAAAAAGGATCATTTCATGATGCTATTCTTGTACAATAAATACATTTACGTTTAGTTATTTCGCCATGTAAAAAACAAAATCTTTTCCGTACCTTAGTCATTTTGACCACCCACTCCATGAAGTCCCTGTATGAAGAGTGTCTCTGGACCTGACGCTGTAGCACCTGTTTCCTCTCCGTCAGTTCAGCATACTCCACCTTTAGCCTCTCAAGCTCTGCCTCCAGTTGAAGCACCTCATTCCTCTTCTTCTCTGCTTTCTCAGCAGCTTGATCAGCATCCTCATTCTGTAGAGAGGGAGAGAGTAGGATTTAGTTTGGCTGTTGCTGTCCGGTTCCACCAAGAAATTGAAATCCAATAAAGTTATGTACAAGCTAATACAAGAGTTGTGTGTGTGAAATGGTCCTCTACTGTACCTTGAGAAACTCATCAAAGGTCAAGTGTAACGTCTTCCTTTTCTTAGCCTCCTCGTCCAACTTAAGTATGCCCTTTTGCAAACTCTCCAATGTCTACATAAAAACACACAGCAGACAAAAACGTTTCAGATATTTAAAATCCAGATGTTACTAGTCATAATTTTAAATGCTGTTGTCCAAAATGAATAACCATTCATAATGCATAACCATCAACAAATATCCACAATACATTTGTAAATATATCAGCAATTTCCTTTTACTACAGTAGTCTGATGGCTTATGACATGATACAATTGAAAAGGATGAGAAGAATATGTTGGTGTAAATGTGTTCATTTTGAATAGGAATGTTTAAGCTATGTTTTTAATGATATGATCTTAAATTGTAGCCCTAAATCTACACTACTACGTTTTCATTTTCAAACGGCATTTTGAAACACAAATGATCTCTGTCCACACAAGCGATTTAGCTCCAGTAGCAGAACTAATTTCCATTTATATTAACCATGGATGAAACAAAAAAACGATATTACACATCTGACAACGCGTATCACATGATGGTGTAAACAGGAAGCAGATTGCCTGACCGCAGAAAATCATGGATGTGCAAATTCAAAATACAGAACAAACTTTGGAGAAAGAACAACAATAGTGCAAAGGAAGCCTGGGGGGAGGGGAACTGTTCCTGAAAGGTGTGTAAACCTAGCTAATTAACCATGGGGTCGTTTCTGCCCGTCCAGACTACAACAACCCTGGAATTTCCAAACTCTGGAGTAGTGTGGACCCGAGGCATAAACGTGTAGCAAAAGACAGCCTGTTCAGAATCCGAATCAGAATCCGAATCAGCTTTATTTGCCAGGTGTGAGGACATATACGAGGAATTTTTCTTTGGAGCATCGTTGCTCACAATGTGCTTACACACACAAAACAACCAAACAATATATACACACTAATATCTACACACACTAATATATACATGCTCTAAACAGAAAAAATATAGAGGCATGAGTGCAATGAAGAGTTCAATAAAAATGATTTAAATGTGGAGCATAGTGCAAAGGGTACCGGGATAAATAGTATTATGTTATTATATTACAATATGAACAGAATGAACATTATGAACAGTTCTGGAACAGGGAATGAGAATGATGAATAAATAACAAATAATAAGCAAGACGTGAGAATAGGAAATGATGAGTAAATAATAAATATTAAGCGAGATATGAGAATGATCAAGATGAATAATACTAAAGAAGTGGAATAATAAAGTGGAACCAGTAAACAGGTGCTGTTTAGAGACAGTACTACTGGGTTATTGCAAAGAATCGAATCTGAGAACTGAACCTCTTCGTTTTTAAAGGAAAACGTAGCTAGCTTTTAGTGGGGAAGACTGACGTTAGTCGCCTACAGTAACTACTCTACCTGTTTGCATTCTTTTTGCTTTGCATCAAGATCTTCTTCTTCCCTGCGGCTCTTCTGGAGATCAAAAAGGACAAAGCTCCTGTCAAGTAGAGAGCCTTCTGTCACCACGTCGTGGCTCGCCCCCGCAGGAAACCTCCTGTTCACACACAAGTTGTAGAAAGGTTAGGGACACTGAGCGCTCAGATGGACTCGAGCTGGGCTTCACTATATTATCTACAGTGTTCACACGCTCCGCCAGGGCCAACCGCTCCGAAAAACTCACTGTGAAAGAAGCTGCCCACGGACGCTCATGACTCTTTGTTGTCTTTGGGAAGCGTTCAGACAGAGTTAATGATGAAAATCTTCATTGTTTTACTCTTCCTCCTGCTGTTATTGGTTAGCTAGCGTTAGTTTTCCAACTTTTCTACGAGAGCTCGGACCATGGACAGCGTCTTCCTCACTTCGTTTCTATGGTAACACAAACCAGGAACTGTTAAAGGCACAGTCCGGTCCAGTGCAAAGAAAAACAACTTTCAAAACGAGATCTTTTTATGATCATTCAATGTAGTTAGTCTATAAAATGAACTAACAACTAGACTTTCAAATGTAAAAGATCTTTCTATAAGTCTAACGCATACATTATTTCAATGATAGCTGAAATGAAAAGCAGATTAATCAATTAGTAGATTGATGACCAAATTAATTGCCAACTATTTTGGTAATCTATTAATCATTTAAAAAAAAATTCAATTTCAAGCAAACACACCAAACGTTTAATGGTTGCTTGATCACCTCCAGACCTGTTTCAAGGCACACAAAATAGGCTATGGATAGGCCAACTGTATCTAACATCAATACACAACAATTGATTATTGAGCAGACAAAACAGCCACTGGCTCATCGGCCCATGAGTTTAGGTGGCCCCAAAGCCAGAGCCTTTGGTACATTTGGATTAACAGTTGATGGGCTGAGTCCAAAGATAGGCTGACCTGATCAGGTTTTTCTTTATTTGCTCCATATTGAGTATCTGACCCATACATGATGTTCATTTTGATCAAATTATGTAAATTTTTCCTACTTGATCCAGCAACACAGTCCATAACAGCTACTGCACAACTAGCCAACACACTGAGTAGCTCTGCTCATTTGCTTTATTTGATACATCCTTCAACCCCAGGTTTGCTTTTAAAGGTGCAGTAAGCAATGCTAGGCAAAGATTGTTGATATTTGAACTCAACTGCCAAACAGACACAACCCACTCTTCTTCTGAAGAGTCTATCATGTTTTTTTCAATCCTTCGTGTCCTCCTTGCTTACTAGCAACCGCGTGAAGGAGGGGTGGCGGGGGAGCGTGCACGGAAGGCTTGTTTTATGTAGAAGTGTTGTCGTCATTACTTAGAATTCCTCATGAGGGCGACAGAAAGTACGCACTATAGCTTTCAGCACAATGGCTAGGTACCTAGAGATATTCACTGAATTTGACAAAAAGTGTGTTGAATTTACCTCACTTATTTAATGTTTTTATAATGTTTAGTACAGTGTCCTGTAGTCTTTTGTATGTCAGATAGATCATCGGTGGCTTTCTTATTTTCATAATTTCCAGTGTAAACAAAATACTTAAGTTTACATGCAGTAAACTTAAAATTTTCAAACACTAAGCCATGAGAAACACACATTTTTGCCTGCATGGGGGCTTTTAACTTTTGTATTGTCCCGTTGTCTCATAATATGTCCATTCAAACCACCTACACTACTGTTCAAAAGTTTAAAACACAAAAGCTTGATTCCATACAGTCAGAAGGCTCTGATGACTACGCTATATTTTAGAATGGTCGTTCAATCTTTAGGTATTAGAAAGTCCTCTTTACAAAAACAAAAAAATAGAATGAGAAGTATTGAGGTAGTGCTAGTTGCAAACAGTATTGTTTCAAGTGTGTTGTTATTACTTTCTTTAATCAACAACAAGAAATAACTTGCAATGTCGTGAACATGAATGGGTGCAATACAGTAACATCCTCTTTACAAATAGATGTTATTTTTTATGAAGCGTTTGCAAAAAAATTAAAGGAAATGCTGTATAATGATTCATCCAGACTGACAATTGAATAAGGCAGAAAGACACAAAGATCCCTCTGAGCAACAGTTAAATAAGAACAGAAGAACTCAGCAGTCATTGGTAAAATAAACTGGAAGCTTAGCATCAAAAGGTGTGTATATTTAAATAGAAACAGGTTTCTGTTTCAGTGTCAAGTGCACAATCATGCTGCTGGAGTTAACAAGTGTGTTGCTTAAGCAAAGCTATTCTTCAAACGTCACAATAGAAGGTTAGTCTTAGCTCACCATATAATAATAACCGCTGAACATACTATGAACTGACTAATCACTGGTTAAACGTCGTCAATCTCACCACTGAGTAGACTGCAGAGGGCCCAAAGAAGAAACAGGTCCCACAAAATATTGTGGTTCAGCAATAAAAGTACGCTTTTCGGGACTAGAAAACCAATTTAAAACCAAAGGAGGAAAAATTGGTCACAACACTACTCTCCACGGTCATTAAACACTGTGAGGACATCATGGAAGTTGGAATCATTTATTTCTTCTTGTTTTGTGGCCAAAACTATTTCAAATATAAATAATGTAGCTATTAGGCACCTGAATTAAACTATTTAAATCAATATAACAGGCGATTACAGGTTTAGAACAGTAGTAGGCTATATTATTAAAAAAAAAAAAAAAAAAAAAAATGTGTGTAAGTGACATGAGTTTTCAGACATTTGATTGACAGGTGTAATCACAGGAAGATGTGTGATGTTTTCACGCAAGCACAGAAATCACACTTAGTATAACACCTTTCTGCTGCCGACACTCTGAATGATGCCGGACATTTCACGCAAGCATGTGGTTACACACCATGCTCCTCACCATGCTGACAGACAGACACAGGCAGACATGATGAACTTTGCTTTAAACATGTCAGAAAAAAATAGCAGTTGTGTGAAATCATTAATTGGGCTAGTACGGATGAAAAGATGTAGGCCTAATTTATGTAAGGATTTATTAGTCGGAAAAGTTGTTTATACAGGCTGCTGAAACATGTTAGAAAAAAACTAAATGCTGACCTGTCAGTGGTTCTGTCATTTCAAACTCATGGTGTGCAGTCAAACATCAGCGTTTCTACCATTTTTTGATTAGACATTTGGGACTATTAATTATTACTAACAATTTCCAATTTACACTTTTTTATAGATTGCCGGAACTCGTTCTTGTAATCCGGCAGTAGTAAATAACTTATTATGGGTTCTGAAAAAGAAGCTGAAAAAACAGTCATTTGTAGCTGCTGTAATCCTGTAAAAAACAACCACCAATCACTGCTTCGCGCTCCGCTTGGAAAGAACCAATGAAATGCCTCCTAGCTCCGCTGCGCGTACGCTATCCCTCCCGTGTACGAGACTGAGCTCAATGTGCGTGCGTTGCTAACAGTAGTCATTTTTTTTTTAAACATTCGGTTTGATAATATCAGGTGCTCGTCTACCAGTGAATGAGACAGGAAGTAAAACTGCGGTCCTTTATTTTATTTTTATTTTTTTTAACTGCGGTCCTTTCTGCTCTGAAGCAGCGACGCAGCGACGCAATGACGCAACGACGCAACGACGCAGGTCAGGGGGAGGGGTTAAACCAAGCCCCGGGGAGATGATTCTTTTCTTGCTAGCTTTTCAACATTATTAACCCTGCCTTCAAGAGGGTTGAGTGCCACTTCTTAAGGGCCCTGGGCATTATTTCCTCAATCAGCTTTTTATAATGAGCAATGTTTTTTTTCCATTAACTCTTTATTTTCGGCCAAAGTAAGGAGAGATTGGGTTATTTCACATGAGTGATTCCTGCCTTTGAATTTGTTTCTTATTTAGTCGTAAATATTTAATCTTATAGATAAATGCTTTAAATGCAAAAGTTTTCAAAGGGTATTAAATATAACAATAGCAAAATGTGTGTCTTTGAAATACTTGAATAATGACTCAATGTGTTAATCTGGTGCATTGGGGCCAAGATCCCACCTGAGGGCTACAGTTTTTATCTCATTTAAGATAGATAACAAGTATTTAAAAAAAATCTGAACTGGTTGTGTGTCTATAAAAGTCACCAAAGACACACACAGTTCTTGAGAAGTGATCTTTAAAAGTGAGGTTCAAAGTTGATGTCTGACAATAGAAGCAGCTGTTGAGCTCAATGATGACGATCCAAAGATCCAAAGCAGCTGCTAAATGGACCTTGTGGTAACATTGTTTTCCAATGTGCTTTTTTTGTGATCAAGAACAGACTTTGAAGCTCATCTTTTGAACCAACATTGATGAGAGGTCTTGGAAGTGCTCAGGAAGAAATGGAGGTTTGAACATCCACAAGTCCACCTGCTGATAAAGATCATGCAAGGTGATCAAAAGCTCCAAAACAGCCTCTAAAATAGACCATGTGGTGAAAAAAGGCAGATAATAGTAGTCTCTTTACAGTAATATTTGCTTAATGCCTAAAAATATATTGTTATCACCTTTTAAAGTAAGTAGGAGCTATATAGGATGGAGTTAATGGTTATTTGACATTACATGTTCACACTGGGAGCACAGTGCCACATGGTGACAGAGGAAGGTGGCATTAGCACGCTTAATGGAAATGTTGTGTGCTTTTGCGTAATAATTGCCAGGTGTTGCGAAGATAGCACTGCTGAAAGTGAAAACAGCAGAACCAGACACACACACACACACACACACACACACACACACACACAAAATGAGCAGAGAAAATAAAAGAGAAAGAAAGAGAAACAGCATGACCGAAAGGCAGTGAAGGGGAAAAACAACAACACAGATAGCTGCGGGCTGAGATGCCGCTGTATCCATTTTTGATGAATGAACGGCTTGCTGCACACTCACACACAGTACTTTATTAATACTAATGGAATGATGCTATTATAATAAAAGCATGTTGTGTCAGGTGATGGGCACAGTGTGAGGCTGAGGAGATGGAGACATAACACCCATGTAAACACCGGCAGACCTTTTAACAGCTGAGAAGGATGAAGAGAAGAAGATGAATAGGTCAGAATCTATGATGGCAGGCATAAATCCAATGAGGACACACCCTAATGCAACCCATTTCCCCCTTAAACCTCCTCTTAAGTTGCACATATATTGTTTCAGTGCATCACAAAGCTAAATGACCCTCTCTTAATCTAAATATCTGCAGCCAATATCTTTTTTTAAATCAATGTGCTATTACAGCAAATGGAAAATAATGCTGTCTTTCTGTATCATTTATAAACATTTTTTCTGTGCTTAAGTCTTCATATTTGAGATATCTAGAGACCACTGGATCTTGGGTAATATCTAAATCAAAGTTGTGTGGGTTTTGAACGTTGCTTGTCAGTAGTAAATAGCTCCTCTCTTGTTCCTCCGTACTTGCCCATCTAAATCATTTTCAAGTTAATAACTCTTCCTTTTCATTTACCCGCCCGCTGTAAATTCTTAACATGTATGTCCTATTGTAGATATGTTACTTATTTACTGTATACACTCATTGACTTGCTCTTTTCTTACTCTTATTTTACCTTGAATGTGACTGTGAGCATCTGCAAATATCAATAAAGTATTCTGTTTCTGATTCAATTCCTCTTTCCTTTTCAAATGTTGAATAACAGAACATTTTGTAACACAGATCTAGGTTGTGTGCGTCCTTTGTTCTTGATGCTCTGGAACACCGTGAGAAACTTGTTTTTAACATTTGCCAGGGCTTCAGATCTGTGCTGTTTGTATCATATAATAAGTATTTGATATATGTATGAAACTGATATGTTGATTAAATGATGTGATCTGATGAGGCCATGATAAACTGATGATACGTTTGATGTGTCACTGGACAGGTTTCCTTCCCATTTTTATTAGATCTGCAGTGTTAGTGACTGATGCTTCTTCATATCTTAACTATTTTTGTATTTTTTTTGTGTTGTCAAGTTGTTTACCTTGTTTCCATTTATGCGTACTCCCTGCATTTTCTGCCCAACTGTTCTCTCCTGTGGCTCTGACTTGGATTGTATTTCCTTATTAGCACCTTACTCAGAAAAGTGTTTTTATGATATGATTTTTTAGTTTTATTCTGCTCCTGATCTCATTGTCAAGCCTCTGTTTAAATTCTTAAAATGCAAAAATAAAAAAAACCTTGACTTTTACTGTAGCTTACACACACACGCACACCACACACACACGAATGCACGCGCGCACGCACGCACACACACACACACACACACACACACTTGAGTGGACAGGTAACAAACATAGACATCCATAATTAAAGGTCAACAGTGTGGTGCAAACAGATATTGAGAGGAAGTCTGTGTTTATGCTAATGCCTTGTCAGACAGAGAGGCCAGCGACTCTCTGACACCATCTATTATTAATGAGACAAGATCGCAGAGTTGCACCGGGTATGAACAAAACAATGCTGCTGCTGGCAAGCAATGTCATCTGACAGCAGGCTGAGTGAGTGCTTTAAAAATCGGTCTGGGTGTGCATGCAGTGTTTTAGAGGGAGCTGGATGTGTGAATGGATTTGTTTGTTTATTGATGTTTGTGTTTTGTGTTTGTCTCACAGCAGTGGTCCTGTCTGGCCTGTTTGCAAACATGCTTGTACACTAGTGTTGACAAGCATGGAGAGCACGGGAAACCGAAATTCAGGGAGAGAGGGAAGCCTCATAGGGGATGCAGGGGCACATGCGACCTCTACAAAGGGCAAATGAAAGCATAGTATTTATCAGTTCTTAATAGAACCACATGTTAAATATATTTTACAGATTCCTAAATTTTTGTTCCAGCTGGGACACATAATATCTGTTAATGCAATCAAATAAGACATGGTTGCCAAGCTGGGGTCATGACTATATGAGGGATTCCAACAACATACCAGATAGGCCTAATACTGATTCACAAAAGGATGTCTGTTCCTTCTGATTCTTGTACATTTAGCATTTTTTCTTGTGAAATGCTAAAAACTTTCACCTTTTCAGGCAACTAAAAATCTTTTGCATGAAACAATTTAAGAAGGGAAACCACTTTTTTGGTTTAACCACAGTATGTGGCCATAGCACGTGAGGATGTGAGGAACACCTGATGTAAAGTAGGCCTATACCTAATAAGGCACATGCAGGACCAAAGGACACAGGTCAAGGCCTCGGTGGTAGCTGTTGGGCACTAGGGATATTGATGTTGGCCTGTTGGTCGGATGGAAAAAAAGAGAGTCTGCACGCTAGATAATGCTCCCATGAACATATATTTAATTACCACCAAGTGACGTTTCAAGCATCAAGCTCTTCTTCAGACCGAGATTTAATGGAAGCATTAACTAGTGTGTAGACTCTGTTTTTCTGTCTTTTTCATGTTTTTTGTGCAGCACCTAGTATTCATCGGCGGCCCACCAATTTAGTATGGACAAACATTTTTCACACACGTTCCCCTCAGGATAAACAATATTAACTTTGGTGATCTCTTGACTTCTCGTCTAGTTAAAATGTCAATTTGTCCAATACTACTACTCTGAATCAGAATCAGAATCAGAAATACTTTATTGATCCCCGAAGGGAAACTCTGTACTACTACTACTTGCATCAGCCTCAGCTTTGTATGCAATGCTAACAGAGCCGCTTGAATGGCTGCAGTCTCTCATCCTTGTTTTTCTGGAATTTAGGCAATTTGGGTATAGTTGAGATAGCGGACTTGTCAGAAACATTTGGTTATTTACACATCCAGGCGATATAGAGCAAGTTATCTTTTATTTGGAGTTGAATGTAAGTCCCATATCCAATCTCGTTTATGTCACGAGTGAGGCGAGGCATGGACCCAAAGGCAGAATGACGAGAGCAGTGTAGAATTCATAGATTTAATGAAGCAAAAGGGAGTCCCGAAGAAGCAGGCAAAATATTTCTAAAATCAATCAGGATAGCACAAGACCAGGAACAAGGGTGAAATTGAAACACCGACGAACATAACATACCAAACCAGACCAGAGAAGCACAGAACAGAACACAGAAACAATGATCCAAGACACAAAGAAAACACAAAGACAATACACGGGATAACGAGGTAACAAGAGACAGGTGACAAAAGGGATCAGGAACAGAAACACATTAGGGCTGGACAGACAATCACAACGGCAAAGGCGGAAAGTAAAACAAGACAACACATAAGGGAACGGAAAGACTACAAAATAAAACAGGAAATGCAAACCAACAGAAAAGATGAAACCAACTGAACACAGACACGTGACCCAGGGACTGAACATGACAGTTTACCTCTGTGTTGGTATCTACTAACTCCAGCGGGAAGCCGCTGTGCTCTACTTTCTTCAAAGCTAGTTGCTGTGTCTATCTGCAGTTTGGTGCTAAATAGGTAGTGGTCATTGATTTTTTTAGAGCTTTTTCACTGTGAGAGCAATGAGAGTGAACCAAAACAGTGAAGTTGTTCATCACTAAAAGTGATACTTTTTACGTTGTCACATTGATTTTCATTTTGTCATTTGATGCATTGTGCAAATATGTGATTATAGCAGCTTTAAGAACGTAAGTTATAAAAACCAATCAGAGTTTTCCCACCAAACTTTTATTCCTGACACTGTGGACTGGGTGTTAAACAAAAAAACAAAAAAATTGAGACTTTTTCTGTGGAAGTTACAAAGACTATTTTAGAGAGGGTGTGATTTTGCAAGAACTTGACAGAGTATTATTTTGTAATTCCTGGCTATGGTCCCCGGTACATGCAGATAATGACCTGACAACCTTCCTTTATTCAAAACTGGGAGACTGTGAGGGGCCACGGCCGGCCTCTACAGTGATAAAACAAAAAGATCGGCAAAGTGAAGTCCTGCTTGCAGTGATATCATTATGCTGTGTCCTTTCTGACAAGGGGGGCCGGAGTGAGTTTGGGGATATTGGGTGTAATCTCTTGTCTGAACAGATTTGTGTGTGTATGTCTGTCTGTCTTGCTGGTTGCGTGTCTTTGTCTCAAATAGTGTTTTTGTGTATCTATATTTGTGTGTGTGTGTGTGTGTTGTGTGTGTGTGTGTGTGTGTGAGTAGAGGATTAGCGTGCCTCTCCAGTCCTCTGGCTGTAATCAGACGGGACATTGGCTCCATGACGTCCCACAACCCCCACCACCACCCATTGTGGGAGCGCCTCTATCCCTTCCACCCTTTCATGTGGGTTTGGCTGCCGGTCTTGGGACCTTGTTGGTATGTTAGGAGTTAAAACAATTATTCTTGCTCACATCAGTGTCCTTTTTAAAAGCGTTGCTTCCACTGGAGACTGTGACGGGTAAATCAGAGAGACAAAGACATGACGGCCACATGGTGTGGCACACAACATATGATGATATGAAGTGTGCATGTTTATTTCTTTTAAGGGGATCAACTATTCTTCAAAATCTGGCCCTGAGTTGTTGAACTGGTCTGAAAGCATGAGAGGGAAAGATCAGGCAGCTCCATCAGTGTGACGGTTCGAGGGTGGCCAGATAAACAACCATCACTGATCAGGTTAGTCTGAGCCCTTTGACCCTGGACTACCCTGTCTGCTGTTAGTTTGACCCATAACCTTTTCCCTTTGTCTTTTAGACGCAACATGCAGGACAACCCAAGCACGCACAACCCCCCCCCCCCCCCCCCCACACACACACACACACACACACACACACACGCACACTCCTACTTGGCCTCTTATCCTTGACAGCCCTTATGCTCATATTAAGATCTACTTCAGCGATTTCAGGGTTGTTTCAGCCATAAACTCTCATTTAGGGGGAAATTAGCTTTGAGTCTCGGTCTTGTTTCTATACTGTGCTTAACAGCATTAGACCATTCTTGTGGCTTTTAAATAACAACAAGGATGGATAGTATCATTCAAATAAATCTCCACCATCCTACTTTGTTGCACCATGTGTAATGGCCAAGCATTCATTGTTTTACATTATTATGTACTGCCATTGTCCGGCCCTCTTTGTGCCACACAGGGCTTACAGATACTAATCACAGTTACTTATGGTTTAGTATATTTACATATGCTGAAAAAGATTGTTTTGATGCATCCATCAACCCAGTTCACAATAACGCCCTCTCAATGTTCAAATCACACTTGGTCTAAAGAATTTCAAAAACACTTGGACAAGCTTTGCTGCGTTTGTCGTTGTTGTCAAGTTACTGGAAGGCCAGAAGCCTTAATCCAAATTTTTGAATATTGAAAACTGCCTAAAGCCAAGCTTTCTCTAGTTCCTGTTGTGGCATACCAGTGTGAAGGCTATTTAACTAGTGCCATGCTAGTCAAGAGGGACTGAGCTGTCGCCCTTTACTGCCTCAGAGACAGAGCACCATCAAACCCATAGAGACAAACTATAATCAACTTTACCAATTATACTCCATCTCAGACCACTTATTCCACACAAAATGGCATCACTAATGCTAGACATCACACAAATGCCTCTCAGTGTCCTGCAAGAGACTCCAGATACACATTTATAGATTCAAACCGATAGTTCAGCCTGTAATGAAATAAGATTTAAATAAGTCTTTGATGCCTTTTAAAAAATCTTACTTTACAAGAGATATTGCTGTGCGTAACCAGGCTGCTGCTTTAACATACAATAGAGCAACCTTCGTAAGCATCCCGTTGTAGTCGCTATACAAACGGTTAGGTCTGCAGGCCAAATATGTGACATTTAAAAATGTAGGTCTTTCTTGACATGTGGTGTCATGTCTGTGCACACCGGAAAAAAAACAATATGTGTGCATGTGGTTGTTTGTGCTCTGCATCTGTTAGAAACTAAGTTAGAAAGATAAGGATGAAAAAAGGAAAATATGTAGAGGGGTGTTGTGGTGTGTTGTGTGTTTGTGTGTGGTGTGTGTGTGTGTGTGTGTGTGTGTGTGTGTGTGTGTGTGTGTGTGTGGTGGGTTGGGGAGGGAGTGATAACGTTAACCACCACTTAAGCTCTTTGATCACAAAGGTTCATCAATCTACTGTCCAACCATGTGTCTGAGAAAGTCCTCCAAAATGGATTAAGGCCCTTCACACCACCACACACACACACACACACACACACACACACACACACACACCACACACACACACAAACACACACACACTCTGTTTAATATTACTTTACCACTTTACCCAAAGCTTTATTCTCCCAGCTAACTCCCAGCCATACAGAAGTCATCACAAAGCTCTGTTACTGTACAAGCAATCATGAAGTGATGCAATCCATCTTCAGAGTTAGAGGCCCCTGCATGGGACCTCACCCCCCCCCCCCTCCTCTTCCCCTCTCCTCATCCTGGCCCGAGTTTGTCTGGAGACGAAGGGTTAAGGAGGAAAAGACCCTCTGAAAAGCTGCCTGCTTAACCTCTGACCTTATGGTGTACGAGAGAGAGAAAAGGAGGAGAAAAAGAGAAGATAGAGAGGGGGGTCTGACAACTTACATGTAACTATGCAATTAAATGTATATACACTGGGTTAGAAGTTTAATGATTTAGCAGCTTTTTCTAAATAAATCTCTGCATGCTACGTCCATTTGTTCTTTCAAAATAAGTGTGCTGTAAACTCTGAGCAGGTGTAAGGTGTAAGAGGTTAACCTTGCTGTGAGAGACACAGAAACATGAGATGTCAAGAGAGAGGAGGGAGTGCGAATGTCAGTTTGGATGGGAGTCTAAGAGAAGGGAAGAGGGGAGGACCACCAACGCACCCCCAACTTTTTTTTGTCCTGCATCCTAGCAGACCCCACCCTTCTCTGGGCATCGGTGAGGGGCTCCAGCTGGTGGAGAGTGGAGATGCCAAACAACCTGTCAGAGATAAGAGGAGGCGGACAAGGTATGCACAGCACCCACACCACTCTGGGGGGTTCATTGCTGAGTGGAAGCGTTAGAGACACAGGGGTCCCTTATACTTGATAAGACAGCATAGCACACAATGTTACACTTTGAACAATGCTCTCGACGTGGTTGAATGAGATCGCCGGACACTTTTGAAACATTTGGGAAAAGGTTCCGGCTGCTGTTATCAGGTCCTTCATATTGATACCTGCATTGAAACTGATAAACTGCACCACACTTAAAAGATTTTCCACTCCGGGATGCTGAATTAAACACCCACTGGGAATGTTAATAGTTTGTCTCTGCTGTGTTTGTTGTCTAATCACAAAAATAAGAACACTATAACCAGTTGACTTATGCAAAATTCACTAAAATGCCACCCATTTTTTGTATATAAATCTGTCTTTATTTCCATAGAACAGAAAATGTAGTTTGTTTTGCACAACTATTTATCACCACCTGGAGATGAAGGGTGAAACCAGAAACAAACCTTCAAAGAGAAGCAAATATCTCTGAACAATATTTTCTTGTTTCACAAGTTAACAACAAACTGTAATTTTACAAATCTAGAGTAATAAATACTATAACAAGAACAAGACTATAAAAAAACATCTCGGAACACACACATACTCACACACACACACAAATCAAATACACATCAAGGAATGATGAGGATTTCCTCTTTACATACTGATGGTTTGTTTTTGTTAGAGCACCTTCTTACATCACTGCATGTAAAACACCTGGGCAGAAACATGAATACTGATTTATTACACTACAATCAACCAATATCTCATCTTGCACAGTAAGTGCCAAAAATCTTTCTTTACAGTTAGCTAAAAGGAGGAAAGTCACGCAACCCAAATCTGCAGGGAAATGTATTTAACACAAGTGATTAATGGAGAAATGCTGTTTGGACCTGACAAGGAGTATTTAGATTCAAAATAAAGAGACCAAAAAATATATTTTAAAGAGTTTGTGCATCGACACTGTCACGTTTACAGCACTGTGGTTCTTTTATTTGCTGAGCAATCCTTGCATGTATCACCACTGGACTCATGAATAATTCCGAAACAAACAAAAATGGGCCAACACACACACGCACACATGACACATGCTGCGCTCCAGCTCTGACTGGTCAGCTGGGGATAAAAGAGAGGTGTGTGTTCATTGGCTGGTTCTCAGTGCAAGGAGAAAGCTGGTTGGTCAGCTGGGGGTGACTGAGAGGACAGCGGTGGCAGCTGTGTGAGGCTGAGTTGTGCATTTACCCAGAATGCAGTGGAAGTTGTTTACAGGTCCTTCAGCCTGTAGCATGGTCTAAACAAACTGTTTATTTCTATGGTGCAGTGCCCGCAGCTACTACTGGCTGTCTCATTGAAAATGCATTCATAGTATCCTTGAGCTGAGCTGACATAGGCTTTACGTACACATACACACACACACACACACACACACACACACACAGACACACAAACTCATGCCTTTTCTCCTTCACTGAGACTGAGCATTGAGCTGTGCTTTGCTCCACTAAAGGAAAAAAAAAGTCTCCCTCAGGCTGCTGTGAGAGCCGAGATTATTTTGGTCAGTAAATATTACTGCCTGTGTGACAGTGTGTCACAATTTACATCATTAACAATGAAGAATGTGGGATTCATTGAGCGGAAAACAGCCTAGTGCTGTTCATGGCCTGGCCTTAATAGGGCTCACAGTGCAGACCGTTGGATGAAACCAGTCTTTGGGTTATGTAAAGGTGATAAGGTAAAACTTTGATTGTGCTGCTCAGACTTTTTTTTGAAGCTTCATGGATGTCCAAGTCCAGTTTTTAACAATCCACTGCTCCATCCAGCACAGGGGAGCAACATGAGGAACAAATGAGACCTCTTCACACAGCACAAAAATCACACTTTTAACAATTATTTTACAAAGTTAAAATCATATTTTGTCCGTATATGGCGCAGTATATTTCAGAAGTGCAGAAAGAAGGGTCACTGAATTTGAGACGAGGAATCTCTGCCCACTAATCAGTCTGTCGGGTATGTCCTCTGGTTCAGTTAGGAGGCTGCACTCCATTCTGGGACGCCACACCTGATGTGTGTATGTGTCTCTAGGGTGTGGTAGAGAGGAGGAGACAGGTTTCGCGTGTAGCGAGGATACTCTCTGAGCGGAGAGCTCAGCTGCCTGCTTTGAATGTTTTGGGAGCTTTGGGATGGAGGTCCAGAGCTCTGGCTCTGATAGGGGTCGTGGGTGATGTGTTCTCCCAGCGGCGGAGAGTTCTGGTGGGCTATAGCGCTGAGTCGAGAACCCTGAGGGCTGGAGCTGTAAGGAGGATGAGGGGTGTAAGGTGGGTAGGGTTTCATGGGGGTCATGGCGGAGGGGAGCGGGCAGGTGTATGACCAGGATGTACAGTTGAGTTCATCCAGTCTGGGCTCGGACTGGCAAACATGCACGCCTGACGCTGCACCATGTCTGAGCTGTATGGGGAGTCAGTGAGTGGGATGTCGGAGAGACCAGGTGGAGGAGGAGGATAGGAGGAGGGGTGATAGTAAGACTCGCCCTCACTTGGAGAGCTACCGGTGAAGGGTTTCTTGTACGGGTGCTGGGGGTTTCCTGAAGAGCAGTTCTCCTCCACTAAAGAGAGAGAGACAGACAAAGACAAGATATTGTGTTTATTTTTTATTTAGCGTTAATGACAAGTAAGAACTGGGAAAGTTTCAGACGGAATTTTCAACTTCAAACATCAGACATTAAAAAAAAAACATTATGCCAGAGTTAAAGTGCATTTTTTTGCCAGAAAAAAAGGGTCACGTTTTATCCCAAAATGTGTCCAAATCACACTATATAAAAAACCTTCAAGTTTACTTATTCTTTGATCAAATAGTTTCTGATATAAATCATCATTTTACCAATGAAAGAAGACAGTATTTTATTTGGGCAAACTGATTATTTGGCTCCTTGAGTTTAGACTAATTAAGTTTACGTTTGGCTGAAAAAGGGTCATGTAGAAGACAAAGGTTTATACTTTCAAAGCAATAAGTTATTGAAAATATGTTTATTTGTTCTTGATGCATAGTGTTAACATACAGTAGCCTAGTATCAGTATTGCAATAATACATTTAAAACCTACCCAGTCCTATTAACTAAAAAGTATATAGGGTACCGGTATACTTATTATCAATGCAGACCATTCTGTAGTAGTAGCATATTCCAGATTTAAAAGGCCTTCGGCATTCTTCTCTAGCACAGTGCAGAATTGCACATCATACCGATTTTCTTTTAGCTGTTGATCAATATGTCTGAATTAACTGTGTAAATTACCAGACATGAGAACAACTTACTTATTCATTCATTCAGCTGTTGCACTAGTAAATCTGATGCTAATTACACACAGATTGCAAACACAGACGGAATGCCAGTAACAGCCCAGCAGTAACTGCATAACTAAGAAGATGCTCTGACTTGGATGTAACTTAACTGATTAACATCTTTAAAACCAAATAACTCAGTTACATTTTAACTCTCAGATTTTAACACTGAAAGTTGAGAGCTCAATCTTAAAACTTAAAATATTTGATGATAGCCAGCGGTAACAGAATGTATGTATATTTGCACTCAATGGGCAAAAAAAAGGGAAATCACAGGAATGGTCGTTTTACTTTCACATTTTGCAGGTAAACTGCAACAGAAACAAACTATGACATTCGCATATACTGTTTTAATTATAAAATAATAATAATTTTGGCACAAAATCACAAGTTGGCTAAATGACCAGTTTTAGGACACAATTACTGTCTCTATTACATAAGGTATTACAATAATTAAATGAAAAATAGATAAGTCATATCTGTACTCCTGTGTCAGGGAGTTAGCTGAGCATGTTTTTACAGCTTGAGATAGGCAATCATTTTCTTCTTACACAGTGTACTGAGGGCAGAGACACACAGCTTCCTCCTACCTTTCCTCTTGGTGCAGTGGTAGACTTGTGGCTGTCGGCCGTGCTGCAGGTGAGGATGAGGCAGCGCGTAGTGTGCAGGGGGAGCCCTCAGCAGCTCCTGAGGACTGCCGCTGCTCAAGCCGTTCTCACAACTGTAGGGGGATCCGACAGTTTCGGGGGACCCTCGCAGACCCCGACCCTCCCCGCTGAAGGGACTCGTGGTGGAGCAGGCTCTCTGACGGACAGTACTGCGAGGGACCACAGGGTAGTCCTTACTGAAACAGAGAGGTGGAGGTGGGTTGAGAATTACAGGAGAAGCAACTAAAACGACCTCTCCTGTCTCTGTACAGGTATTTCTGTTACATTTATTTCCGCCTGGTTGTATTGTGTGGGCTTTTTTCCCCTCCTTTTCCTTTCCTTTCAAGTCTACTTAGCTGTCCCCACCCTTTCAGCTCTGATCTCTCTCTGTACACACTGCCCTATTGGTGAACTCTGTGGTATGTAGGGGACAGCGGGCCACATCTCCCTGACCCTCGCTGAGACAGTGACACACACTCATGCACACACATGCTGGACACGCACACACACACACACACACACACACACACACGCATGCACACACACACACACACACAGTCCTGTTGTGAGATAATACGGCGTGCTAAAAATAAACATCCATCCGTGTGTCACTTCAGATAGACTCTCTTCTCCTCTGCTCTCCACCAACCACAGCAGCACAGTAACACAGGGGTAGCACTGCAGCATTTAATACTAACCTCTCTCCCTCCTCCTTTCTTTCTCCCCCTCCCCTCAGCAACATCCTCTCACATTGACTTATTAAAATATCTGAACCGCCTGCCAAAGTGCTTGAATGGAGATTAGTTTAATATGCAAACAGACACCATGTAGGGCCATCAGCTGATCCGTAGTGACAGTATCATAGACCAGCGGCAACGTGATATTATCTATCTATCAATGCAGGGACTGACGCCCGGTGTGTCATGTTTTTGCTGCACGCTCTGGTCTAGGTTTTAGGCTAAGATCAACCTTTAGGTGACAATGGCGCACACACACACACACACACACACACACACACACACACACACCTTAGACCATATGTACCCCATCATAACAATCCTCAGTGAGAAGAATGGATTGGATTATTATTATCCTATGAGTGCAGACAAACACATAGATGCTGGAAACACACACACACACACACACACACACGCACAATCGCAGGCATCAACAAAGCTGCACTCACCCTTGTAGCTTGGCCATGCGGTGCAGCTCATTGTCGTCGCTGCCCCTGAAGCCCTTAGCGAAAGGATTATTCTCTATCTTCAGCTGTGTAATCTGAGCACAAAACATAGAAAAGCTCAGAGACAAGCATTACACCACAAGAGGTGCAGACAAATACAGTTTTGTTCAAGTACAGACACACAAAGGCACTTTCAGTTTTTAAACCATTCTTTTCATTGCCTGAAACCGTTCACTATTAGTGAGAGGCCCTGCAGATGTTAGAAGCAGCGCCGCTGAAGCTGTGCACGGCCAACATTCCTCAGCTGCTGACATTTCTACCGGAGCGGACAGTGTCCTCGCCAGCTGACACAGAATAAACTGTTTACCCAAACAGTCACCAGGTTTAAGGATTTCAGACCAAAGCTTTTAGAGGTCCAAAGCGGCGCGCTTTGATGTTTAAGTCTTCAAACCTTTCTCAGTGATGTCATGGAGGGAAACTATTGCACAGGGTGTTCATCACATAGCAGCCAAGCGGACTGAAGATCTGACACGAGCTCGGGTCCAAACAAACTTTGAAGTGCCGATAATACTGATCCACCAAACTACTGGCTCAACTCTCCTATACACAAAGGTTGGAACTAATAGTGGGATTTCAATAGTACTTTTTATTGCATGTACGACTAAACCATAAAGATTAAGATTTTATTTTGCACATTCAATTACACATCTGTAATAGCTCAGAAAAAAGTTAATAATTTTCTAATTCTCAAAAGCAATTCAATGGTCATTTTGTCTACTACTACTTCTGCTACTTCTGCTAATAATAATAATACAATAAATTAGTAGTAGTTTAAAATACAAAATATGAATTGATTACATTACACTTAATTATTTATATAACCTTCATTAAAGACTTTTTGATCAAAAAGACAGTTACAACAATTACATTTAACAACTATTAACAATTATTACCAATAACTTTATACATAAAATTATGAATGACATTTTTTTTAAAACATTTTTTATGAACTAAAAACTGTATCTACTATTCTAAATAAATGAATGTGATTACATAATGGATTAAATACTTGTTTATACAATAAATAAAAGAACACCATATTGAAGCTGTAGATAAAAGTGTGCAAAATGTAGACCTCTGCTTTTTTAAGTGTTAACAAGGTATTTCTAAAAATGATAGGTGAAATGTATTTATTTGTTATTAATGTTTGGTTAAGAAATGTGATCCAATGACATATTTTAAAAAATTAACTAGCAAAACAACTTTAGCAATCTGTCTTGCTAAGAGAAGGGATCATCCAGGATCAAGGGAAAGAAACAGATCATTACAGACCAACACTCACTCTCACACATTCTCTCTCACACACACACACACACACACCACACACACACACACACACACACATACTCACACATATACACACAACTTATTTTTGGACATATTTACAAATACTGCGTAAGGGCCACATAAACAAAGAAGAATCTAAATTTACTTTCTGGGTACAAAATACAGACAGTAATACAAACAAAGAAAAAGTGTGTGTGTGTGTGTGTGTGTGTGTGTGTGTGTGTGTGTGTGTGTGTGTGGGAGAGACAGAAGTTTGTGTGTGGTCAGTGACCAAAGGCAAATCTTTTTACACTTATCTAAATAGTCACAAATATAACAGCAGATTTTTTTAATTTGCACACACAGGACTATGAGATTAATTACTAATAATATAATTATGAGGTAGCCTTTAGCCTTTAAAAAAAGCAGCAAGTAATGTCTAAATATCACTTTTGGTATTGTATTCCATTTTTTAAAACTTTGCAGTCACTGTATTAGGTTTACCCATAAAAGAGATTTAGGTGGGTTTTCCCAGTAGTTCCTGTATTAGAACAGTATCTTGGTGCTCTTGGTGTGTAAAGCGTACCTTGTGGTTCTGGTAGGACGTCACAGCGATGAATGCCGTCTCAGGGAAGACGTGGGTGCAGAAAGCCGTGTTTTTTGAGCCAAAGCCGTTGTTCTCGTCTGCCTTGACAATGTGGAGGCGAGGCTGGTATTTGTGCATGGAGTTGAGTATTATCTACACAGCGATAGAGGGGATTGAGGAGGTGAGATTGACAGACCTGTCATGTTTCCCACCAGCAGATCCTGGGACCTGGACTGGAGGCCAGTTGGAGCCTAAACCCAACTCGTGTCAAGGTACCCAGATTTCATGGAAGACATTCATCTTCATGACATATGTTTATATCAGTAAGAACAAACTGATCCCCCATCCAAGACAATTCATTTTGTTATAGCCTGGATTAAAAAATACACATATATTGATGTCATATTTTCTGCATGAATGTAACAACATTTTTTTTACTGATTCAGATGTGTAACACACAGGTAAATGATTTATGTTGATATTTGTTTTAGTTTTTATGATAATGCCAATCAAAAACCATGCATGGAACCAAGGATGTAGCCACCTTAAAACTAAATGATTAGTGAAACAAATTTGACACAGTTCATTTCTTTTTGTCCGTGCCCATTTCCTTTCAACCACACCTAAATAAAACATGACTATATTTTATATTCCACGTGGTGTGACATATTGGTAGGCCTACATTTTAAAATATAATTCGATTGAATCACTGATGATCAACCAGACTTATTCAAATGTTTTTGGTGAAATTAAGACTTACTTACTGGAATTTGTATGAGGTCACACTTGGTGACCACTTCAGCCCCAATCTTATTTCCCACGACACAGCAACTCCACAAGTGGTTTTATTAATTATTTATTTGATAACGGCCCTTTGTAGCCTATATGCGCACGCACGGGCGCGAGCACGTTTGTTTATCCAGGAGGGCTCAGTTTAATCGCAATGACGTGTCCACCGGTGACATGCATTGGCTAATGGGCTTAACAGTCATTAAAATAATTTCCTCTAAAACAACAAGCCTTAAAAGATGGTTTCTGCGCGCGCGCAAAAACAATCCGTGCTCACCTGCTCTCGCGCTGTAGCCTACAGCATACTCCCTCGTGAAATAGGTGTATCTAGACTCTGACTGTAAGTATTGGTAACTGGAGCCATACAGGCTGAGCATGGGGGGGACTGAGTCTCTCTGTTGAGTCTGGAGTGTGGCCGCTCTGGCCCTCGTGCTGATTGGCTACCGAGAGTGAACTACATGTGGCAACGCCTGCCTGCCTAGGACTTCTTCTTAAATCAAAAACATCACTCATGGTTGATTATTTAAAATGCATATTATGGCTTTTTGATATGACCAATATTCCATTGTTATTGCTAATTGTAGGCCTTTGTCTTTTGGTGTCGTTTTGTTAGGCCTAGCCTATATTAATATTTAAGTCTCACATTGCCAGACTAGGCCTTTATGGAATAAAAGTACAAGTCCAGCCATTCAAAGGGCAAACAAATATATATATCTATTTTTAAATCCAAGCAGACCAAGAACATGTTTCGTTGTTCTGAAGAAAGACACCACATTAGGTAAATGCTATTAAGAAGACAGACTCACATGTCCAAAGGGGTCCAGGTGGTTGTTGGTGAGTTTGAGCTTCTGAAAGGAGATGAGCTGGCGGCTCCAGTGAGCCCCGGTGGCGGGAGAGTCCGGATGGACGTAGAGCCTCCCGGGCATCGCGGGCTCAGCCTTCCCCGTTACCGACCTTTACAGCAGAGGAAATGCAGCGGATCAGAAAACGGGCAGACATTGACACTTATTGGGTCACAGCGGTTCGTCTGACCAGCCTCCTGCTCCGTCCGGCGCCCCGTGGCGCAGGAGACCTGCACTGCCGCCGGCTGCAGAATGCCTGGTGCTTTAATTAGACAATCAAAAAATGCACCTTGTTTAGTTAAAGTTTACACACATATCCACATCTGGGCCTTAGCTAAGTCACCCCGAATTAAGTCCTACAAAGTTGCTATAGCCTTTGTTAGGCTGTTTTGTGAAAGAGAGATGTTGTTAGGCGCATGCGAGAAAAACTTGCTGAAAAAAAGAAAAAGAAAAAAAAATGCAAGGACCAGAAACATCCAACAACATTTTAACTATCGAATCTGTTTCCGATTGGACTATTTTCTCGCACTCTGGTGAGTGTCTCATTATGTTTACATCTGACGTTTTATAGATCATACTAAATAATAAGTGTCTGATGTAATCAATAAAGCCAAACAATAAAGGCCTTTAATAAATATTACCATTGTGATTAAAAACGTCAACTGACTTGACCTTGAGCAAATTTGCCGCCTGTAAGGTGATGGGACCAATCACACACACCCACACAAAATTCTTTCAAAACTTTTCTCTTAAAGTTGCCTAAAGGCAGCACCGACGTATCTCTGTAAACACCGCTCGCCTCCATTACGCATTTGTATCACTGTGTTGATCCACAGTGTGCATCCTCCTGCTTCCGGCCCCTTACTTTGTGGAACCGAGTGTCTGATGCTCTGAAGAGGCAGAGCATTGACGGATCCCACTGTAGAGTCAGTGGTCTATTCGGATTCCCCCCCCCCCCCCCCCCCCCCCCAGCACAACAAACATAGAATGGAAGACTTTAATCCGGTCTGTGCGGTCTGTCCGCCCGGTGAACCCTTCATTTAACCGGCGGGCAGACACACAGGGAATTAGGCCATCCCAGTCTGCAAGAAAGACACGACCTTTAGAGGCATGGGAGGGAGTGCAGGGTAAAACCACAACTGTTTGATTTATTTTTACAGAGGTTTAAGGATGACGTTTCTAATGTTAAATCCATAGGGGGCCTAACAACGAAAAAGTAAGGACAACATTTTGGTGTAATTGTTTTTTCTCCAGAAGTAAAAAAAAAATATACTAATCTTTATTATTTATCTATTTAAAATAGTGGTGACTGTGTTATCGTTTAATTACTCTGTAAACGATGTTTACATGGTTACATAATGATAATCAATAGGGTCTATGGGAAAGCTGACCTGTTCATTGGGACACTGGGGATGGATGCTTTTTCGATTTTTTTTTTTTTGGTGGGGGAGGGGGGAGGGGGGGGGGGTAATCTAAGTTTGGATTTCGTCCATTACACGCGTATACATGTTGATATACGAACCATTTGTTGTCTGCAAATTTGTAGCGGTGGTCGTCCCCGGGCACAATGTCCATCAGGAGTATATACTTGGTTTTTGGGTTGAGTCCTGTAACCTTCACCTTGTAACTGGGGAACATCCTCCTACAAAGAGCACAGTCAGGAAAAATATAATGAATCCCTTTCAAATAAACACATGTTTAGATTCCGAAAAATACCTGAAGTTATAATAAAGAGCCAGTCTCCTCTGAGACAACGTCCCCGGAGGCCTGGCGACGCAGGCTACATGTTGGTCCCAGAAGTATTGAAACAGACATGCGGCTCATAAAAATCGATCTAGTTTGGCTAAATAAAAACTAATTTATAAATCAAATAATCCCAAAGTAAAACAAAATACATAAAACTATAATCAGCAGATGATTTATTCTTCCTCCTATGAGCGCTTACCTCCCAGCCTTGGTGATGATCATTTCTGTTCCCACTTCATCAAACTTTGTCCAAAGTTCCCTGTCGTGGAGGAAAACTTTGATTCCCTCCATCCCCTGCAACAAACATAGAAACAGTGCTCACAAACACTAAAGAGGAAGTCTTCTGGAAGGGAAATTAAAGCATTAGGCCTTAAGCATATACAGTATATATACTACCGGTCAAAAGTTTGGGGTCACTTACAAATTTCCATGCCACTCCATTATAGACATAATACCAGCTGATCTGAGTGGGGGCTGATCTTTAATGCAATATCTACATTGCCCATTATCAGCAACCATTCATCCAATGTTCCAGAGGCCACATTCTGTTTACTAATCTGATATCATTTTAAAAAACTAACTGAGAAAACACTGGAGAATCCTTTTGCAATTATGTAAGCACATAAAACTGCTGACGGAAATTTAGAAATTTCTAAGTGACCCCAAACTTTTGACCGGTAGTGTATATTTATATGGAGAGGTTTAATAAACCTAATCCACCGTAATTATACTCACAACAATTAATAAATAATGAGGTGAATATGTTTCTACAGTTCTGAGGTCCAGGATACGTCACACTCAGCTGAAATGACTAATCGATCATAAATATTTACATTGTGATCCACAGCACAGGCCGATACCTGCTGGCTGGACGCTGTCTGCGGGGAAACGGGGGAGCTTAAAGTGTAGCTGCCATGTTCCTGTTTGGTCTCTTTTGGGGAATCTATGCAGTCAGAGTCCGGACGCTCTGCAAGGCCGAACTGGTCCCCTCCGTTTGCCATGTCCCACTGACACGACACACACACACACACACACACACACACACACACACACACACACACACACACACACACACACACGGGTCATTTAATATAATTCAAGGCAAATTGAGGTCAGTCTCAACTTAATTCAGATCTGATTACAAAAAATAGCATATTTAGTAGCTATTATAGCCTATTAATGAGGAACTGATTTTGTTAAAAGATAGGCCTACACAGTCCAACTGAGTGCTGCCGCGAGGGACTAAACACAGAGATACATAAACACACGCTCAAGATTGTATTGCCATGATTTATTCCTCCACACGTAAAATACAACTAGTAATTTGTAGTTACCAGATGTATGCTGGTATTTGCTTTGTGTCGATATGTGCGTTAGTGCTGCGGTCAACAGAACGTGTTCACTCCCAGCCTCACCCCCCCTCTCTGTCAAAGCCCCAAAAACCCAGGTGAACAGGTGAAGCAAACAATCATGTGATCACTTCCGCTCAAATAAACACGCCCACCACCTAAAACATAAATAATAATAATAATAATAATAAAATAATAATAATAAAAAAATAATAATAATAATAAAAATAAGACCATAAGCAGTATACAGTATGTGGCTCCTACAGGCGGTTAACATTGGCCTCTAATAATAATAATATATACTTTATTAATCCCACAAGGGGAAATTACAATTTAAACTCTGTTGTTTTTACACACATTACACACAGGCCTGAATTACACACACATGCTCAGTAGCTACACATGCACTAATGGAGAGATGTCAGAGTGTGTGGGGGGGGGGGGGGGGGGGGGGGGGCTGCCCATGGAAAGGCGCCCTATGAGCACTTTGTTATTGTGGTGAAAACCCACAAACAACGTCTGGTCCTCTCTTTGCAAAATAGCGTATTGACTTACACTGTAATAATCTAATCACAGATGTCAACTTAAAATAAGATTAAAGGTACATGAACATTGTTATTGTTTTTTTAAATGGTGACATTGTTCATGCATATTTATTTGGTATTACCAATCCAGATGTCAGAGTGTAGGCTATTATTATACCTACAGTGGTAATATAACTTGCACTAATGTTCATATTTTGTATGTCAACTTTAATGCATGACAATAATTGGAGCTTGAAGTTCCACAGTGTGTTAAGAACTGAATTATGCCAAACTACAGCCGTGCTATTTAAAAATGGAAGCAGCTCTTAAAGTGCATATCACTGACATAAAATAAGCTAACCACCGTCTGTGTCCAAACGGTGTGTGTGTGTGTTTAGATGTGTGTTTAATTTCGGACGGTCTCTTCCCGAGGGCCTTTACCTCAAATGCACTACTCTGCTCTCCCTGCACAAGACACGCTCATCCTGCTCCTGCGCGCTCTGCAGCCTGCTCGTGTTTTCTTTTCTTTTTTCTTGCTTGGATTTCCAACAGATTATATTTAAAAAAATCAACTGTCCAAATGTCTGAGGTGTCGGTTCTCAAAAATCCAAAATGTTCTCGGTGCAGCTCCGAAATATCATCGGGTTGTTTCTGACTCCGTTGTCCGTCTCCAGCGCGCAGACCGCGGCTTGTCCGCTCCGCTGCCCCCCAGTCACCGCCAGCTGCAGAGCCCGAGATCCGCTCAAAACGGATGTAATCTCTTTTTCATAATATCGCTCCTATCCTGCATTGTCCTCGCGGACTCAGCGGCAGCCCTGATCTGAACCCAGCTCATCAGATCCTTCATTACAAATGGAGTCAAGTCCGCCTCAAACACTTTGCCCTCCCCCTTCTGCCTTCCCTGCGCTCCCATAGGTCTGCACAGTGCATCGGTGTCTGCAGCTCAAATCACGGCTGTGACACTGGCCAATCAGACCCACACACGCGCGCACGCGCACATTCATGCACAAACACGCACGCACACACACACACATACACACACAAACACATCCACACACACGCACACACATACACACACACACTCGGTTGAGGATTTTTTTTTTTTAAGCATTTTAATAAATGCTCACATTCTCAGTGAGAATTAATCCTTTACACAGCCTGCTCATTTGATTTTATACCATACAAAAATGGATTATTTATCTAACTGTCCTGATTAATCAGATACACTTGTTATTGTTAAAGTCAGAGAAAGTGGGAACATGTTAGTGTTTCTGCAAGCCTTCTGACATGGGTGTGAGATGAAGATGACTATCATTTTTTTTCTTCTATTCAGGTCAGTGCCCTGTAGACTTCTATTTAACGCAACTACAACACACCCAAATGTGATGAGGATTTGGTTCATGCATATCCTGAAATCCAAACCACAGGTTTACTCTAAAGACACACACATAATATCTGACTGTATTATGGAAACATGAGGCCTTATGTCAGCAGCAGAGCAGCAGAGCAGCAGCAGCGGGTTGACGCGAGCGCGCATCATTTTGATTGGATTACTGTAGATCCTGATAACCAGAGGCATCCAGAGTTTAAAGTTGAAGGGAGTCACTGCGAGGTCAACGTGCTGAATCTCTCGCTTACCCAACTCTACCGATTTTCTACAGCTTTGTACTCGCGTTTCTCCTGCACTCAATCCAGCCTAACCACAGTCTATATTTATTCAGAGTGTCTGTGGACAGATTTAAATAATAATAAATTCTGTGTCAAAAAGAAATGAATTATTATAGCCTGCGTTTTGCGCATTCTGCCTATCTTTTGTTTGAAAAATCATCCACTGCAGCTATTACCGTGTCCAATGTTTGTGTGTATGTGCGTGTGTGCGTGTGTTGTGTGTGTGTGTGTGTGTGTGTGTGTGTGTGTGTGTGTGTGCGTGTGTGTGCATGTCTGTGTGTGTGTGTGTGTGCGTGTGTATACGTGTGTGTGTGCGTGTGCGTGTGTGTGTGTGTGTGTGAGAGAGAGTGTGCCCATCAAGTTTTCGATATGCTCTGAAACCAATAAGCTTATCAATTTCTACAGAGACACGCGCAGACACACGCGGTGCCGATTGCCGTTTTTAAGAGGATGCAGCTCACACACGCCGTGTTTGAAAGTGAAAAGTGAAATTCAAAATACACGATTTATCTTGCTGTTCTTCTACTGATGACGAGGGTCTGATAATACAGTCGAATTTCAACAACAAGCAACAAATCTGGACTTTGCAGAAACGAATTATTATTATGACTAAATGCAACTAAAATAACAACGATGCTTTTAGTAGTCGATCAGACCAGAGCTTGACATGTTAGTGTGTTGCTGCCAGTTTTAGTATAAACAGTATTTTATATGTATGAATATATATATATATATATATATATATATATGGATTTGACACGGATTATATTTGTTCACAGTGGGGTTTGGTTTGAGCCCCTTCGTAACCAACAGGTCAATGATTTGACTTTGCAAGCATGAACAGAAATAAACAGACGTGGCGAATCAAAATGCAGACCTAAATATTGTTTTATATACAAAGAAAGACTACTTTGTACTAAAAACATGTGATTACATGGTGAAGCAAATTAAACAAATCCAAGATGAATTCTTTTTAAATTCCTTTGATTGATCTTTTCTTGACTCTGAAGTTACATCCAGTGGAAAATGTTGACTCATATTAGCTCCTACGTTGTTATTTTATTATTATTATTATATTTATGATTATTATTATTACTATGATTATTATTATTATTACTACTATAACTATTATTTATTATTATTATTATTAATGATAATAATAATAATATTTAACAGACCAAAGACGTTGCCACAGGGTAGTTACTGTATACTGTAAAATAGATATAATAAAGTATGTTTATTTAATCTAAAAACAACAAGTTAGTCAAATAGATGGTAACACGCTGTTCCCACTTTTTAGTCCAAATGAGTGATTTGGTTAAAAGTCACTCGTCTGTTCATCGCGCCTTTAACCACAGAGTGGGACAGACACGTTGCTATAGTAATCTGGTAATTTATTTTGAAAACCAAAATGTTGTCGCGTGTTCTTGAAAGATCATATACAATATTTCCAAAAAGTTCTGACACTTCGTCCGTTGCATGTTGCAATTACACGATCGAGTAACATAATGACATTAATATTGATAACAAAATATTATAAATAATAAAATAGCCTGTACTCCTGACCTGATACATTCTGTCGTTGTAGCCTACTTCCAAACGCGCATTTTTAATTTGGCAATCCAAAACACAAATTCATCAATGTTGTGGCCAGGCTGTAAAACGTTTCGAATTTGTCCCAAATCTATTCTGCTTAATAATAATAACACAATATATTGACAAAAATGACTAACTACATAAGTTTTGAAACGACAGTTTTAGCAACGATTCAGCTATACAACGCTGTATTATGCTAAACAATCAAAAACAAAGTGTTAATAAATCATACAAACTTAGAGTTAAAATGATATCTTCCACAAAACCTTCATCATGTTTATGTATCAAAAACCTGGTCTTACATTTTTCATAATGTTTATAGCTGATTTGATGGAATCAAAGGTGATGGAATTAAATGGAAATATCTTTAAACATATACATGTATGATATATATTTTTCATAAAGGCCTGTATAAATCCCCTTTCCAAGATTAAATAATTATTATAATAAACAACAATAAACATTTTTACTGTAGCATCCTAATCATAACTGTGTATTTTTTTCCCAACTGGCCATTGCTTTTTGGATCACAACTTTTTATATTGACTTAAATCCATCTGTTGGTTGGTCTACGCCAAAGAAAAGTGAGAGGTGAAGGTTTCAATATTACCTGAAATGAGGTGGTGGTGGTGGCTGGACTGCTCATTATTGTCCCATCCTGGCTTCAGCTGACTGGATCCTCTGTTCTCTGTCTGGAAGGAAGTGGTGACGGGGTCCCAGACCTCCTGCACTCAGCAGGTCTGTCTCACACACCTCCAGCTCGGCCAGAGCGAGTGTGTGTGTGCGTGTGTGTGTGGCATTAGAGGGCAAGGTCAACCCATTTCTCTGCAAACAATCACATCACACAGGGCAAAATACATTCCAACCCCCCCTCAACCTCCAGTTTGTAAGGTGGTCTGATGTGGGAACAGAAGAGGGTGGGGGTTTGGCAGCGGTCCAGACGGGGCCTCCAAGTCCAGATGAAGGAAAACCTGTTCCACATTAATATGACTTCATAATACACATGGTAGGGAGACTCTGCTTTCTGCACAGGCTTGGTTAAATGTTGCACCCTTCTTTAAAGTCAGTGTAATCTGTAAATGTGCTTTCAGATCAGATCACTTGGTGGTTTATTGGCAAGTGAAGAGGTTTAGATATCATACATCAGCAGTCAATGTTACTCAGAGACCTCTGGAGACCCAACCTACGAAACAAAACAAACCTCAATCGTTAGTCATTACCTCTGTTAGTTTACACTTGGAATTAATAGTCATTGGCTCAAGTGTTGTGACCATGTACTGTAGGATGTCACTTACGGCTTATGAGCTGTACAACTGCAATATTCTACTAAACATTCAACACACTGATCAAATCCATTCACATGTAATTGTAGCTTATTGACATGCATGGGTGAACTCTCCAGAGACCTTGAAAAACTCTTTAAAAAGTGACTCAATCACCATTATGACTCCAACTAAAATGCTTTTTGTTCAGAAAATTCTTTCTCCCATGTTTCATAAATAGCCAGTGTCTAGCTGTAGCGTCCATTGTACTTTCATTGATAGACAGACAGATAGATAGATAGATAGATAGACGATAGATGATAGATAGATAGATAGATAGATAGATAGATAGATAAAATAGATCGATAGATAGATAGATAGATAGATAGATAGATAGATGTAGTAGAAGATGATAGATAGATGGGTGGATAGATGGATGGATGGATGGATGATGGATGATGGATGATGGATGGATGGATGGATGGATGGATGGATTAGATTACTTTATTAATTACTTTATTAATACTAAAGGAAATTAAAATCAAAGCAGTGAAGTGATAGTCTAGCCACCGCAACTACTACACAGAGCTGTGAACAAATGAAAAACTGTCACTACATTCTCTAGACCATTGTATAAACAATACAGCTGGATACCATTTCATTAAGAAACTGTTGTGAATATAACTTGACTAAACTTCTTATTTGTAGCTAACTAGGGATGCCTTTTGGTTAAATAGTCAACCGCTTTCATTCTGATATAACAAAGTTATTGCATGTTTATTTATTTTACACTTCTTTCTCTGATCTGAGCCCTCAATTTTATTATCATTGGAACTTTTATTTTGAAGGGGACATACAACACATGGAACCATTGTACTTTGTTATTGTTAAGCAGCTGGCATGTTATCCACGATTCATATCATGCATAATCAAACTTATATTGTGATAGATATTAAAAGGCATCTATGACTACTATGCTGGTGTTTTAAAGTGACAGTTTCCTCAGCTGCATGCAGGCTGATGCTAAATAAGGTGGTGAATGAAGAGTGGTGTCTTGCAGCTCCCTCTAGTGGATTTCATCTGACATCAAGGAAATAGCAGTGGAACAGTGGAAAAGCAAAGAAATAAATGCGACAAAGTTGTCTTCATTATATACTACCTGCTTGAGCTAAAACAATTGAACTAGCAACATAGCAGAACCATCCAGCGAGAGCTACAGGAACATGACTATATGTAGGAGCAACATCTAAAATCACCAGGGTGTAATGGCATCAGGAAGAAGCAGAGACATGGGAGAGAGCAGTCTGGTGCAGATTCATTCATGTGGGAACATTAACATTTAGGGAGCAGTCTGCCCTCAGAGCTGCCTGTCACTCACAGGCGTCAAACTGAAGTGCTGCGTGACCTTTAGATAATGATTGTGCACACACAGAAAAGAACCGAACCTCATGTGCTTATTGTGTGTTGCCATTTTTCAGACCTTTTTTATTTATTGTCTTTCAATCTGTTTAGCTGTGAACAAATATTCAAGGAGATGTGAGAAACTCCCCAGAGAAGTTGATTATATTGTTGGGAGGTTTTACAACGGTGTGTCAGAGGCCACACACTTTAGATTTTTTTTTTTACAAGACCAAAAGTACAAGCTGTGAAGTTTGTTATACACAAATAACAGTCCCCAACAACCTAATCCTCCCATCCCTCTCTATTGTTTTCTTTTCTTAAACTTTCATCCCTCTCAACATCACCACTGGTCCTGCCACATGTTTCTGCTTGGATTTCTCTCAGTACCTGGAGGAGTTCTGTCTTTAACAGACTGAAAACTCATTTCAACATAGCTGACATTTCACAAGCACTCAGGGCCTTTCTCTTTACGCACAACACAATCTAAACTGTTCAGTGGAGACATTTTATTCTCTTCGGTCCTGCAGCCACACAGCTGCACTGCGAGGCACAGAGGGGAGTGGACGAGGTCAGGACAGAGTTTCAGGCATTTTACCTAATGGACCTTTGTACTGGACGTGTGAAACACTTCACTTAACACAGCCTCTGGGCACTAGATTGGCATGTGTATGGCGTGCGTGCTTGTGTGACCTTCATAGTATGCATTAGTTTAAGGTGACACGGTGTTAAAGGTCTTGACCCTCCGCATGCCTGGCAGTTCGACATTTCTGCATTTGGTAGAGAGAAAACAGAAAAAAACTTCTTTTAAAAGCTAATTTAGAAAACTTCAAAGTTAGTTTGGGCTACTACTGGCGTGAAATGTGGATTGACCCAGCAGCCACTGGATGGCAGTGAAGAGTGTAAAAAGTCAAACTGAAACAAACTAGGGAACGTTTGAGTTGATCAAAAACAACCCAAACAAGATGAATGAAATGCATCATTTAATGTACAAGAAAGAAAATTGACATTATACGCAGACAGACGAGTGCACACAGCTTCAGAAAAACGGAAACAGGCGTGAACATGGTACCACATCAATGAAGTCTTGAGGTGAACCTGACGAGGTTCTGAGACTACCGGTGTAACAACACAAAGCGTTATCTGAGAGGAAGGTGTCATTTCTGCTGTGAAAGCAAAAAACATAAGTAAAAATGAGAAAAGCAAAGTGTGAAATTACAATTTAAATCACGAGAAGTAGTGGCACATTTTCCCACAGAATGCTGGAATGCTGTCAAGCAGCTGATCAGCTGTACTTTGATGTTTGCAGTACATTCTACGGCAAGTACCATCTAATACACTGCTGTATTAATGCAGTACCCTGTTACAAGCTAAGAGAGGAGTCACAGTTTCCTGACAAACTATCTTTACGCCAAGTATCAAAGGCTCCTGTTCCAAATCAAGTGCAAACACATAAAAGCTACTGCTGAAAACAGAAGAGCCAAAAGCCGTCAGGCAGTTAGCATGTGAGTGCATGTACCTTTTCAACGAAACCTCTACCCTTATACTACCCCCCCCCCCTCCCAGAAACCTGATTAGATGTTAGTAATAAAATGTTTGCTAATTATTAATGAAGGTTAGTTAATGTCACATAATGGTCACAGTAAAAAAGAAAGAGGCAAGAAAAAACTAACAAGACCCACCTTTTCTAAAAGTATTTTGTGTTGCTTGAATATAAAAAACTGAAATGTGTTTAAATGCTTTTAAACAATTCTTGGTGAATACTTCTAGCGGGGTTAAAAACACATTCGTTATGACAGAGTTATATCTCCCAGGGGAGATAAGTGCAACTGATTGAAAGCATGTGCCATACTTTGTAAGTCTGCAAGAACAATTAACAACAAGATTATTCAAGTTTTCAGAGGAAGTTGCACTAAACATTCTCCATCATACTTCTTCACAGTCCTGTGAACAAAAACACTGAGCCTCTTGGTCCCCTTTCAGCTGGGTCCATCCTTCGTCTGCGTTACAGCTACAAAACCAGCAGAAGGCCCCAATCTCACATCATCGCATCCAGGCAGATGCTCACAGTGTCACTTCATTAGCAGGGAATACTATTATTAAAAGTCACATTCATTTTAAAGCAAGTACCAACACTCAAGTCCACGCAGGAGTCTGGACAGACTTTACTGAAGTCAGACGTCCGTGGTGCGGATGCTGTCGTCGTCCAGGCTGAAGGGGAAGCTGCAGCCGGTGTGAGACTGAGGCTGCGAGCGGTGTCTCCGACGCCCGCTGGCCACATCTCCTGATGCTGTGAGGATCCCCAGTCCGCTGATTGAAGCTGCCGGAGGTGCATTGGGGCTAGGGGTCGGGGCGGAGAGGGAGTTGGAGGAGGAGGAGGTGGAGGAAGAGGTGGAGGAAGAGGAGAGAGAAGGCAAGGTGGGCAAAGAGCTGAAAGCACTGTCTTCATCCTCTGCATCCAGGATGGAAGGCTCACCCGGAGGGACAGGCGTCCAGGGCTGCCAGCCCGGCGCCACAGAGCAGGACTTGACCAGTGCAGGTCTGCGCTCATCACTCTGTTGGCCTCGAGGCGCTGAGGAGGCATTGGGACTTCGATAGAGAGAGGACGCACGTTTAAATGAGAAACCCTGCAATGAAAAAGACAAAGAAATAATCAGTGCTCGTCATATGCGGATATCCAGTTTTTGTCCTCAATCTAAGGATTGTAGATTTTTGTGTGTCAAGGGGAGAGACAACAGAGATACCTTAGGGGGACCTCTGAAGTCCTGGATCTTCATCTCAACATCCCTGATCCAGCCATACATCTCCTCCGGAGAGTCTGTCTGTATGAAAACATAACCAGAAGATACAGTAAATATCTTATCTTCTATCTGCACTTATTTTCACACTACCCATTATAGTGGTATGTCCTATTGTGTTGCGTCACTGGTGATATTCTAGATTGTTCTTACTCTCAACGAAAGATTCATCCCAATTACTGCAGCCAAAGAAATGTTTGAAAATAATCATCAGTCACATCCCTATTTTATTAGGTATTTATGTGTTTAACATGAACATCAGCTATCTGTTTTTTTAAAACTTTCAAATATCAATAACCGGCTCTAATTTAAATTTGTTATTCAAGTTTCATTTAAGTTTAAGATGATTTTTTTTTTGTTGCCGTCCACACTTGCGCCATGATCGTGGTCTCAGTGTAATCTATTTATGTGTTGTGTTTTTTTCAGTTTACCAAATGTTTGTCATGCTTCCTTTTTTTTTTGCACAGACAAAAACAAAACGTGCTCATGCTTGCAACCTCTCCCTCTCTCCCCCAGCACTTCCCATCTGATCTGACCCCCAACATCTCAGTCAGCTGTTCTCCCAGGAGGGGGTGGCAGGATGTTATTATTGTTATGGTAACAGATGGCATTGCCTGTTACACAAAAACAAACTTTTAATGCTCCTAAAAAAAAAAAGTGCCCGTGCCACACATCAGCAGCAGAGCATTTAGAGAAAACAACTCAAAGCATCAGGTCAGAATCACCTGCGACTATAGACAGTCTCTGCTCCGGCTAACTACATGACTTGTATCTAATCATGTTTTCACCCAGAGCCAGACGCAACAGATTGTATAACTCGTGCGGAACGAAGCCTCTGATTGGGTGGTATTTAAAAACGGGATTGTACCTGAATGTAGAAGGTTCGGGAACTGGTGATGATCTCAAACAGGTTATCTCTCAGCAGGAGATCCCTGATGGAGACACATAGTGGGAAATTATTATGCTGAATAATACAGTGGCTAACGGGTTGGCTAAATATCAGCAGTGGGCAAATCAAATTGTACTTTTTTCTGTATTCCTATCTTTATTGGGAATTATACAGGAAGTGGCCGGGCATAAACTAGACATTGTTAGAAATAGTCGAGACAACCTCATCTTCTCTGTTCAGTTGTTCTCTTTTTGTCATTTACTCTCCTCATGCGTGCATGTGTAAGTTTAACTGTTGAGAAAATATACAAAATAACATTGTACAGTTTAATCATGTAGTTACATTAATCAAATAAAGCATTACTTGTAGCTTAACCCCACCTTTAAAAAAAGATAAAAGGTTGAAAATGAGTCTAAATAAATTAACTGTTAATGAAAAAAACAGTGGGAAAATAAAAGTCCAAATTACGTGATTTCTCTTTAAAAAGTTGGGGTTGTGTATTTAATACGTGATAGACACGTTTAAGACGTGTCTATGATGAAAAGTGAGAAAGCATAACAATAGTAATAGCTCATTTTTGTGGAGAAGGTCCAGATAAAAATAAAGGTTGTTTGAAGAGTCTATGAAAAAAGAGAAATATTGAGAAAAGTCTGAATAGATCTCTTCGAATAAACTTCCCTGAATTTCTGTGACACTTTAATGTTAGCCTTTTTGCTTGTACACTGCAAAAATGTGGATGTTGTTTGTATGTGTTCAAGTGTAATCTGCTGTTATCCAAATATTCACTAGAGAGACAACCAGATGGAGAGAAAGTAAAATGGTGGGATAATTTGACTCAGTGCTTCACATTTGACTCACCCTGACTTGACGAGACATTCATGGACCTTCTGAATGTCCCTCAGTGGAACAGCTCTGAGAGGCTCCTTATCCTGGAACATACATGAGCACAATTCAGACACGGAAATGGACAAAGAGACAGTCACACAAAAAACATCCCCCGTGACAGGAAATACAAAATGCCTGTCTCCGCACCGTCTCAGACTTGTAGTAACTGACTGCATTGTCATCTAGGGTGAAAAACCTCCTTTTCCAGCTTTTCCTCTGAAAAACACACACAAAACACACAACACACACACACACACACACACACACACAACACACACCAACACACACACACACAACACACACACACAACACACCACCACACACACACACACACACACACATTACAGTTTAGTTTCCACATGCAGCTTTTTTTATTTAAACACAGAGTTTATCAGTTATGAATGGCTAGGTACTCACCACATTTCCCTGTTTGACACAGTAACCACACCTTAGCACGCCTGGCCGGTTGCCCTTCCTCTCTCTCCCGTCCGTCTCTTCGCACTCATTCTGAAACATTTCATCATAACCATATTTAATTTCAATACAACAATTGTGGTCAATGTTACCATCATCGTCAAAATACGTCAGATTACACAAAAAGTGGTATTGGAGGCTGAGAGCAAGCTGTACTCTGTTTTACTTTTCTGAAAAATATACAAAAACAATACTCATTAACGCTAATTCTGGCTTCTAACATCCTCATTGTCACAGTTATTATTGTCATAGTAACCACATTGGTTTTAGCCTCCTCTTTATTACCTGTATGGTAGTGTGCACCACCACGCCGCCGATGATCTCAGTCTTGTATGCGTGCTGTCTCTTCCCTCCCTGAGTGTTGCTGATGACTGCGGTTACATCGGACCTTGGAGGTGCAGGGCCAGACTTAGGAACCTGTCAGCACAGCAGGAGGTAGGAGAATGGTAACTAGCATTGCATTAAAAAGTACAGATTAGTGGGTAAAGCTGGCTACTAATTGCCAGGGGTGAGAGGTTTATTTCCCACTGGGAGTCTCCATGCTGCTACAGTACAACTGTAATATGTTCTGCATGAAAACAGCCACCCTAATCTTTAGGGTTGTTCAAACTTTATCATCCTTTACCAACAAGGCACTTAACACAAACCGGGAAACCGATCTCGCATGGCTGAAAGTCAAAGATAGGTTATGGTACAATCTATTAAGTTTATTTGGAAATACAATAGTTTTAAAACAACCAAACTACTTGGATTCAAAATTATAATTTTGTTTTCTGGACGTCACCACAGTTATCAAACAAGGAAGATACGGAGGGGTCAGATTACACTTCCTCAAACAAAGACAAATAAAACACAACAGTTAGTATATAATCACAAAAAGGGTTTTGAGAAACAACTTCAGAGGTTATTTTTGAAAACATGCCAGCAAAAATCAAGAAGAAAGATAGGTATTGTGTGATCTGCTCTACAATATGAATTTGCAAATACATTTTGATTTCTTTATTTAAGTATTACTATTTAGTGACTTTTATATCATGTTTGGTTTTGATGTAATTTTATTGGGTATAATAGTGGCATGCAATAATTTTATTTACTGTATGTAATGTTAAGTGTCTACATTTGTTGACTATATTCTATGTTCGAACATGGACCCAAGAAAGGGTAGTTGTTGCCACAGTAATGAGTCTGACTAAGGATCCAAATAAACAATGAACTATTAACTAACTGAAAACAATATAATATAGTCACGAGTTAGCTCATGGGTTAACAAAACGATATTAGGATATGAATGTGGAGGTTATTTGTCCAAAAGAAATGCATTCATATCGGCACTCATAATCAAACACTGTTGCACCTCAGCTATAAACTGTGTGGCCCACTGTGTATTCAGAAGTTACATTTATTTTGTTGTTTATTTATCCGTTGGCTAGCATGAAAAAAGGAACAAAGAAATCATTGCTACTCCCTTGGTTTGTTAAAAAATAAATACACACCAGTTAACCTCCTATGTTACTGCACAATACATTCATTTTGTCCAAAATGACTTAAGATAAGTGCATAAGAGAAACAAGAGCTACAGTACATGTTATCAGAAATCTAACTATATGTATATATATTTTTTTTATTCAATATATAAACCAGAGGTGCCTTTAGTGCTGCCAACCACATAAAGACCTAGCAAAAAAAAAAACTCTTTAAAAAAGTACCAAATAGCACCAAATAACTGCAATGACTGGACTGATCCCAGTCTGAGACCTTTGTTTCATGTCAACCCCCCCCCCCCCCCCCCCCTTTATGTCATGTCTGTAATTTTACTATAAGATAGCAAAAAGGCCCCAAAAATTATACCAAATAATAAATGGTATCTCTGAAATATGAAATAATATATATATGTTATGTATGCAGACCACGCAAGCAACATTTCTGTGTGAACAAACAAAGTTTTTTTTCTCATCTTAAACTAAAATTATAACTCCTTCACCCACCAATGTGTCAGGAGAAGAAAAAAATAATAATAGAAATCTCATGTGAAGGGCTTTATTTACAGAATTCTATCACTTGAAAATAACTGTGTGAAATGTTTTAGTCTGTGGTTTGCTTTAATTCCTGGCTGCACATCAGGTCCATTCTGCTTAAAGAAGTATCTCATTGAGGCCAAGTATGCTGAGAAAAAGCAACAGAGAAGCCCTCCCATCAAAGAGGAAGTGAAAGAGAGTGAGCGGTGCTACTTCCTGTGTCAGTGTGCAGGTAAGCGAAAAAGAGAAACACTTCTGTCATCTGGAATGTCGTCAGTCAACAAGACCACGGTCATCTCGCTGAACACACACAAATATTATGTAAATTTGCTAACTGTGCATGGCATGCTCACTTACAATGGAGTTTTTGACACCTCCACCACAGTGATGTCTGAGTGTGTGTGTTTGTGCGTCATCGCTCATATTCATGTACATTCACAATTTCCTCATTCAAGAGTGTAAGAGGGTATTTGTGGGCAGTGTGCTGCCATTTGCTCAGGTGGAAGCAAACCCCTTATCTGCTAGTTTCGCCTTTTTCTAACCTCACGCTATACTAAAGGTATGTGTGTAGGTGTGTGTGTGTGTGCACTCACTGTGATCTTGCTGGCCTTGTTAAGAGCAGCCACCCAGTCCCTCATGTCAGTTACATCGTTGGCTTGGAGGAAGTACCTCCGGGAAACTGCATTGATGACTACAGAAATCAAAATTAATTTCATGAATAACCACAATAAATGCATTATATCGTTATATCACATGCGTAAATAAAATGAATGTCATTGTGAGCTACTGCACATGACTCAGTGCTTCTCCAAAAAACTCACCAAAACAGAACTCTGTCTTTGGCTTTTGCTTCGCTGTAGCTTCGCTCACCTGAGAAGAAGAGAAGAGAAGAGGAGACAAAAAGAAAGGAGAGGAGACAAAGGCAGAAGAGACAACAGAGGGTGGAAAATGGAAGGAAAGGAGACAAAAGGAAAAGGAGAGGAGAAGAGACAAAAGGATAAGGAAATGAGACAAAAGGGGGAGAAGAGGAGACAAAAGGGGAAAGAGAGGAGACAACAGGAAAGGACACAAGGGGAAGGAAAGGAGAGGAGAGACAGAAGAAAAGAAGATAAGACAAGAAGAGAATAGACAAAAGGAGAAGAGGGGAGACAAGAAAGAGAGGAGAGAATTGAAGAGGAGAAACATTTTAATATCTTTGCCATCTATTTGACTCAGAGTGTCCAGGGAGGAGCTGTCAGCATTACAGGGCAGTGCAGCCAGATGTCATTATCTCTGGTTAGCTCAGCGAGCACTCTGACATCTGGAAAACTTCACAAAGTCTGCTTCTGCATGTCACTGTTAACTACAGAAAACTCTGTTCTGTGCAGCCTATTTACATTTCTATTTGTGCCAACCGCTCAGATGTCTCCTCTACAGTATGTACATGTATGTAGTTCACTACAACCCACAGCAAAGTAAAGTTTACCTTAGAAATGTAGGTTAGTTTCAGGCTGCCAACAAAGCTCGCTCCACTGGGCAGGTTCTGCATGAAAACACAAACACACAGACCCGTCATTGTCTCAGAGTCCAAGGTTAAACAGCTCCTATTGGTCAATTTAATTTCCTCTTGTTGTTTGTGCAAGTGTGTGTCATCCATGTGTGTGGAGCACCTGAGGGTTGTCCATATACCACAGAAGAGCATTTTCTTGCGTGTCGAGGATGAAGTATCGCCTCTGGAAGCGGCAGCTGTTCTCCTTCTCCTCGACGTCCAGGAAGCCGCATACGCGGTTCAGCCGGTCCACGTATGGCATGCTGCTTCTATCACATATCACACGGACACACAGACGGACAGATACTCAGGTCACATGGTCAATGGGAGGCAAACATGTAAAAAGAGCAACAGAAAGGCAGATACAGGCAAATGTGGAGGATAAACCAACTTTCATTTACTGTTCACGCACCCCCACACACAAAACACACACACACACACAACACACACACACACACACACACACACACACACACACACACACAGGAAGAACGAGACCCGCTCGCACTCAGCAGTTTTTCATGTGACGTGATTGAGGCTGAGCAGCAAACCCTGAAGCCAGAGGCTGAGCTGAGGCACCACAGCCAAAAATTACAGACTGCACTCAAGATCTGCACGCACGCACATTTCCACTGGCCAGGAAAGACAGGAGAGGGAGGGAGGGAGGGAGGGAAGAATGGGAGAAAGAGGAGAGGAAAGGGAAGAGAGCTGATGAGATGTATTTATTAAGATGATGCAATGCCTATGAATCACTGAGCTGTTGACTGATTTCTCAACATAATCAAGATTCAATCAGCTCAGACACCCAGGTATGCTCAATAATGAATGCTTTCCAGTACAATTTTATCTATGACACACATCTGTGCATGAGAGTACTTTATTTACTTATTTTTGAGGAGTAGGAGTCAGAAGACTTGTGGCATAATGAGAGCTCTATTTTATGATCTCCTCCTGCTAAAGTTGCTAAAGAAACTTTCAGTCCCTCCACTGCTGTTTATTTTGCATCTCTGTAGACTGAACATAAAGTAATCACATGACATACTGAGCATAGATGCACTGAATCAAAAGATGAAAAACAGTTTTTTAGCACATTTCCCTTTTCATAAGTCCTCACTTTTCTCCATAGTTGAATTTACTGAAAGAACTTGTATTTAATAAAAAGAATAAAATCTAACATTGCCACAAAAGTAAATATGATGGCTAACCAGACCACATCTGTGTCTGATTTTTATTTATTTATAAGAACAAAAATTATAAGGTAAGTGACAGTCATATTAGTATAAAAATATAATCAGGACCAAATGGCGGAGCCCTCTGCCAATAATTTTACAGGACTGTCGTGAATTTCCATGAACGTTTCCATGACTACACTCATACACATGACCCAGCAAAGCACAGACAAACAGAGAAACGGAGAAATGACAGCAGTCTCAGTCTGCATCTTCACAGGGCTGGTGACACTCCTGTTAAAACTATTCAACAACAGTCAGAAAAAAGCTTCATTTTGAAACAGCTTTGAAAAATGTGCGGGATGTGTTTCTGATCGTGCAAACCTTTATTTAATTTGCCTTTAAAATTGGTCAAATTCACAGAAACAAAAAGAAAATGATCAGGTCACGCAGACACACACACACACACACACACACACACACACAAACAAATGTGTGGGATGTGTTTCTGATCGTGCAACCTTTAAAATAGGTCAAATATACAGAAAAAAAAGAGAAAATGATTAGGTCACGCAGACACCCAAGCAGGCAAACACCCACACACCCACATACACACATAGACACACACACACCACACACACACACACACACACACACACACACACACCATTTTGGGTATCCTATCCGAAAACAGACTCAACTATTACAGGGTCAAGCCGCAGTCCAATTGTGGCATTGTTGGTAAAATACCAATAAATATCAGTCCAATACGTATTAAGTACATATCAACAAACTGTAAGTACTTCTGCTTTGAAATTTAACAGGATAACACACACACATTTTTCGATGAATGTAAAGGTCAGAACCCAGCAGTGATATCAGTTTCCCTGCCTTAACAACATCCAGGGCCGTCTGTTTTATTTGTGGAATAAGGTGAGCATCTTTTCTGAAACAGAAACTGATTCAAAAGGATGTCAGTTAAACTCTACCACTGTTGTTACATAGGCTACTTTAAGTAGACTAGGCTACATTTTCCTGATTACACTTGAATTATTCTTACATAGGCTTTTCTTTAGTCATATTTCCAATGCAGGACTTGTATGTACTTGTAACAGAATATGTTTTACAGTGTGGTAGTAGGACATTTCTGGACTAAGGGATCTAAATACTTCCTTCATCAGAGCTGCTTTCTAATGACAGCTGGATATTCACATTTTTCACCACAGTGCCGGCGCGAGCTTCACTCAATGACCAGTCTGAAGATCATGTGTGCACATATAACGTGATTATGAGCATGCAATAAAAAGTTAAAATATGATCTGTCGTAGTTACTCAGGGACACCTGAAAGAAGTAACATTTGTGCAGCTCAGATCCAACGACGCAACAGCCTGCCACACCTACAGTACTGTACCCTACGCACACATATAGGCTATCACACACACACACACGCACACGCACACACACACACAAAAGTGCCACTGTCGACTGCTACTCACCCGCTGTGGAGTCAGTGTGCGCCACAGCCAGCGCCCCGCACGGCTCCGAAGCACGGAGGAGAGACCCGAATCTGGTAAATAACAAGCATGTTAGACAAATTTCAATAACTTTAACAAACAGCGGACATTAACAAAGCCGGCATGCATCAGGCTCTCACACTCTCGTCTGTTTGTTTGTGTGATCGGATTACAGAAGAGATATCTTTTTTTCCGGGTTGGACGTTTGGTTATTAGAATAAACCAGCCCCGGATGTGATCTATGTGTCTTCTGCTCCGGCCCGGGTCCTCCTCCTCTAGTCTGCTTCTTTTTGGTTTTCAACGGCGTATTTAAGTGCATTACCACCACCTTCTGCTTCGGAGTGTGGATCAGAGATCAATGATAGTAGTATCCAATATTCCGGTTCTCTGAGAGAGAGAGAGAGAAGAGAGAGGAGATAGAGAGAGAGAGAGAGAGAGAGAGAGAGAAACGATAGAGAGAGAGAGAGAGAGAGAGAGAGAAAGAGATAGAGAGAGAGAGAGAGAGAGAGAGAGAGAGAGCGTGTGAAAGAGAGAGAGAGAAAACCCTGTATTTAATTGACAGGTTTATTAGCGTATGAGTTCCAGCCCTCTACACAATGCGAAGTATCTTTCTTCCAGCAACTGTCGCTGTCTTCTCTCTCTCAGGTGGCAACTTGAGAACTGGGTCAAACCCACACACCACACACACACACACACACACACACACACACCACACACACACACACACACACACACCACACACACACACACCACACACACACTCACAACAGAAGTGAGTGTAAACCTGGATAAACAGGTACACAGAGAAGAATAATGTCATTCATACACCTGCTATGGGAGGTGAGTGGTAACAGGTGCAAGATGATGTGCCAAAAGAAGTGGTCACAAAAACATTGACTTCCTGTACTTTAGCAATAGGACTACAAATTGTAATATGTTCCTCTAAAAGCAGGATTTTAGAAATCCTGAGGTCATGAGTCTAAATCCACGGAATACACGGAATACTAATGCTCTTTAATTTAAATGGATGTAGTTGTTATACCTTAAAACAGCCAATTTAAAAGATATCAGGTCAAAAAAATTGTATCAGCCTCAAAACCCCAAAATATGTAATCTGTAAAGATTTTGGTAAAGATGGGATATCTGGGGAGGTCAGGCTCACTTATAGCCTAATATATCCCATATAGCCTATTTATCTATAATACTAATCTTACTAGAAATAGTAGAAACCCCCAAAATGTCAGCTGCTTGTCTCCGCTGTGTACACATTTGATATTGTTTATTTATGCAAAGATGCTTGGGGAAATAATATACCATACATATATATGGTTGTAACACTGCAAATAATAACCTTTCTTTAGCTGTCAATTACTTGTTTGGTTAAAGCCAACAGTTTCAGCAAAGGGTTGTCTGGGATTGTTGGGTTCAGTTTTAACATGCAGAACAAGTGATCTCACAGTGTCAACCATGACAAATACCGTATAGCTCAAATATATTTCAGTTTAAATTCACTATCACAGAGAAAAAATACATGAGAGATACATTCAATATTAAGAAACAAACCTCAGAAACTTATACTTGAAGCAAGCAGTAGCGTAAAGGGGCCGAGAGGTCATCACTCAAAGCCTTTGGAGGAATTTCAGGTGTTGCTGATGCAGAATGGTCCTTTTCAGAGAGTCACATCGCTGTCAGAATAATATGTGTTTTAATGTTGTTGGTGATCCAGGTGGTTCTTGACTTCACTACCCTATAGTATAATGCATTTTAGCTTCTGTTCTTATCTTGTATTTCTATGTAAAATCTTCATCTGCAAGAGTAGCAACTTCAATTCAATTCAGTTTATTTACGAAAGGGGACAGTGCAAATTAATACAACACATGATTTACCAACGGGTTAAAAAAGTCAGAAAGAGCCAAAAATCTGTTTTTCATCTTTAGTCCTCTGCCCTTGATGTTACAAAAGGCTTTTTAAAATACAAAGAAACATCGGACTTATGTGGTGTGAAAATAACTTAAAACAGTAGTTCCGTATTGCTTCACACAAAGGTTTTACACAGGCTTTACACAAAGGTGACCACAGTTTGAGTCCTGGGATGTAACATTGTGATGGATGAACCGACCTGCCCTCCTGGCCTTAACACTCTACATCTAATCGTGAATCTGGGTTTAAAGTTTCCACACATGTATAATCTTCCTTGGTGCTGAGCCTGTCACCTTTATGAAATCAAAAATGTACAAGAGTTATTTGGTATTTTGTTTTATATTTAAGCTTAAGGCTAATTTGTGTCCTCATGTTAAGAGGAAGTGGTTGCACGTCATGTGACCTGCCTGAGGAGAGAGACCTACCTCGCTGATTTCATATCCTGTGGCGACTGCACACGATTCAAGTTACACAGTTGCAGAAGGAAGTTCGGATGTTTCCACAGACCCTGCTGCTTCTGTTGAATATCACAGACTGTTTTCTGTCTACTGTATGCATGCTTTTACATCGGGGACGACGTAAACACACACATTTCTATCAAATGTCACACCAAGGGGATCTCAACCACACACAAATACACACTGTACACACACATTAAAAAGTGATTGTGTCTTTAATCAGACAAACTTGCATGCACACAAAAAGTAAGCACTAAACACACCATTGACATATTTAAACAATTTATGTAGATTGTGATGTTATATGTTAAATAACCTACTTTCCTTTCTGGTAACCATTTCATCAACCCAGGTGAGTAATGTGGTTCTATGGCATCAAGCGAGCTGCACACCAGCTACCCACTGAGGCCCCCCAGCACCTAAATCAAAACCACACCTGCTTTAATAAAAAAAACATGTCTACTTCACTTTGTACATACTTATTCACCACAATCACTCCTAAAACTTTAAATCACCTGAAAGTGAACATACCACTGTAGATAATCAATACATAATAAAGTTGCTATTCAAGTTCTTGATGATAATTTTTTTTTAAATGACACAATCAAAGTGCTGAAGGTTGTATTTATGGGACAGACAGCATTCCCTGCGCCAAGAGTCATCCAAAACACACTTTTTTTGTCTTAAACCACGGGAAAATCTCTGCCACTCAAATCCTTTTTGCAAACTTGGTTTGAAAATCTATGACGTGCACAGAGGGTCAAAAAGAGGAGAAGGTGGATGGATGACAACCCAGCAAATGATGATGAATGAATCCCTGGAGGAATGAAAAGTGGAGGGGTTCACAGCTGACTGGTGGCCACACGCAGCAGCAGGGCCGTGACCAGCAGGACAGGGCTGGAGGCCACAGCCCCTGCGCTGTTGCGATGGTGGCTCCGGTGGGGCCCATTACAGTCGTCGCCAAAACAGCAGTCCATCTTGGCTCCGGAGCTGACGCCATGAGCCTTGTCGCAGAAAGCCTTGTACGTGCACGACTTCATCACGGTGCCTGGAATGAGAGTGAGACAGAGAATGGGACGCGTGAGGCGTTCACAGTTTAATTGCTTTGATGTCACAGAAGACTGGCCACTTTTATTCATTTTGTATGATGCTGTGAACCCTGGGAACTTCCAATCCTACACACACACACACACACACACACACACGAAGATAATGAATGTATGTAAGTAACCAACCTACTTGAGTTGCATGTTTTCCTGGGTTTGTATGTGCGCATTTACTCACTGGGTCCTGTAATGGTGGAGCAGGCGTCAGCGTACTGAGGGCAGGGGGTGGAGCCCTGTCGATTGCAGTCGTCATCATTGGACGCCACGCATGTGTGACATTTGAGGGTGTGGCCTTTGCAGACAGAACAGGAGAGAGCACCTGACTTGAGACTAAGCATATATGTTCACAGGCAGATGTAAGCAATGCGACACACAACCAAATGCTTTTCTTAATGGTCCATTCACCCCAGACTGCATCCACGCACACAGGCACATATGCTTGCAGGTACATTGAGTTGAGAGCTACACATGGCTGTCAGTTCCTTCCTCAAAGTTATGACTGGGACACATTTTGCATACATTTACAGTTTTTTTCCCGATTGTTACGACAGTGGTCAAAACTGAAGCAACATGTGCAAAACTCTAACCGCAGTCTGCATTACCAACAGTCACCTGAACTAAACAGTTGACATCACCTGCAAAACTCATCCCAGGCCACACAACTCCTAAGACACGTCTCAAACAGGCTCAGGGCAGCCAAACACTTTGCACAATCCTCACTGAGAAAACACACACTGTCACTCAGAACACACTGAGAGCAAAAAACACTGGCATCAAACACCAATCCATAAATTAGAAACTTTTTAAGCTTTACAATTTGAATCATTTGAGCGACTTCACACTAATCAGTATTTTCGAAAGAAAAAAAGTACAATTCTTTCACAGGGACATTTTTATTTTATAGCATAAGTTTTTTAGGTAAACAAGAAGGACTAAAAATCAGCCATTTGCTTCAATATAGATATATCTTTATTTTGTCTGTAGAAATTTACATAATTACTGATAAAAAGTTACAAACTAAAGGAACATAATATTAGGAAAGAATTGTGGGGCTAATTCTGCCTTTCCAGCATCAGGCCAACAAGTTTTCATCAACGTCACATTGGATGTCTTTTCTTGCCATGCACCTGGCAAAGAAGCTTCTAGAGTGCCTTATCCATCCCTGGCAGTCCTCTGGACTCATGTCCCCACATCCAGCACTCATAGCGACATTCAGTGGATCATTACAGATGCCACTGTAGATCTTTACAGACTGGGCTGCACCCTCAACGCTGCCTCTCCAAATGAGAGACCATGATTCACAACATGGTCTGTAAGTGTAGCCCTTATTTCACCAGAAATTACAGCTCTTTCTCTTCTTCTTGGTCTTCCTCCTTGCATCTGCACTCTCACTGCCACTCTTCACCTCCTTCCTTGGTCCATTTCCAAAAATACGGCTTTCCCTACATATATACTTTATGTGTTCACTGGCAAGTCTAAATCAAGACACCTGCTTAAGCCTTCAGCTGAAATTGCAATCAGCAGTGTTTGAAAAACACCAGGATGAAAACCATTCGGTTTTGAATGCATGGTTAACAGTTTTGATAGCAGTGTGTTTGAACAAAGTGCTGGAAATCCACAGTGTTGTGCAGGTTGTGGTTATATTCATGGGATGAGTGTGTAGATTTTTGAAAACTGTGTTCAAGCAATGAAAAACAAACTAGAGTTTGGTCCACATGAATTGCTGCTGTGCATACTATGGTTAGGGTTTGGCACATGTGGCTCCAGTTGTGTCCACTGTCATTTAGCAAACGAAAAAAACATGCCACACCACACACATCATTCACCCCTCACAGGTTTAAATCTGTGACAGAATAATATGTAAAAATGCCATAAATTGCACAAGTCTCTAGCCAAACCAGATTTACTACTGCATAAATGAACAATTTTCAACCAATGTCTGCTTTTCAGACACAAAAATCATCTATCCTCTGTATCACAGAGCGTCTGTAACCTCTCAGCAAATGATCTGCAAGCTGCTGATCAACAAAATACTTCCCCAATGCCGAAACTCCAAAACTCCAGTGTTGGAATGAGTTGTAGAAACTTACTGTGGCAGGCCAGAGAGATGAGCAGAAGCAGGGCAAGGGCATTCTTCATGGCAGCAGGTCGATGGTCACGGCGTCTTCCACGGAGTTCAGAGAAAGAATGGATGAGCAAAGTATCTAATGGAGGGGAGGTGGAGGACGAGGACAAGGGGGGGGGGGGGGGGGTAAGGCACGGGAAGGTGTTTGAGCGCATTAAGGTCTTATGTCTGTAAGCTCTACGTATGCTGCACAGCCAGCAGCCTCTAATGGACTTAACTGAGCGAGCTTTAACAGGGAGACACAGTTACAGTTCAGTGTTATTAGCAGAATTCTTTTCACTTTGAGTATTGATTTTACAACAGTTTTTCAGAATGAAGCTGAAGCATCACAAAAAAGCTTAAGCGCACTATTCACTCACGTCACCGCTTCAGCTGGGATGTGTAAGAGTGAGGCTAAAGCTGAGGCCATGACACAAAAAACATGACTGCAAACTGCAAAAACACAAGTAAAAAAAACTAGAAAAACCTTTAGTAGAACAAATTATATTTTTTATTTTTATTGAGGAAATTGTACACACCCACTCCTCATCACTAGTGAAATCCTCTTTACAATTACAATAATGGGATGTGACATTAGAATGGCACAAATATAAACTGTGGCACATAAGTGGGTTTGTCTTATACATGGATGTACATGGTGGTATAGCTATAGTGTCTGGGTATCAGACATTAAAACTTTTTCAATAGTGACTGACTCCATATAACTGAGTACTGAAACTGTAAAGTGCCAAAACATTTGAACTAAATGGTTAGTCAGATTTTCAGTCTTGCTTCATTTTCTTTAACTAAATATTGCCTCATTTAAATCACAGATTTCCAAATGTCCTACTGTATTATATTGAGGAAAATAGTGGTTTTGTGTTCAGCCTTCAATAAACATTGATGTGGCGGAGACATCTGGCCTATTTTGTTAAATGGAAAGAACATCTCTTTAACAGAAAAAGCCAAATAATGATAAAAGTGTTACCGTTGCTAAGTCACAGCCTCCGAAGGCATTACTTTACAACTATTTTTACTGGTGTCTTAAGAAAACAATCTGCATTGTGAGAAAGACAAAGCTATGAAAATGATCATGCAAATAAACAGATTTGCTAAACAACTGTAAATACAGACATGTTAGCTCACATCATGTCAGCTCACATCTTCATCACGTATAAGCAACTGACATTACCTTTAACAAAGCTGTCAAACACTTAGTTTCCTTTGTGGTAGGAGGTAAATGTGATTAGTGGTCTCTCAAATCTGTGACATAGTGATGGTTAAAAAAAGGAAAAAGAAAAATTGTTGACATATTCCATTACTTGCTAATCTTCTAATAGTTTAAAATATCTTCAACCAAAATACAGTAATGTCTATGTTTTAATGTTTTCCAGTTGTTCAGAATTCTTAACACAGGATAGGTAACAAAGTGGTGGAGTTGATTTAGCTTTTCACTCTTTGCACTTCAACGGACTTTGTGGATCAGACGAGACAATGCCACAAAGTTTATAAGACTTACAGGATAGTCTATGATTGTCAGGTTATTGTACTTCTCTATTAATGATAAACTTTCTGCAACTACTTGAATTGTCCAGAATCCAGGTAAAGCAAATTTTGTGAATTAATTGCAGTTTTAGTGTCACAGACATGTGGTCCAGACCCGTTATGGTTTCAGAGTCTCTTCTGAACAACCACGGCCTTTGAGGACTAATGCACATCCTCAAACAACGCTTAATCCTTTCCTCCAGTTCTTGTTTATCGTGACTTTGACCCTGACCACATTCTGCCCCACACAAAACCCCTGAGCTTTGCTCTTTCAGAGTAAAATCCTTTTTTACTTTACAGAAAAATAAATTGAATGAATTGATGCTTTAATATTAACAATCTTTGCCCATCAAAATATACTCTATGCCTAAACGTAACTCTAGAAACAAACCCGCCTGCATGATGCCATCCTGTTGGAGGAGTTGCTGGGAATTTAGCTGTTAAGCTGCTGAGAATTTAAGTTGAGTCACAAGCAGGTAGTTGGCATAATGGGCAAAAGAGCTCCAGATGGCCTCATATAATGGGCAATAACACAAACAAAAGAACGTGACCACATACAGTACTTAAAACAGATTCCTACTAAAACAATTATTAGCATGTACAGAATCTTATTGATCCAGGTCACGGGTAGTGCAATTGTAGTATACAGGAAGTTACTTTAGACATCTGTACATAAGCAGTCTCTGTGATGCAGGGCTGGCAGAAGGTATGAGAGCTGCTTCTTGGCTGGGGGGCATGCACAGGGCGTCGCTGTAAGGCAGGACCAGAGGGACGGTACTGGCTGACTGACAGGGAGTGTCTTCTCAGTCTATTTTTCCCATTTTGGCAATCAGCTCATCACAGATCTTGGTGAGTTCCTCCGTCTCTTGATTCTATGACAACGCAACAAAGGATGAATACATACATTTAATACATCTCTATATACTAAATTACAGCACAAAAGTACAGTGTAAAAATACGGTAAATATGTTGTATTGTGTATTATTAAGAGCTTAAAGTTTTCATCTAGAAAGCAGAAAGATGAGGATGCCGGTTACCTTCTGCTGCAGAGCTTGTTCCAGAGACTCGTTCTTCATCTGCTCTTTCCTCAAACTGGCGGCCATCGCCATGTTCTCCGAGCTCAGCTTTGCACGCACCTGGGCGATCTCCTCATTGGCCCTGTGAGATGTGTGGAATGAGGGAAATTAACAGCATTCCAAACCTGTAAAGGTTTATAGTTCATTATAATTGACACAATAGGAAAATTAGACTTTCTACATACTTGTCTAGTTTCTCCTCAGCATGGAGTTTAAGTGTCTGGTATCTCTGCTCCTCCTGCTTGACTCTAGCCAGATACTCCTGAGCACACTTCTTCAGCACCTCCTCATTCTGTACGAGAAAACAAAAAACAAGCACTGTTTTATTGCTCCTCTGGTCAGCTGCGAGTCAAGAGTTGGGAACAAATTGCTTCAACCGCAGGGTTTCACTCTGTAGCAGTTGGTGAGTGAAATAACGTATTCATTGAGATAAAGGCCAGGTTTATCTAGTGACCTTCGATGTTAACCCCTGCTGCTCTTACCTCTAGGCGACCACTGCCCCCAATCACAGGATATTCTAACCATATTCTGATCCCCTTACAGTCCTCCGATTTGTGCTACTATCAACTGATCGCGTCAGCACTTGAAACATACACTTTCTTTGAGCAGTTATCTGGACATAAACTAGTCCTATGACTGCTTACTTTCTTAAAGCCCTCCAGGGTGCTCTTCAAATTTTCATAACGCCGAAACACGTCAGAGAGAGATCGCTCCACGGAGTTCAGGTCAGTCAGGGCGGCTTCCTTCTCCGTTGTCACAGTCTGCAAAGCCTTCTGGGAAATCTGGTTGTTGCGTCGCTCGTCCTCTGAGAAGAGCGAAGAAGACATTCATTTGGAGTGCTAAATAATGTTTATCTTGTATTCAGTCTGGTAACAAACCACATTACATTAACCACATTAAACAAGGACACAAGAGAAAAAACTTGAGTGAAACGTGTTTTCTAATTGCTGCTTTGTCTCTCCTGATACAGGACAATGTGGACTACCGTCACTACATCCATGTCAGTAAAAGAGGAAACAGTACAAGATTACACAAATCACACTGTGGTGGTATTATCCTTACAGCAACCAGGGAAATAAATGGTTACATGAAAAATAGAAGTCTGCTCTTCTAACATTTCTACTCACCGATCATCTGAGCGATTGTCTTCTCATATTCTGCAACAATCTTCCTATAATAAGACAAAACACATGATAAGCCTTACTTAACCTTATGACAGAAGGCTTCAGTCTCTCAAAACCTCACATGACCACCTCGGAAGTCAAACAGGGATTTCTGAGTGAAAAGAATGCAGTTTTCTAACCTCATCTCGTTGACTTGTTGTCTGCTGTCCTCGTACTTTTTCTTCCAGTCGCTGGCTTCCGTCTCTTTAGTGATGATCTGAAAAGAGACGTTGACAGTGAAAAGAACTGTGCACTCAAAGAAAACACCTTAACATGATCCACTTAGGACAAAACAAACACATATTTCATGTTAGATGAGTGTGATAAAACTACGCACCTCCTCTCTAATGAGGGTAAGAACGGCCTGTTTTTCTGCCTCACTGATGCAGATAGAATCCAGGACCTGACTTCCTGTTTTCTGCATTTCACTTCCCCCCGACTTGTTCTTCAGCTTGCATGGGTCCTCAAACTGCTGAAGGTAGAAGGAAATCGGTTTTCTTGTACATCTAATAGTATAATGGTGGGTGAGTCTACCTAAACTTTTCAAGAAAGTACAAGGTATTTATTTAAAAAACACAATAACACAGTAATCACCAATACTGCCATAAAACTATACCTTTTAAACTAAAGAAACCCCTTTTCCCCCAGTCTTCCTCATCATTTGTTTGTTTAATATTGTGTCTTCTAATAATTTTCTAAGTATAAAATGCATAATTTTCTGTGCAGCAATTTTTTTTTCTTCTTCTGCTTGGATAGCAAATGCAAAACACCCTTCATGTTATTAGTTACAAAATACCAATTAGTGAGAGAAAGTAACAAAGAAACATTTAATTCTGTAATAAATTGCATATTCTCTCTCTCATCTTTTTTTCTTAATTCTTGCAAACTTCTTTGATTCTTATTTTTTACCCTGTACCCCTCTTGCCTTTCAATCGGCGTTCTAACACATCTCAATCCTTCTTCTTCTCCTCCTTGCCTCTCTCCCCTTTCATTTTGTCCTTCCTTGGATTATGGCAGTCATATTCTAATCTCCTGAATGTAATCTAAATCCATCTGTCACCTGGGTACATAAACATGGTGACAGACACTAAATTCCTCCGGCTCCCCTTCAGCATAGTGCAGTCATCATATCAGAAAAACTGCAGTTGTAGAAAAGAAACATGCAGGTAGCTCTAAACACAAAAACTGGGCATTCTATTACATCTTTAAGCCTATGCTTGAAATCTAGTCTGTGCTAATATGACCATTACTGTGACAAGTGAAATGTAATAATGGCTCAATGGTGTTTTTTGCCTCCAACGTCGCCTTCCAGGCAGCTAATCCTAACCCTAAACATAATCATTGCCACGCTGCCTGGAAGAAGACATTGGGGGCGAAAAACACCAAACACTGTAATGCTGGGGCACTTTTGGAAGTCTGCAACTTATGAGGACACTTTAGTTTAACTAATAAAATAGTGCTTCAGCCCTATCTAGTGGTCACTGGGGGGATCACTTTGCAGTTGAATCACTTATGAAAAATGTCACATGCATGAGAGTGTACGGCTATGATAGACAGATAGATTGCATATGAGCCTGACACAAAACATGTAGGGGAAATGACATGAATGATCAATTGTGATGTTAACTTACCAATGAGCAGCAGTCTGAGTCCTCGGAGTTTGATGACACATGGCAGTCTGGAACTAGAAGAAAGTTATACACGTGTTAGTAACAAATTTAGGATAAAACATGCTGTGGCCCATATTATAGTATTACGTTGAACAATTTAATTTCCTTGCCTAGAGGATGAGACATGATCACTTATTTCCATCAGTTATAAGTATTTTCATGACTTATGTAATATTATCTTTTTAATGTGTAATTATAAGTTTTGCTTAAAAGTGCTCTAAGCGATGTTGGGTGACTTTACTTCTTGTTGACGTTATAAGTATTTTCAAACAAAACAAGACTAGTTTCCCCCTCCCCCCAACAAATGTTTTAGCTTAAAACACGCGTGACATCGCTTAAAGCACCTTTAAGTCTAGCTTTTAAATAAACTCACACCACTCGCAGTTTGCATACACTTTACTTATGACTCACAATGAGCCTAAATGACTAGTTAGGACATATGTTGCATAATATTTTCCAGGCAGGCACTTCCTTTAGCAATGACAGATTTCTGAGTTCACTGTTTTTTTATATCTCAAACTCATGTAAATATATCAGCTCAGTACAACTTTAAGAATTGCCTGTCCACAGTAAAAAACAACAACAGCATCACGCCTTTAGAAACAATAAAACCACAAGTGTAACAGTGCCTGTTTTATCACACCAAAACAACTGAGCAAACCAACCATACTGTCATGGTGCTCGTGACACAGTCACAAGTTTCAGTGCACAATGATGAGGAAAGTTAATGATTAATGTTGCGTGTGTCTGTAACAGTAAGGCAATGACCGGTATTGACCGAGGGAAGCTAAAGAATGCTGTCTAAACTTTAACATCCAGTTATTTGAACTCTGTACTGTAGAGTCCCTCACTGATAACTGAGTTATTTACTACGGGATCAGTGTGCACTGTAGCTGGGCACAACATTAACAGGAAAATCTTCATTGATCCTGTTACTCACCGCTTTGATCCTTGTCTGGTTTGACACCGACACTGCTCGCCAACTTCTCCTCGTCTGTGGCGTGTTCTCCATGATGGTCGTCCTTTAATAGCAACAAATATAATCGACAACATTAACTGTACAGAGCTTTTCTAATTCTTATACTATCACATGGATCAGATGAGCAATAGCCACATCTCAATTCTTACCTGTCCGCTGAAGTCCTTTTGCATTTGCTGGTTCGGCTTCATTTTACAGGAGTTCCTGAGAACGAAGGTCAATAACAACGTCAGTGTCAACACTAACCTGATCATAATTCTGCGTATCGGTACATGTGGGCAGGTATGGTGATGAAAAGAGAAAAGCAGGAAAGACAGAAAGCGTTACAGCCAGACCTCATTACTCTGCTCTGTGTGTGTGCGCTAAGTTTGCATGCTCTGCTTAAAGCGCTGAGTTACATAGAAGAAAAATCTGATTAATCAAAGAGATTATTTTCAAACTGAAATAAGAGCAAGAACAGTTGCTCTGAGCATTAGAGGGATTTAAAGGGTTTCCACTAACGCTCTTTCTCCTCTACTTTCTAAATCTACTCCTACTTTGTAATTTAGGTCAGGTGGATGTAAGTAAGCCTGGACCTGGACTTATATTAAAAAAAACAGCAAGGACTGAGGTTACAAATACACACACGCCTGCACACAGTTATACAGTACTTACAACAGAACACAGAGGAAATGGACTTGCTCAGCAGTCCTGATGCCACACAGAGAAGAAGGGAAACAGAATGACAGGTGTGGAAGAAAAAGGAGGAAAAGACACAGGAGAGGACGGGACAGGGGTTAGCTCAAACACAAGGTGCGTGCAGGGTTATTATAGTTTAGTAAAAAATAAGACTCAGAGTAGACAGGTGAGAGGTTTTACTTAAACTGGAAATTAAAATCTTGTTGAAAACAAAAACTATTTAAATTAATGGGAAATTTAAATTCTTCCATAACTTCTAAACCAACTTTAAGCAGGAGATTCATAAAGAAAAACTATTTAGAATTATGGATCAGCTCTTTTTTCACATTATTATCTGGGCAAAATCCCAGAAAAACTTATCAATCAGAATGAATATTTGGGCTGTTAAGTGAGAAAGCTAGCACATAGAAACTGCCTTTTATTATTATTATTGGCCGTTAAAATATATTTCATTACAATTTATGTAATTTAACGACCCTGTTCCTGTAAAAGTATTGTGTTGCCCATGCCAAACTACTCATTAACTTACTTAACTAAAATGATTGATAAAAATAAAAATAATCTTTGTGTACAAAACTGAATTTGCCAAGCAGCAATGGTTCCTCTAACAACAGGAGTGTGTAATACTTATACAGGAGTGTGTAGTACTTAGTGTAGCAGTTCAGTGGTTCTTGGTAAAAAAATAAAGACGTGACTCATGATTCTTTTGTAGCAAGAACAGAAGAACGCCACAAGAGGGCATTGTTTTACACTTCACTTCACTTTAACATTCAAAAAAAAGTTCTGCCAGCAAACACAAAATATTTGAATGTTTATAATACAGCCATGAATACTGAGGAAATACCCTAAATCTGAAATAATTCAAGCAAATTAAAAAAAAAAATCCTCCTGAAAAGTGAACAAAAAAATTAAAGTGAACTTAAATTCTAAAAGCAAAATGATATCAATAAAAAAAAGATTGAAAACTATAATAACACTGAGAGAAACAGCTGAAAGAACGTTTGAAGGTACCCAACAATTGGTGAAAAACCCTTTGATTGTGAACGTGTTGTGTTCCCTACGGCTATAAGAGAGAGCATTGTTTGTTCAGTTATATTAGTTCAGCTTCAGTCACTGAGTGATGGCTGAAGAGGCCTTTGTGTTGTGTATGTTTGTGTTTTACTCACGTGGTAATTGTGCCGTTGGACTCGCAGGCCTGTTTTGTGTTTTGTGTGTTGCCATTGAGCAAGTCGGGATCCACAAGGATGTCATGACTGGGGATCAAGTTTGAGTCTTGGCTGAAGTCAGATGTCACTGGAGCCTCGTCGTCCACCTCCAAAGGATCCGGTTTGTTTATTGGGGAGAGGATGGACAGAGATGGGGGCCTGAGGGATTGAGGCTGTGACAGAGGGCTGGATGGAGAGAGGCCCTCTCCAGGACTGGATATGCTGCTGAGGGTCAGGTTGAGGTTTTGGTCCAAACCAAAGTTGTGCTCGTTAGGTAAGGAGCCGGTGAGGTTGTTTAGGGAATCAACCTCTTGGAATGAAAGTGGGCCGACACCCTGGTTGGAGTTCTTGTCCAGAAAGTAGTTTGTAACATCAGGAAGAACTGTGAAAAGGGAAGAAAAGTAAGAACGTACTGTATATAACTTAGTTTATACAGGACCTTTCAGGAGCAGAATGTCACAATAAAGAAATGAGGCAACAGGCATATAATACAGACTTAAATTGAATAAAAAGAGTGAAAAACAACATGAATAGAAATAACTTAAAAACACCCAAAGGCAAATTAAAAGATGTGGGTCTTTTTAAGATGTTTTTAAAAGGTGTCCACAGATTGCCCAAAGTCCAAATGGAGAGTTTCAAAGTTTAGGAGCCACAACCTTAGAAATAGTCTATCCTAGTTTTAAGTCTGCAGTAGTAGTCTGGTGTATGACCCTGAAGAGCTACAATAGTCTTGAATTGATTTGTAAATATTAGTCAATAATATGTCAAATAAGACCTTTTCAAGGACATGATCAAGACCTTAACCCTCTGAACCTTAAGGCCATTTTTACAGTTCATTGTCCGTCTGGATTTATTTTATAAAAAAGCTTGTAAAACATCAACCCTGTTGTCTACAGTCAAGATATGAACATCCTTTTTTTCAGGACAAACTGGGTTATTAGAATATTTGGGCTGCAGTGAGGTCACTTAAATGTTAAAAATGGTTGTAGGACCTTAAAGACAAATAAATAAAACGGAACATAAATCTCACAGATATGTATTAATATCACAGACAGAGCAGTAAAACCTAAGCCATTTTACTCTCTAAAACACTTGGGAGTCACACTGTGAAGAAATAATCATTATAACTTATACAGTTGACAAAATACATAAATTTTTTCAAAGAAAGTCCAGACGCTTTTGCCCTCATGACATTTACTTATGCCAATATTCAACATAATAATGTCATATTTATTGATATTACACCCACAGCAATGCTACACAAGCATTTGTGTGTCTTAAACAGTTCTCCTATATGCAAAAATAAACATAATAAAAATAAACATAATAAACATAATATATGTAACATAACATAATAACATAATAATATAACATAAATATATAACAAATCTCAAACCAGTGGGGCCATTCTCCTCTGTTTAACGGTAGATATCTATCTTGTCCGCTATAACATCTTTGATCGCATACTAGACTACTTTGACTGGGAAGATTGTCCTCTTTCAGCCTCCATACTCTTTAGTCCCCACTCCATATACTTTCGGTGACGTTGTACCCCATAGACATATAAATTTATATGTCTATGTTGTACCCCATATATGGGTATGCTATTTCCGTACACACAGAGAGGAAACAGGGAGCAGCGGGAGCTAGCGGCAGAAATGAGCGAAAACGCAATGAATTGTGGACATCAAGTGGATAAATCCTGGATGTAACAGTTTGGACTTAATGCTCAACAACCCCGAAAAAGGCACAAGTTCCAGGCTGGATAGAAAGACCTCCGTAACCGCTAACTCGTTAGCTTTTAGCTGAAAGTTTCGGTAAGTCTCTATCTTTTATGGTTATTAAATGATTAAACTATGAATCAGAGGTGCTGTTTTGGCTCGTGGGCGAGTCTCTCGGGTTCAGAGGGTTAACAGAATAATTTTAATTAATAATTTTAGACCACACATTAATGACCCAGGGATGTTTTGCTAAGGCAGTTGGAGAAGGAGTTAAAAAAGTTGGGACAGAAGGAAAAAAAGTCCAGTCTCCTGTACAAAAGAAACACTTAACAATGAGCTGAAACTATAAAGCTCTGTCAAGCCGAAGGGAGCTGGAGATTCAGGTGGTACATTTCTGTAGGTTCATCCCTATGAATGAGTTTACTTTGTTTTCACATTGTCATTTGTTAACCTAACAATATCGATTACAGACACTTTAAGACATTAGGAGTGTTACACAAGATGCAAACTTGAATATTATCAACATAGCAGTGATAGGAGATACCTTTCAAATTGCTTAATATCTGGCCAAAGGCAAACAACACCATGCAAAGAAAATAGGACCCAGGACAGAACCTTGGGGCACACCACACTACTGAGTTTCAGTGGGACGCATTTACCAACAGCAACTGAAAAACAGAAAGGAAGAAGGAGAACCACTGCAGGGCTGACCCTGAGACAAGCAGATCTTAATCCTTTCTTCAACATCTCTTTCCCAACACAATAACACATACCCCATCCTGTGGCTACTAAAAAAAATTTTATTGCAGGATTTAACCTTGAAATGATGGCCTCTCCTTCTCCTGTGAGAACACTTAAAATGGCTGCTGGCTTCCTTTCAGAGCCCTTCACATCCTGTGTCCTCACACATCCGTTAACTGCTAGCTAACGACCACAGCAGCAGGCTGGTCTCTGTTGAGTCACACTGCTGCTGAAACACAGGACTCTCTGTAACTGAAAAATACACCCACTCACACTGTAAAACTTCCACAACTACACAGAATAATAAAACTCCTGTATTTCTTCTCAACTTGCACACAACATGAATTAAGTCATTGTGGCTTCACCTTGGGCGGGTAACAGCTTCTCACATCGTTTCTCATGACTGACGGCTAACGTGTGACTTATTACATCATACATTTAATTAAGTTTATGTAAGCTTCTGCTCAAAATCTCGGTACTTTCAGACAAAACACACACCCTTCGGAGAAAGAGAACAGATGTAGTGGAACCACACCCAGTCATGCAGAGTACACACCACCACATGACCTAGCAACAAAGACAACATCAGGCTTTATTACAGTTTCACAAATTGACAAAAAAGAGGAAAAGGAGAGACGGAAGTGAGAGAGAAACAGTTAGTATATAGGTAGACAAATAGCTGTCTAAGGTTTCAGCTACGCCCTGGTTTAACAGTACAGTTTGATTGTGGGCATTGTTATTCCCATGAACAGACAGTGACCCAACCCCCCCACCCCCTATCATCTAATTATAGAGAACCAGAATATTGGTTTCTCCACACAGTCAATCTTTTATTTATGAAACTAACCCAGATTTTGTACAGAGCATGTGACTGTTTAGCATGAAAATGTGACCATAATAAACACATTAATTTCTCTGTTATTATCTGGCACAGCATCCCATATGCTATGATCAAAACATGTCTAATTTCAGCTAGCTGAGCCATCTAAAACACGTAGACCAATTAATGAAAACTGATGGAGATGGAGAAATAGCGTTTTCACTGATATAAATAGCATTTGTTTTAGCACCGAAGATGCACTCCAGATGATCTACTACCATGGTGATGTGGGGTACTTGCTGAAAGCAGGGCAGTGGGAGGGGAAGGGTGAGGGGCTGTGGATTGGACAGCAGTTGGCTTTACTGGCAGCTTCAAACTAGTGTGTCTAGAGTTGGGCAGTATCCAAATTTTTTACCATACCTCCTCCCTATTTTACCATGGTATACGATAATACCGTGACTAATTAAAAATGATGATGTAAGGGTCAGACAGCATCACCAAACTGTTGTCTTGTGCCTATATTTTTCAAAAAACTGAATACCACTATGCTGCCAAACTGCAGAAGTCGTGTTGTCCTTCAAGACCCCCCCCCCCCCCCTTCTCCTCCACACCGTCACCTAAAAATGCTTGTGTGGTTGTCATCATGACAACCACACATAAGCATTTTTAGGCATTAAATAAATTATATTTAATTCTTGTCTCCTACACAAATGCATTGCATTTTTTTGATGACGGTATTGAAACTGATACCGTTGATATTTTTAAGACCCCACAGTATAATGTATTGCCGCCCAACCCTATCTGTGCCTGTCAAAAGTGTCAAAAGCAAGATGACACTGTGGCCGACACAGCAAACCACATAAACAGAGAACAACATAGTGACACAAAGGAACATTGCACATTACGTAAATTTCCCTTTATAAATTATTGTAATTATTATGCTAAAATTAAAGTGTTAGTACCTAACCCTAATCTTAAAGCCACCTCTTAAAAACTGGACAAATAAAATGGCATGAAACCAGCTTGATCAGGTATGACTGGAGGTAATCAGAGAATATTTTGTACATATACTGTATATTTTTAGAATTTTTTGAATTACATAGAAATTATTTGATCAGAAAATAAGTAAACAATATACATTTTCACAAAGTACTGGACCCTGCCTGAGACTATCCAATGGCATTGTTCATGTGTGACAGAATGTAAAGTTTTTGACCAGTACTAGAGCCCTGGGTCAGCCGACAGTTGAGCCATCTTACCTGTGGGGTTGGAGTTGTCCAGTTGGCTCAATAGCTTCACAACACCTGGTGACTCTGCCTCTGGGGTCTCAAAGGTACTCTCCGAGTCTGAACTGTGGAGAGAAAGAGAAAGGAAGCCTTAGGAAGGACCTTAACAAAACATAATTTACAACAAAGAAAAGAGAGAGAGGGAGAAACAGCAGGAGAGAGGTCAGAGCTACAACAGAGTGTTTGAAAGGTTATCTAGAACTAAAGATGAAATCTCAAGTGTAAAATTGAAAATTTTGCTGAAACTGACAAATATGATCTAAAAAAAAGTTTTTGTAAAGTGACTTTACAGCATGTGATAAAAAAACAAATCACATTGCAAGTTTTCAAGTTATAAGAACAGTCTACTGTCTTTGAGAACAATTAGGCATTGAAAATGTCTAAATAGCTACATATTAATGTTAAAAACAGCTACTTAATGATACAAATGAAACAATGAAAGCTCTGATTGTGTTAGAGTGTAAAATTATTTCTAAAAAGATTTCAGAGTTCAAAGCAGCTCAAAATAAACCAGTTGCTTTATTTTAAAGGAAGTCAGAGGAAGGGGAAGGAGGGGAAGTGAAGTCCAAGAAGGCCACCTGCATCCTATCCCTCAATAAGGACACACTATGTACCCCAGGCTCATTCACAGACACAGACACAGACACAGACACACACACACACACAACACACACCACACACACACACACACACACACACACACAACACACACCACACACACACACACACACACACACACACAACCACACACACACACAACACACACACAACACACACACACCCACAACACACACACACACACACACACACACACACACACACACACACACAGCTTGTCATCTGTACAGCTCACACAGACACCCACACAACAATATGCACCAAACGTGAGAAGACACAAACGTTTTTGGTCAGGGACGAGACACTCAGAGAGAGTTTATGTGGTGGGGGGGTGTTGGATGGGAGGTTGTTGTGTTGTGTGTGTGTGTGTGTGTGTGTGTGTGTGTGTGTGTGTGTGTGTGGTGTGTGTGTGTGTGTGTGTGTGTGTGTGTGTGTGTGTGGTGTGTGTGTGTACGCATTCCCAGCCACTTAAACACACATCAAAACGTCCACACTAATGAAAAACAGCACGGAAGGAGCAAAGCTCTCAATGCCCAGTACCCAACCACACTCCATATCTGATACCAGTTCACACAAACACATCAAGTGATGGAAATCTTGAATAGTTACTTAGAAACTAAAAATGGACAGAAAAAGAATCAAAAGCTTTGGAAACTATGGCTTTTTTCCCATCCCCCAACTTTCAGCAACTGTTCCCCAGCTGCCAAACAGCCTTCAAACAAACAAACAAAGAAACAAACAAACACAAACACACACACTAGACAGTCATATCCTCAGCGTTTGGTGCCTCATAAAGAAAACATTATGGTGCAAAACAGCCGTTTGAGTCTGTATTTTGACTAAGAATCTGTTTTTAGCCAATGACAGCATGACCAAGCCACTGGGATCCACAGCATAGGAAAGAATCCAAGATTATACCACTGTGTGTGTGTTGCTCTCCTTGTGTGTGTGTGTATATCCACCACCTGTCAGAATGACTCAGAGGAATCTGCATTAATCACACAAACACACAATCAATATGCTGCTATTTAAACTGAAGCAAATACAGAGAATCACTCTTTCCTTTCCATACATCCTCTCTTTTTTTCTTATACAGACACATTAATAAACCATAAGTCTGTCACTCTATCTTCTCTTACTCACTCACTCACTCACTCACACTCACACTCACAACACACACACACACACACATTGTGGCCTAACCCTCTTACTTGTCCTCTACGCCATCCTTGGATCTGGGCTCCCCTTCGTCCCCCGCACCCCCAGTCACTGCTGACCATGTCCATTTGGCCCACTGGACCGGAGACAACCAGGACATCCCTGCACCACGTCGAGTCTGAAACCTGCTGCCACCTCCAAAATGTAACAGTAAACTTCCTCTTCTGCTGAATTTGTTAGATTGTCACTGCTGTCAATCAGGTTCAGTGATCATCCATGGTCCTTTCTACTTCAAAAAGGAGACTCTCAAAAAGAAGCTTTTTGCCTCTCTCGCTCCTAATGTCAGCGTCTGCTCCTCTTGCTTTCTATATGGCTTGCTCACTTCCTCCTCTTGCCGCTCAGCTTTCTCATTCTGCTCTTCTGTGTTGTTGACGCTCATGAGAGGGAAACGTGTCTCACACTGCTGCTGTTTCTGCTTTGGTCTCCACAGCCCTGACTCACACAGTGCAGATTACTGGAGCATCAGTAGTCACTCCTCTCTCTGGTCCCCTCCCCTCTCCCTCTCCTTCTACTTCTGGGTGGACGATCAGCTGGTTAACAGACATGGGCTCACCCTGCTACTTTGCTAATGTGCTCACTCGCTCTCAGGAGTTGGCCTCCCCCTCTCCCCAATTCTGTCAGGGTTTGCTGATTGTGAGGGAAGAGCGGGGGAGAGGAGAGGCAATGCTTCCTGTTTTAAGAGAAAAAGAAGCATCCATTTTCTCTAGGACAGACAGACTACCAGACATTTGTTTCTTGAAGAAAAAGTAGATGAAAAGAAAACAGCGGAGGAAAGGGAGGAAATGATTAGCCTAACGATGGGGATTGGATATAAAGCTCATAACAATGTAATAGTCCAACCTTCTAAAATCTGCCGTCTTATAAGGCTAACCTCAATACCTAAAAAAGTAAAATGCTGTAAAGCCCTACCTATGTACATATGTGCTGGCATGTTTTGGGTGGCCCACAATGAGTTTGAAAGGAAATTTGAGTTGTTAAGGCAACACCAAAAATTCTTTTGTACCTTAAAATAATGTTTCCAAAATCATTTCAACGGTTCATCAACTAGTAACAGGGTGAACGGCACTTCTGCATTCGCTTTGCGGCCCTCTGCCGGCTATAACCGCACTATGCAAGTTTGCCAGATTGTGTAGTGGATCTGTACTTCGAATGAGACATACGACAGCAGTAATGGACAATTCTGCTTCCAACCTGTAGGGGGACCGAAGAGAAAAAATGCTTTGATGTTGCTTTAATAGTTGTTTTTTTATAGCAACTTTCAGGCGGGGGCTGTGTATAACTGTGAGTAGTGACATAAAGAGTAAAGAATATTTACGCCTATATGCCCTGTTGAATAAAGGGAGCAACAGCTACAAAGTTGCAAAATTATGTTTTACAAGGACTAAGAAGGTACCCTGTATGAATACTATAATCCACACAAACAAAAGATATGATGTGAACTGGAAATGTATCCATTAATTCCATGATGTTGTGTGACAAAAACCGACAGAGCACCTATTGTTCACTGAAAAGATCTAGGTCAGACATCACACTAATCAATACAGCAAATCTAGATTCAGCAGTGTGGTGGTGCAACTACCCATCAGACTGACAGAAAAGCCATTTGGAGGATAGGTCTGATCACTGCATACACACACTTTCCCCACACATGTGCCTCTAAGGCTGTTCATGGATGGCTTATATAACTCTAAGTCTAGGCTTTCACATGTATACATCTCACACACACACACACACACACACACACACACACACACACACACACGCACACGCACACGCACACGCACACGCACACGCACACGATGAGTTCTTTAAAAAAAAACATAAGCCATGACTAATCTAATAAGGGGAAGATGGTTCAGCCACTGTGAAAAAGGTAAGCAAGGGGAAAAAAGGAAGCAGCAGAGTCCTTTTTCTTGTTATTTGCACTTTGAGGTTCTTTCCTGCTGTTTATTGCTCACATGTGAAATCATGAAATGAAAGGCAGAAGCTTTACCACTGATAACTGATCTGGACCACAAAGGCAGGCAGGCAGATAGATGAGTGCATGAACGAACACACTCAAAAATAATGTCACACACTGTTGAACACAGAGAAAGACGCTCTGTTCAATCTGTGATAGCTGGATGGAAAACTGGGGCAAATTATAGGCACGACAGATGGAAAACAGCATTAATTAAAAATGAGGAGTGAAAGACAGAGATATAACAAGTATGAGAATGGAAAAAGTGAGTTTTGGGGTAGGACTGAAATATTAAATGCAATGCAAATGTTTTTGTAACATTCCAGAAAATATTCTCCTTCCTCTCCTTTGTTTTCTTATTTGACAGTCAGTACAGCTGAGAGGACAGACCTGTCTGTCTTGCAGTGGACACGACCTGCCAAAACCTTACAAGGTAAAGCAGTAAGAGCCGTGTTGCACACACTGTTTACTTTGCTACAACTTGAGGTTGTGAACTGACCTCTGGACATAAAATATAACAAACAAAAAACACAACGTATTTATGCAGACAGAGAGACAACATGCAGAAGTGGACAGAGAGGAAATATCCCTAACTCTCTCCCTGGATGAGAAATGAACCACAGACAGAGAAAAAGGAAAACAGAGAGAGGGGAAAAAGAATCAGCTCTTATGTAATACCTTGAAACCACAAATAGCAACGAGTGAAACAGTGGCAAACCCACACATACAGTACACCCATATGCGATCTAGAGCAGCCATCTTAGCACACAGCAGAGGAAATACTACACAACAGACACCAACCCTCGGCTATTATGTGTTTGACGTCAGTTAATCCAGCAAGAATGCACATCCTTAATTATTAATTACATTTTGACTGATCGCAGCATGTGTGGTTATGAGCTAAGAATAAATCAGCAATGATATACATGTCTGTGAGCCACAACAGAGGTGATGTGATACTGGATAACTATGCATGTGCGTGAGTGTGGTGTGTGTGTGTGTGTGTGTGTGTGTGTGTGTGTGTGTGTGTGTGTGTGTGTGTGTGTGTGTGTGTGTGTGTGCACTGAGAGGGAACTAGAGAAGCTTCTCAACTATCACAGACTGTAGATCTCTGAGCTTACTTAATCCAATGTATGATGACAGAAGGTCACAAATCTGACATTTTGTACAGCACCACTATCAGGTCATCATTTCCCATGAGCAACAATTTGGTTCATAACAAGTTATCTTAAAACAAATGGGTTAATTTAAATTACATTCGTAGCTTTAGCCGGGCCTTCCTCTAGCACCACCATCAGGAAAACTTGTATACAATGAAATAATAAACTAATGGCTGGATTTGCAGGGAAAGACCACAGCCAAGGCCCCAAGAGGATGAGCCATTTTGATTTTTACCATCCTCACAATTGTTCTTGAGCACCATCCCGACATATTTTTTATTTCTATACCCAGTGCTGCTAGGAGATGTCCCAGTATGTTGCCTGTCCAACATTTTCCTATTGTGGCATTTAATTGCAGCTTCCATAATTTTAATGTTAGACTTGGGCCCTGTTTCATTAACAAGTTACATTCAAAGAAAATGTAAAAAGCACTTTAAAATAAAAAGTGCATATCATTAAGTTGAAAGCATCTATCTTGGAATGCAATAGCTGGACTAGACAACCTGCAAGATAAGTGTTTTCCTTAATGTAGCAACATTTTGTTTTATTCCTCAGACACCCACACTTCAGTATTTAACAGTCTAACAATAAAATACTTGATAGTGGCTTCTTTCATATTTTATTAGGGTACTTCTATTATCTCAAACAAACTTTTTCAAACTATTTTGTTCTTGTGCAGTAGAGAATATGGCTGAAAAATAGACACTAGATGTGTAGAGGTAGAGCCAGTATTGTTTGGTTTCTATAGACGCTGCACAAAATATATTTGTAATGAAACAAAGTTGTGGATAATGTTCTGGTGTGACTACACAGTCTGCCATGTATAAATATGTGGCCGTGTGTACATGTACATGTAAAGATGCATTATGTGGGGATACAAGTAAGGGGAGTGTGTGTGTGTATGTATACACACACACACACACACACACACACACACACACACACACACACACACACACACACACACACACAATAAATGATCATATGTCATCTGTAGATATTGTGTTTATCAGTACGTTTTTCAACAGACAGATGGACTTGCTGTCTGCCTGTCTGTCTGCATGATGATGACTCACATAGCTAATCTAAAGAGAATATTGCTATTGGCAGGATAGCTCAGTTGGTAGAGCAGGCGCCAGTATATTGAGGTTTATACTTTCACACAAAGGGTCCAGCCTGTGACAATTTTCCCACATGTCTTCCCCCTCTTTCTCCCCCCTTCTCTCTCGCCCCTTTCATAGCTGTCCTATCCCTTAAAGGCGGAAATGCCCCCAAAAAAATTATCTAAAAAAAAAAAGAAATGAAAGAAAATAATGTTGCTGGGTCATAGTTGTTAGCTTGTTCTGTGCTATGGCTCCATCTAGTGATCATTATTGGACTCTCAGCCAGATCCCTCACATAAAACCAAACTAATTAACATCCAGCAGCATTAACAGCACCATCAATTTAACTGACCCTTCTGGGATACAATGCCAGGAAGAAAAAACCAGCTGAGGGAAGAAAAGATGTGAGAGAAAGAAAGCGAGAAAGATGCATAACATGTCTGACGTCACCTCTGGTAGCTTGAACAGAGTTGACATGATCTGTAGTTCATCCATAGACTGTAAGACTGTGGGTTTCACCATGGCAACTCTTAGGGAAAGAGTCACATGTGTATTAGCCTACACTATGAAAACATACTTATAGACACAACACACAGGACAGAAAGAAGGTAGGTAGCAATGCTGATTTTACTTTATATCTTTTGTTGGTTTTTATATTTTAATGTGCCATTATCCAGGACACAGCAGTCCCACTATTATTAAATATAAAGAGAAAGTCCAACATCTATGACATGCTGCATAACTGTTTTCACATTCCTGATATATCTGCATTTTAAATAGAGAACACCCAATTAGCTGCAATCAGAGCAGAAATCTAGCACGGAGTGAACGGAGTATGACAGAATAGAGCCGAGGCACTCACCGTGCTACAGTGGACTAGAATAGCTTAACTGATAGAGGCATGATAAACAAAAGAGAAAGAATGAGGGAACAAGGGAGAAAGAGAGAAGGGCTTACCCAACAGGAGTCATGTACAGACACCAACTGATCTATTGTTCCTGACTACAGGGACACAAGAGCATACAATTCCCAGACAATAGTGCGTGTCATTGTACACATGCACGCACAGAGCAGTGAGATAACACACCCCCTACTGTTCTACCCTCTACTGTTCTTCCATTCATTTTCTTTGCCTGTTAAATCAGTTTCAACTAGATTTAATTTCCCTTTAAAATGCCATATACATTTGATTTCATTGCACTGTACTATAATATACATCCTTTATAACAATATTGCGCAAATGACGGATTTTAGTGATAAACTTCAACATTCTTCAGCGGTGAGTTTCCCTTTCATCCTGGCAAGTCTAGTCAGCACAGGCTTATGCATAATTAAAAGGTACATCCACACATTTGCGCTTGTCTTCATGTATTTACAATGTGTGTCTCTCTAAAGATTAGCAAAGTTTTTCAGCCTACACTGGGTGGAATTTGTACCACTGCAGCAAGAAATTAGTTCCAAATGCAAGTCTGGCTCTTCCCAAACAAAGAACAGTCTGGATGTTTATGGGTTTTGGAGAACAGGAAGTCTACTGTACATCCAAGTCTGCTCCAGTTAGGACATGAAACGAATGATTAAGCCAACTAAAATTAAACCAGAAGCCGAAAACTGAGCTCCCACGGCACTGGTTGGCTTCCCAGTTTTCCCACAGGGAGGACTCCAACCCCCACCAGCCCTAACACAAACACAGATGCAGAACACTACAGTATGCTCATGTGATAACAATGAGTGATGCTTTAACATGGCTTTGTCTCAGTGTTAGTCCCTCTGAGTTCTCACGTCCTTGCCTTTCTGTCACTCGCTGTTTCCCTGCCATCTCCAAAACAACATCTGCTTCAGTAGACGGCGACACCGCTTCTCATATTAACCACTGTTCTCCATGACTTGAATCACTGGGTGAACACAATGACATGTAAGAAAAGACTGGCTGAATAGGCCTGCACATTTACGTGTGTCGAGAGAAAGTGTTCCACTACAAGGGGCTTCCGGAAGCTTTTAAGATATAAAGCATTGATGGGATCAGGTGGGAGGACAAAGTGAAGGACTCACTCTATGTTAAAAAGGATTAAAGAAAAAGAAGAAGTGGGAGCAGAGCGGTTTAGTTCTTTAAGCTGTGACGAATGCCCCAGCAACAACATCTTCATTCCCTTTCCCTTCATTTTGACAAGATGAAAGGCTTCATATATCACACAGTACTTTAAGGATGCCAAATGCATTAATAAGAACAAGAAGCTGTGCTATACCTGCTCTGTGGGAAATAAATTGTACCGTGTGTATCATTATTCAAATATCACTTTAGAATTTGGGTCACAACTACATAATTAACAGCAGGCGGCAGCAATTTCTCTTTACGGTTGTAACTACAAAAGCTGCTGCTAAAATGTCAAACCAATGACACTTGGATTTGGCTTGGACACTGCCTTATTTTCAGAAGCATGATCAGCTCATGCTCATTACATTAGCCTCTGCTTACGTCATCATCAGCTCTACCACTCTGTCTCTTCCCTCTTTCCATAGATTTGAATACCAAAATAGCATTCAAAATAGCACGACCAGAGAGCATTTGTGCAGAGCAGTCTGATGGGCTGATGCTTTTAGTCCAGCAGGGAAAGCCCTGGCACTAAAGGAAGCTCTGAGGTCTCAGCACTGCTCTTCTACCCCTTACTGGATCTCTCACTCATCTCTCCCTCACTGACACGGAAGCACTGGGTTCATACACACTCAAGACAACAAAATATCAAGTACCAAAGGGCTGAACTGATCTGCACCACCTCTGCCTGAGCAAGCTTCTGTTTCTCATCAAGAACTTGCACACACAAACATACAAACAGTAAAGGATCTCATCTTACATGCTGCTCTTCTTCCGAGGAGAGCTGACGGAGCCTTTCCTGTTCTGGCTGAAGGAGCCCCCCATGGCAACAGCTGCGTCTGTGTTTTAGGTTTATCACAGATGACGATGACGCACGTCCCTTTTCTCCCCCAAAGGTTCACCTCTGCCTCTCCTCCAGACAGCCTGGCTCAACATCAGAGCCGCACAAAGCACCGCTTCTCATGACTGACTTGTTATTATCTTACCAACAACCAGCCTCCCCTTCCCGCGGTCCTTTCTCTTACTCTGTCTCTGTTGATGCTGTACAGTGTAAATACTCTGGAGTACTACTGATAACACATACATAGCTATAAGGCCCGCCTCCTCGCTCTACTTCTCCTCTCTCTCTCTCTCTCTCTCTCTCTCACACACACTCACACACTCACACACACACCAGAGGAATATTACATTCACTTGTCAGTCAGGCAGGCAGGCAGTGCATAGCCTTTAGAATGAAAATGTGTGAGGTGGTGTTTGCGTGTGTGTGTTTAATAGCAGAATTCTTTAAAGAGCACTAAAGTCCAGGGACTTGGAGGGGGTAGATGGAGAGAGAGAGAGAGAGAGAGAGAGAGAGAGAGAGGAGAGAGAGAGAGAGAGGAGAGAGAGAGAGAGGAGAGAGAGAGAGAGGAGAGAGAGGAGAGTGTGTGTGTGTGTGTTGTGTGGTGTGTGTGTGTGTGTGTGTGTGTGTGTGTGTGTGTGTGTGTGTGTGTGTGTCATGGGGGTATCTGGCTGGGTGAGAGTATTGTTCGAGCGTGAAAGAGTCTCTTCTATTGTTAGTCAGCTGAATACCAGATCTGAGATGCAGGGGGAGGGATGGAAGATGATGGAGGGAGAGTTGGCGGCTATTCAACACAGCCTCAGTTGTTGTGCCACATTCCCACTACCTGCTGTGATCCCATATACCCACCCTTACAGCCCCTTTAAGTTTTAGCATGACAACACACTCACAAACACAACACCCCAAACCACCACACACATTTGTTAAACCAACAGTGTAAGAGATTCCACTGGTCCATTAATCATATTGAGTGTCAATACAGCAGAGCCTTGTAATGATTAAAGAAGGGAATCATACCTCCTGATTCAAGCCTGTCCCGTCCTGTTAAAATGGATAAAATGACAAATGGCTAAAAACCCTCAGAGCACGGTGGGTCAGGCAGTGGTGCCCAGCACAGGCCCGCCCTTCAGAGGCTTAAGTGCATAACTTCCTCCCACTGAGATGAATCACATGAGGCGTACTATGGATGTCCTAATTTCTGAAGGACCTTTATAACATTTTATTCACAAAGAGCACCCAAAAGAGCATTTGGCATAAATAGGTAGTTTACTGTTTACCAAATGATGGTATGAATATGTAGCCTAAGTTTTTAGTCAGTAGCCTACAGCCACTTGAACGTTACTCTGACCACTTGCTAGCTTAACGTGTTAGCGCCACAAATTACGAATGCATACCTATATGAACAATTATTCAATGTAGCAAATAGCCCGGACTAATAACTTAAAAAAAACTTGCCTCATGTTTGTTGTCCTAAGTTGCCAGTCAATTCAACCGCTGCAAGTGATGCAGTTTTCCACACGACTGCGCATGCTCGAGGGATTTGCCATAGTAACGTGTGGCTAGACGTTTAAATTGTAAATTTGAGAATTTAAAGTGACAACACTTATTTCGTTTAAATAGATGTCTGTTAAGTCTCTGTTTATCACAGAAGGACGTACACTGTGGTGATTGAGCCCATGGCCCACTGATAAAAGTACTACAATATTTATATTGATATATAATATTATATTAATATTAAAAAACCTGCATTACAGTTTTCCTCATTGTAAAGGCCTACATAAAAAATGGAATTATTCTGAAAACGTATAGCTCAAGTATCAACAACAATACCAAAGTCCAGTCCATAGTAATAGAGCACAATTCGATTGTTTTCACTCAAATACAAATTTGTAATCAGCCAGAGGACTTAAATCTTCAGGATTGCCACTTTAATCGTGAAGATTGCAATCCATGTAATAATATATGAGTGAAAAGGAATTGTGCTGAGAGTTTAGCAGTCTGGAACATAGAAATATTATTATGTCAACATGTTACAAATCCTAAAAAAAAGGCTGCAGGGGATTTTATTGGGTTTTAAAATTATAATAAGCATGCTTTTTTGAAATCCAAAAAACACAAACAAGACACTTGTAATGTTTTATTATGGCACACACAATCTGTTCCCATATCATTGTGTATGTATTCAGAATGGATTAGTTTTTTGGTATGCATCAACATTTTAGTATCAAGTGCAAAAACAGTATGGTAAGGGAGAAGAGCCAGAAACCATTAAGTCCTGTTTTTTCTGTGTTTAGACACACACAAACATTTCAGAAACAAACACAATGAAGACGTTCAAGGTAGTAACGGCTACATTATAAGTTGCATATGTGCATTTCTAAAGGAAGAAAAAGGAACACCATGAAGGTATTCAGATATTGTGCGGATGTTCCACCCAGAGGGCTGAGATACAGGGTAGAGGTTTGGCGGTGGGGGCAGTAGTAGTGCCCTGACAGTGCATAGTCTGGACCCCATGTTCCTTGACGGTGCAGATTTGTAATATTTATTATTAACAATGACATATGATATTTGTTGGGTATATTTTATTTAAAATAAATGTATATGCTTTGAAACATATTTTCAATATAATCTATGCATCATGCTCCTTTAAATCAAATGCATATGCTTTCAATGTGACAACGCTCTTATTGCTGGATTCATGAGAATTATGAACATTTTGGGACCTAAGGATTAGGTCAGGACCATCAAATGTTGATTAGCCCTGCTCTAACATAACAAAGAAGTGCATGCAATACAATTTTTTTTTTTTTTTACAATAGCTTCATACAAAGGAACAGATGAAAGAAACATGTACCATTTGGCACTTAGAGGTGCACTATGAGTTCCTGCATGGTCACTTCTGCTGACGTAAATTCAAAACAAAACAGAGCAAGCTCGCCCCTCCCCCCATGTTTCAGTAACTGTCAGGACTAACTGACACTAACCCCCCCCCCCCCAACCATCTTGCCGGGATTGCCGTGAGCGTTTTGTTGCTTATCCTGTGGCTCTAGTGTTTGTTTGATGTTTACAACCCCTGTGTTGTCTCCCAGGACCGGGCTTTTTCAGTGTATTCAGGGGGGCAGGCAACTAGCGGATCAAGGAGAGATGCCTATGATTTGAGACAAAAATGAAATCATGCTGAAGAAATGCAGGAACTCATAATGCACCTTTAAATAATACAAGTTTTAACTGTATTATTACTGCCAGTCCCTTTTGGAACTACTCATATTATAGGATAAAGAACTAAACGCTGTAGTCACACACACATACAGTACATACATACACAACCGGCTTGTCCATTCAACCACCTGCATCTCCCTGCTTTGTTTTTGACACAAATGGTCATCTCCTTTTAGATACAGGTATGATCAAACTGAAATACATATTAAAAGTGAAAAATTAAATATTACGCCAAAAGGCAAGATGAACGTACTTCCCTTTGAATGACAGTGTCAGTACAGGACTACACCCGTGAAATGTTATATTGCACAAACTTAAGAGTAGCAGCTTTGGGTTTTAAGTGGCCTCAATGTTGACGGAAAAAATAGAGCTGCCAGGAGACAAAATATCCACCTTCATTTTCCTTCAGAATCTTAATGTTTTATAGTCAACCAAATGAAACCACCGGACCTGCTTATTTATAAAGGTAAGGTGTTAGATTAACCCCTGATTTCCACCAACTGCGGAACGGTGGCAGAGTCAATAAGTTTCCATTAAAGTCACTGTGTGTATTTTCACTGACTGCGGAACGGCTACGTTCCAACTTTATCCCAGCAAGGGCGATCCGCAGACCTCCGGAGCAGATACACAGAACTTCTATTTTTGCCGGAGAGCTCTGCAGCAATTCAGCACAGGGCAGATTGGAAGTCGAGCACAGAAACAAAACAAAATGTCCTGATTAATTTTCAAAATAAAATTCACCATGCTCACGGCGGATCATATTTTCCTGCACTACACCTTGACCATGTCATAATGGGCGGAGACAGAACTGAAGTCAACAAGTCAGAGGTTTTGTGGTTCTGTTTATAGAAACTACATCTCGTTGTATCGCGCGACTAGAAGTGAATTCCCGAGATCTAGTGGGTCCTCGTGACTTCTGCTATCAGTCATGTCCGCGGCCGCTCTGCCACAAATCTGGACCTGATGGGTATTGAAAAACGGCGGAGCACGAAGCCAACATGCAGCGGAGCCGATCCACAGCAGTTTTGCAGTTGGTGGAAATCAGGGGTAAGGGAGAGCTTCCTTGGTCAAGACAACTTTAAGTTTAAAGGGTCAGACAGAGATGCCCTGTTGAACACACTTTATGATATTATGTTAGTTTTTCATTTCCATTTGAATTCCAGTTTGTATTCCAATGTGATAAAATTACTTGGTACACAACTTGATGTCTTTTTCCCACATTTGAACAAGTACTACAACTGTCATGATTCATGACAATTATGTTTTCAATATTTTTCAGCTGCAACTGTATGCATATGTCAACAGCTGTTGTAAAATTGAAGTGTAAAGCAAAGTAAAATAAAAAAATGACAAAAAATAAAGACAAGTGCAATCAGAAGCATGACACAAGTGTCAGGTGGATTTTAAACAACTATCAGACACCAAACCCAGTTCTGCAATGGGAGTTTAGGCAGCACCAAGACGTACCCCCTTCCTCAAATGAAGGTTGACCACAGCCAAACAGTCTCCAATGTCAAGGGAGGCGAGGGTGAGGCGGTCAGATAACACCAAGAAAGGAAGGCATTCTGGAAGAAGATTAGGCAGCCTCTGGCTCCAATAGCGGTCCTTCATTTTCCCACTTTCAGGTTAATGTCATGTTAAAAAGCAAGGCTAGATTCAACAAACTTTATTACTGCTGTGGCTGTTCAAAGGCCACACCTTGCTTGTCGTAGATCTCCTTTAGCAGCAGGAGAGCAGTATCCTCAGATTCCCTAACAGACAGAGAGGGGGACGACATTATCTATTTAAGGTAAAAATCAAAATCAGGGGAGTAAAAAGGGATACAACAAAGAGAAAAATATAAAGTACACTTAATGCAAAAGAGCACAATTACTGTGGTCCAACGCAACAGTATCCTTGACTCACCAGTAACAAAGATGAGACTGGATGGCAAACAGGTACTCGTTGAAGCTCTCGATGGGTTTTTCCTGAAGTACGTAGTCGATCCTTCGTCCTCCGTTCAACATCCCCACTTTAATCTCAGGCTGCTCCGTCTGCCCTACTGACACTGACGACTCTGTCTCCTCACACACTCCTGCAGGAAAAGAATTCAAAATGAGGCAAACGACAAAAACAAAGACAATAGCCAACAGAAGAATCTGTTTTAACTCAGACTTTTTGGCAAAACCAGAACAGATCAGACAATGGACAGCAAAGAAGAGAGGGCCTCCTTTCGGCACTGCAGCTGGAGCTCATTAGTCTACAAGCAAAAGTCCGTCTGCCTCCGAGATGAGTCAGTGGCTGAATAATGACACCAAAAACAGGCATAGTTTGTGGTTGTATCAAATAGCACTTACAGAGAATTGGCTATATTAGTATGTCATTTAAGGACATTTTTAATAATTAGCACTGAACATATCTATTGATCATCACAACGTTTTGCCTCTGACTTGATTATGCACTTACCCATAGGTGTAGGTATGAGTAAATGTCAGTAAGGTGGGGCCACGAGTGAACAGTATGTTACAAATGTGTTGTTGTTTAAGTGTGATCTCACAAGGGCTCTCCTCTAAGACCTAATGCACCACTGATGAATTCTAAACTGCTGGCTGCTTGCATCTCATACATTTTTTATGACTATTTATGACAACCTAACTCTGCTTTAGTGGCTTGTAATTCTGAAATTAAAAGACACAAATCTTACTAAATTAAACTACATCCTATAGAGTCCCGTTTGGGATCTTGCGCCACTATACTTGAAGTGAAGGTTGTAAATGAAAAGATATGAGTCCTCTTTAAAAGGGAAAATTAAATAGTACAGTGTGTTCTAACAGCAGCTGTATTCCCTGTGACCCATTTCATCAACTGACAGACTAAGTACTTAAGGTGCTGTAGAAAAGTGCAGGACATGTATATGCATGTACTGTAGCTAATAGTAGTAGAAGTCACAGTAGCTACATGCAGGTGACCTGATACTGATGAATGACATCACCTGCTGGTTGAACTAGTCTTGTTAACAAAACAACTGTGATCACTACTATTCAGCTCATCCTATTTGTTTAGCACATACGAGAGTGTGCCATGGGCGTTACTCAAGTGGCTTCTGATGTGTACAATCAGTGAAGGAATAAATAAATCCAACCAATCAGAACAGACAGCAGGAGAGGACAAGAGTATATGGCAGCAGCCTGGAGACCTCCTGTCTCATGCCATCCTGTCTCAAGCCCTCTCGGCTGGTGCCTTCCCAGAGCTTTGACTTTTCAAAATAAAAGCTGTCCACTATGTCTTCGTACTTTGGTGTTTTTGAACTAAACAGTACAGCAATCATGCTAATGATTACAATTATTTTTTCTGCAGTGAATGGCTCCTATGAGACCTCCCATCTCATGCCTCCCTTCTCATGTTCTCCAGTCTCATGCCCACCCGTCTCAGGCATGTCCAAGGGTAAATTCAGATGTTCTGTGCCTGACTTTACTTCTTTTTTTATGAATGCATTATTTGCTAATTCATAACAGTAAAAACAAAGGACAAGCATAACATAAAAACATATGCCAAGTGAAAAAAATATAGCTCAACCGTGAAGCCAACAACATTATACTGAAATTAATTAACTTTTACAATTATAACATATGAGACCACAGAAGAGTAGGCTACAATAAAAAGGTTTTCATGCCTCCCATAAGGATCTGATATCTAAAATTTAGATAAGAAGAGGTTATATTTTATTATAGGCTAAATCTTTTTACTTCTATAATTTTGAAAGCTGCATTTATGGATATGAAATTTGACCCCAAAAAATAGGATTTATAAAAATATTGGTTAACCTCCTCCTTTCGGAAATCACAAAACATTTACCACTGCATCAGCGTTTACGTTGACGTTTGTTTAAGCAGTAGCCTACAGGGTTTAAGAGAGAGGGTTTAAATTCGAGGTCTGAAAGGCGCATCACTGAAGTGTAGCCTCCTCAAGTGTACAACGGTTACCAACAAAATAAGTGAAAATCAATCTCTATTCCGTCCTGTTTAGTTCAAAAACAAAGTACAAAGACATAGCTGACCGGACACAAGCTTTTATTTTAAAAAGTCGAAACTTGGATACGGCACCAACCGGGATGACATGAGACGGGTGGTCTCCAGGCTGCTAGGAGAGGAAGGGAAGGGCCTGAAGAGGCTTTCAGTAAATGGAACGTTGAGTTGATGACATATTAGTAGAAGTGCAGTTAGGCTTGGGGGAAGGAGGAGCAGGAGTAGGAAGAGCCCGGGGACATAATAATATACAGTACATAACATTTGCTCTTTGTGAGTATAATTTTAACCATTAAAACAGGTAACCTCTTTTGTGCACGTTGACTTTTTGGATTCAAACAAGAATGAAAGATAAATTTGTATAGGTTTTTAGAGAAACCCAGATTGCAAAACTACAAATACTAGCTTTACCCATTTCTCGCATTCTAGCCAAGTGCAGGGTTTCCCCCAGAAAAGTTGTTTAGCCGGTGGCAAGTGTCTTTTTTTTTTTTTTTTTTTACTGGGGCACGGCTGGGGCCGTTCAAGGACTGATGGCAGCCTAAATGTAGAGTCCAATAGTTTCTGTGATAACAGAATCATGCACGGAATCGTGAAAAAAACTATAAAACAGATTTCAAAGAACCCTACGTTAAGTCAGTGCTAAAAGCTAACTGGAGATTTGAAAACAGTATGACTATGTCTACATTTCCAACCAAGCCACTCCATTGTAACTGTAGTTTAAAAAATGTCTTAAAGTTCATTAAAAAAATCATTCCAAGTGGCTTAGGCCTGGTGGGGGGCCACTTAGGCCCGGTGAGCCACCAAGCTTGCAATACACTGGGGGAAACCCTGAAGTGACTAACCTGGCTTACCTTGGAAGTAATGCTTATGAAGGGCCCTGGGCCACTCCAGTATTTTAGTCCAAAAATCTGCACTTTTCTCTTCCCTCTTAGCAGAAGCAGTGACTGCTGCTGAGGCTGAGGTTCACGGTAAAGTAGTAAGGGGTGAGGGCAGAAGAAACCACCCAATAGAGTAGAAGAGGGGAGGGGAGGGGAGGGTGGCAACATGCAGAGAGGGATGAAAGGAGTATAAGCAGACTGGGTTAGACACACTCTTGTAATCACACACACACAAACACACACACACACACACACAAATAAGAAGGCTTTTTCTACTGTGTCTCTCTTGAAGGTCTCTCTTTAATGTAGTGTCCCCTTCATCCACCGAGGGCAGTGCAGACACTGTTGGTCTGGCAAAGGACTGCCATGCTGTCCGTAACGAACCCCAAACATTGTTCCTCAAATCCTTGCCCATACGTGTCAAGCTGTCCTTTAGTTCTATTAGACGATGAAAAACATAGATTATCATTAAGCCTACTAAACAATAGCCCACGCCACAATATTGTTAAATAAAGACAAGGAGAAAGAAACAGACAGCCATACCCAGGTGCATTCTCTTGCGACCTTTATGGTGAGGGATCAGCATGGGCTCCAGATCCACCTCTGTTACAATCATAGGCTCTAACCGATAGGCCACAGGGTCATACTACACAGTAAAAAGGTAAATTAAATGTAATGTTTAATAGATGCCACTTTTTTAAAATATGGCGACAAAAAAATCAAACTGTGGTTGGGGCAAATAAAAGCAGGAGATATCTCTTTTTGGGGCTGAGTGCCGGATGTGTGCCTGAATGGTAAATAAGTAAATATGTGATTACTCACCGGGTGGTAGATGTTGTAAAAGCTCTTGCAGGTTGGGAAGGTGTAGTTAGGATCGATGTGTTTGAGCCCACGAACGGTCAGGAACATTCCAATAGGAGAGCCAAAAGCAAAAAATGTTTGAGGTTGGAAAGCCAGCTGTGGGTAATCAATGCATACCTATGGAGAGAGGGTAGGGTGGGAAACTTGTGTTTTTAAATTTGTTTAAAGAAAAAAGTAATGATTTTAACACAGTTCTGTTCAAAGAAGACACATTTATACAGACACAGAAACATTTCTCAGTGAGCAGACCATTCATGCAGGACTAGATGAGCACAAACACAGAGTGTGGTATTGGGTTGTACAACTTGATGGGACAAAGATGATAGCCTCAAACACAACACAATGTGATGTCGCCATGGAAACCCTATTCCTCATGAAAAAGCCACTATAATTCAAGTCAATTAAAGTTTTCCCTGACCAGACCAGACTGTATGTGAAGAAGAAGAAAAAACAGGCAAAGTGAGATTGTAGAGAGAGCTAAGGAGAAAGCCTGAGAGCATGGGGACACCATGTGAGACACACCTGTCCCTTGGCTATGCCTCCATTAGTCTGTCCAGGCAAGCGGGGTAAGGAGAGAAGCAGGAAGGTGATGCATCAAATCTTTTATCTAATGGTACTCTGGAGCACAACTTATCATATCTGTGTCCATGAGTAGTACCTGTCCAATGCCGACGTCAAAGTATTCGTAGTCTACAGCACTGGTGACAGACTGCGCCCTGTGGAACTGGGACTGCTGCGTCGTCAATCCTGAAGACTGATTCCCATCGTGATCGCTGGTCACTTGAGGTGGAACTTGCAACCCAGGTGACAGGCGTGCTGCCCTTCTCTTACAATCCTATTTAGATTGAGAAACATATAAAGTTATTTTAACAATATCTGAACTGAACTTTTTATGTTACTATCATTTAGAAAGAAAGCCCCAAAGCAAAAGAAGAACCGGCCATGAATTAAATTAGTCACATTATCGCTTGTTTCTCACTGTTGTCTACAGTAAACAAGTTCCTACAGAGCCAGCATCAGGCAATCCACATCAATGGTGTTTAAAAACATACACATGGCGAAAAGAAGTTTAACATGTAGACATGTGAATTGTTTTGCAAAAAAAGGAGCAGATTATGGTGTGGCCTTGTTATGGACAGTGGAGGTGTATTAACACCAAGTATTTAAACCATCCAACTGAATTTTATCCAGACCAAAGAAACACATTATCTTAAAAGGGCTGTAACGGTTATATGTTCCAAAACAAGAAAACCCAGTGTAGTTTCAGGCCGTCTGACCTCTGAAAGCCATTTCCTCCTGACGTAGTTCAGGATCTTCTTCCGAGGTCCAAGAGGAATTCCTATATCTTTGAGATCACTGTCTTGGCAAAGAGCCTAAAAGAGAAGATCCATAAGTTTGAACTATGCATCACACTTGAATCTGTATGTCCTGTGTGTGTGTGTATGTATGCATGTGTGTGTGTGTGTGTGTGTGTGTGGTGTGTGTGTGTGTGTGTGTGTGTGTGTGTGTTACCAGGGATTCCAGGTCTAGGTTTTCTGCCTGTAGTGTATCAAAATATTGCTCTAGGCCCAGTCTGGTCAAAGTCTGCTGCAGCGTGTCACAGTTCAGATGAAAGGGCTCACTAGAGGGCACCTAAAGCACAGGAAGGTAGAGAAAGTAAAGTTGATGTTCTTATCTAAGTATAGAAAAATATGCAACAAAAAATATCTGTATCCTGATGTTATCTTTTACTGTGAATGTCATCATACCCCCTCTCTGGCTTCTGATCCAGTCCTCTGATTGGTGAGCAGGTCAAACAGAATCAGTGAACCTAAGAAACCAGAGACAAAAGGGGAAGTTGAAATTCAGCATTTCAATGGATTGTGACTGTGTGTGTTTCTGTGTTTGTGCATGTCTTACCCAGGCTATGGCCTACTACTGAAACTGCCCCTTTAAATTCTGAGTGTCTCTGTTTAAAGAGGGTGTGGAGCTTGTTGATCTCTGAGGCCACTGTGTCAACTATGGTCTGGCAGTAGGTGGGGCTGTTATAGAAAAACAGGTCCAGCAGAGTGTCGTTGGTGAAATGTCTCAGCCTGCTGATGCTGGGTAGAGTGATCCTCTGGATGTCCCTGGAAAAGGAGGGGAAGGGAGGGCAGACACAGTTTGACAAATTTCTGCAGGTATCGGAGACATATGTAGTATTGTACAACAGAGGGATGTTGTTTTCTCCACACTTACTCGTCCACACCAGTAGCATCCCCATGAAGAGCATTGTGCCAGTTGACTGGGAGGAACTCCACTCTTCCTATCTGGCCATCTTGTTGAGCATGCTTATAATGAGAGGCCAGGAGGGACAAGGAAGCACTCCTGAAGTCATTTACTGGAGTGACAAAAAGGAGAAAATGAGTTATACATACACATAAATATATGTATAGTACACACACCACACACACACACACACACACACACACACACACACACACACACACCACACACACACACACACACACACACACACACACACACACCACACACACACCACACACACACACACACACACACACACCACACACACACACACACACACACACACACACACACACACAATCTTACCACACTGTATAATGGATCTGAAGCGCAAGTCACATGCGGGGCCGATGCCATGGACCATAAAGACAAGGTGGTCTATCTTTTCTGGTTCACCTGAGAACACACACAGCAATACATGTAAATTTTAGATAATACTTTGTTAAATGAGATTATATTCTAGTATATTTCTCACTGGTACACACACACATACCATCAGGTATTTCTATAGAGATGTTGTCCACTCCCCTTTTGACTGTTTGAGGCCGGGTCTGCTCCGAGGGGGAGGACACCCAATCATCCTGCAATCCTATTGGCTGATACTGCATTATTAGCTGAGAGAAGAGCAGGGAAATTACTGAGAAGGCTTGTTAGAAGGAAACAATGTACCTAATTTAATATATACTCAGAAAAGCCACAGTGGGGCTTTGTTGTGAATTTAATTATAGTGCCGATAGTGATATTTTAAAAGCAGGCCTTACCTTTGGATTGTGTAAGATGACAGTCTCTCCACTGGGAAACACCAGTTTCCTCTTCCATTCGTTCAAGGTCACTGCTATCATATAGGCCTCCTGAAAACAATTTTAGGATGGGAGGGGGACCAACAAATTTGAAAAGAGTAAGTGAGGAACAGGCAAAGTTAGGTAGATAATCAAAGTCGGAAGTTGTAGGAGTGAGCTGTGTGGGGGTGAGGGTTCAGCATCAGAGTCAGACTACCTCCAGACTCTTGCTTGAGTCCTCAGGGTAAGGCATGAAAATGGTGTCTTTGTCTCCTTTATAGAACCAGGTACAGCGGCGGACTTCAGTGGGGCCTTGCTCCCAGTACACAGCAAAGCGCTTCCTCTCCTTGACATGTACGTCATACCGCTCTCCTTCCACAGCAATCACTACCTCATCCTCCTTGTCTTTTACTGCACAGTAAAAACATACATACACAAGCAGAGACAAACGTTTATGAGACAATTTTCAAAGAGTGAATTTCAAGCAAAGGTTCCATTAGGACATGCAACATACTTGCTTGTGCTGTGCTTTAGATCTGACAATGTTTATGGGAATGAGGCTACAGTGGTTCAGAAAGATGGTTGTTGTATGTACAAGCAATGTTATTAGCAGTTCCTTTTCGAGCTAAAGTCTGTTGACTCTGAATTTACCCACAGGACTGTGTTGTTACTTTTGGTGGATTTGGACTTCTGCAGCAGCAGCATCACCAGAAGGATAAGTGTACTCTCCTGATATAATATGGAAATACGTTCTATAGGAGCTGCCATCCTGTCTCGCTTTGGAAAAACTAATATTGTCAAAAAGAAAGACAAAAACTTTGTTGATTAGAGAGCTCTTATGTAAAATGTGTGGAAAGTCCAATTTTTGTATGATTTGGAAAGTATTCACTGCTGTTTTTTGTTGTTTAATATTTTTTCTTTGGGTGGGGGATGTGTTTGATTATCAATGGATTAGCCCAGCAAAAAAACACCTGTAAAACCTAAAAATGTGTATCAATTATGGGGCTCATCTAAAACGGGCCTGAAACTAAACTACCTGAAACTTTCTGTTAAACTGCTTGTAACGTAGGGCATGTCCCATCAAGAGAGTAAATTGCCCTACTGGGCACCAGGCCAGTGTTGGCAGTAATGCAAAAAACAGTAATGTTTTTACACTTTATCTTCTCACAGCTGTTTATGGCAAACTCCCTATGTTCTTACTTTTCACACACACCTTTTAACATAATGTACATGTACTGTATAATGTACATGTAAAGTATATACACATGCTTACCAGAGTTGCAGGCATTCTCTAGTTTGTCAGAGTCTTCTCTGCTGAAAGGAAGCCAGGAGGTCTTGTCATCGGCCCGTCGACAGAAGAACCAGTGAGGCTGCACTTCTTGATAAGGAGCTGGGACCGACTCCATGTCAAGCATCTCAAAGGAGAACGTGGACGAAGGAGAGGCCTCATCAACCACAGGTGACACCTAGAGAAAAATGATGCGCAATCACTATTTCTTCTTCAACTCAGCAGTATTGCTCAGTTACTAAGTTAAAGGCAAATGCCTGCTATACAACCGTACATACATCTGTCCACCGTTCAACTATGTAGCTTCCAGAATAAGTAAATATAGAAGTCTGATCTAAGTCTGTGCCATCCATTAAGCTCCTACCAAGGAACCTGAGACCATGAGACGAGGCAAAGACAGTCGGACAGGAAAGGATCAGGCCTCCCTTTGGCCAGACGCACAAAGCCCTGTTTCTTTTCTCCTCTACAAGCTGTCTCTTGTCTCTTCTTCTTTCCACAACTGATACAGCTACAGTGTGTAAACAACCTTTTTCCACTGAGTATCTTGTATTCACTAACAATGCTTCCAGTAACACATTTGGTACTCCATCGCTCCTGTTTCAGTATTTTGAAAGAGAGAGCCTGCCACTGCTTGACACAACAACAAATCCCACATTACACACAGCTAAACAAGCAGACAATATCTTTATAAAGCCGTAGTTGAAGGCATGTTGCAATGTGTCATATGGTAACTGCATTTTGTGGTTTTCAAATTCAGAATTCTATTTCTAACATTGTTGTGACAGAGGATTTCAATATTGGCATGGCCTTGAAATTGTGCAAAAGGTTATGGTTTGTTGCATAGAAGAACAATTTTACTTTTATCAAATTTTGAGTGCCAGCTAAAAACTCTGAGGGTTTCAGATCAATGACAAGTGATGATATGATTAAAAATAATCTTAATCTTCTTCAGTAATTCATTGTCAATTTCACAATTTTTAGCTATAAAATTGCATGTATTATAACTATGGGTGAAAGTTTCTTATAACATTAACTTCCATTTTTGTAATGGGAAAAGGCCATTCCACTCTGCGCAAGGCAGGCACAAGGTCTGTGTGTTTCCCATGAATGTGTTTCCCCTTATCTTAATTTAATCTAACACTAATCCCAAACAGTCATATCTGCATTGCTCAATCATTTCTTAACCTAACCCCTGACCCCAATCATAGAGCTAAAGGAAACAGAATTTGACAAACAACACCGCTACACCCCTACACAAAAATCACAAATGCACCCTCACCTGATCTTCAGGTGTGTTCCCTGTTGCCACAGTCTGGGTGGGGTTGTCTAAATTGATGTTAGGGGCAGCCTGAGGTAGACCCCCCTCCTCACCAGTACTCTGTGACATTAGCCCAACAGATGACCCAAACCCTCAACTCTGGCCTGAGGGGGGCCGGGGCCACACAAACACAGGACCTACAACAACCCAGAAAGAGACCAAAAAGGATGTTTAAAGACCATCACAACTATTACATAACACGATATAGCCTAGCCTGTCAAGCAAGGGAGACTAGTGATACCTACACCAAACTGTCGTTGAGTTGTTTAATGTAACGTTAGTAACCCAGGTCACAGGATGTAACGTTACTAGCTGCTGTCTCATCCGCTGCTGGTCAGTAAATAGACGTTGATCTGTTAAAGCAAGGGAAAACATAAACAGTCAGGTTAATGTGACATCAAACCGTTAAGTCGCAAAAAGGATGTAAAGGATTTATTAATATTACCTTGAACAAAACTAACTAAGGTTAATGTTAACGGTTATTTCTCATGTTATCAGTGTTTTTTAAAAGTGCATCAACACATCGAAGAGGCCACGGGTCGTTATCGTTGGTTGAGGTCAATGCTAGCGTAGTAACGGTGGCTGGACGGAATGCTAGTGTCAACTTCTCTGTTTTCACATCCTGTTATTGTTTTTGGATATAGCTAGCACTAGCTAACTTTAGAAACAGACAGTGTCAACCTAGCTAAACTCACCGACAGCTTTAAATAGCTACAATTAATTCAGAGAGTATGTATTGTCTTGTAAAACATCCATGGTTTGTTTTCGTTGTTTAGCTCGCTCGGGCTAGCTCGGCTAGCCAAGGACAGCCTTCTGTCAAACGGGTTGATTACAGTGTTTTCGGAAATATGACGATTACGAGATTGACGTTAAAGAACGACCACACTAACGCACGAATAAATGGTTAAAACAACTATGTTAATACATACAGAATTGTCTGTGATGCTGTAGCTAGTTTTTCAAAGTGTGACGATTAGAGTGAGTGCGATTAGACAGTTAACGTTAAATATATCAAATACCTTAACACAGCGTCCAATAAAAATATGCCTAGTAAATTAATAAAATCCTAAATATCCTTCCGGTCAATATTCCGCTGTGACACAAAGCAATTCTGAGTCTGTTAAACTCTAAATCAAACAGTCTTCGAAAACATCACCTATACTATTAGTGCAAAGAACCAAACCTCCCTGAGGAGAAATTAAATGTACGAGGAGCACTCGAAGGCGACATTAAACAACACAGCACCGCCAGGACACCGCCCCCTAAAAATGTAAGTATACGTCACAGATTTGCATTTCGGTTATTGTTATTCTGCAGTGGACACGGGGTGGGTGTACAAAGTTCAGATTTCACCAATGTAGTGTAAAGTTGACATAACTGTATATCTTTTCTACTTAGCCTACGTTCAGTAATTCTAAATGGGATGGGTGTTTTTATTAATTATACAGTATATTTGTAGGCTAAATAGTAGGCTAATATAGGCTATATATAATTATAGTCATAGTTATATTGTTATAGGCTTAGCCCAAATGTACGTTTTGTTGTTGTATTGTTATCAATTATAGCCTATAACTGATTTTAGGAAGATTTTGCACAATCTTTTTTTTCAACTGCAATAATGTCAAACATTTAGGAATAATTAGGTGAATATTTTCAGCATATGCTTGTTGACTTTCCTGTCTTTCAGCTGGAAGGTGACTTAAACTCAGGGCCTATTGTAGATGTTTGGTGGAATGTCAGTAGGTAAATACAACATGTCATAACTGAACAAGTGACCTGCTCAGCCTAACCCAGAAATGTTGGACTGCGATATGCCCAAGTATGTGTGATATGTGAACGTAGAATGTGTAGGCCCCTCAACAATGACTGAGAAACCACATCTTGAGACACTGACACACCCATCTGTGGCAGTTTACGTGTCTCATAGTAATTTTGGCTGACTTTAGTATTATGAGTGTATCATGGATGATGCACCTTTCATGCGGGATGCACCCATAAGGCGTCCCTTGGCCCTGGATTAGAGGAACATGTGTAGTTTATTTACCTCTGTTTCCATTAAAGCATATATACACAGAGATTCACTAGGCTAAATGAACCTTAACATTTGTAAGTACTTTATGTTAAAAGCAATATTGTTGGTCAGCTGAAGTCAAACTGTGAGTTTGATCCCACCTCGGCTCCCAGGGCTCGCGTAGTTACGGAGTGAGGTGTGAAACATGCGAGGGAAAGGAAGAGTGAGTTGAGCTAGAATATGTGGACACACCCAGTCCAACAAAGTGTGAGAGACACAGAGTCTGTGTGGAGCAATAAGAGGGTGTGGCCTTTATACTCAGGGAGGACAGATAAGCTGCGTTTGCCTTGTAGAGAGGGGCAGGACTCACTTTATTATTTTTTTTACGGACGGCCGTTTATTTTCACTCTGCTGGGCTCTCTTAACAATCCAGCAACACATTTCCACTCCCTCTCTTGTGCATTTCTCTAGCAGTTTGAAGGGGAAGTGGCATCCAGCACAGACAAGTGAAAACCCAAGAGGACAGCTCAAAAAAAAAAAAAAAAAGTACAGCACGCAGCCATGAAGGACAAAGTCAGGAAGAGGAGGAAGAAATCAGGCCAAGGCTGGTGAGAAATCCCTACAATGTGGTTTTCTTTCTTTGCTTCTCTCTCTCTCTCTCTGTCTCTCTTGTTGCACTTTCCTCTTCCTTCTTTTTTTTTTTCGTCTGGTGCCTCCCTCACTAGAGAATGTGGGAGATTTAGCACTGCACTGCTGCTCTGAACATGGCTGGTGCTATTCTCTGCTTTCACCAGCTTTTTAACCACTGGGAGACTCTGCCCCACTCTTTTAACTTTTATGGTGTTACAGACACATACTTAATCAACCTGAAATCCATAGACAAACTCTACATTCTAAATCTATTTTAAGAACTATTTTTTCCCCCCACCGCTTTATGAACCTCATACTTGCTTTTCATTTTGCCACATTTTTAGTCGACCTCGCAACTTCTTTGAAACTCCCCTTTCACAATAAAACAATTAAGGAAGAATTTGTGTTTGCGCGTCCTCGGGTGAGATTAACCTGAGGTGTGAGGAGATATGAAACCGTAACAGCATCATGCTTGACAGGAAAACTCAATTTTATGTTATTTAACTATATGACTCATAGGGGAAACAGTTCTCTCAGCTCGTTTAGTTCATGGTAGGCTACAAGCTAACCTAAGAAATCAGTGCAAAAATAAACTTGTCAGGACGGATGCTGTTTTTTTTCTTCTTCTTTTTGGTAGCAGCTCCAATAGAAAAGAGGCTGATGGCTCCAAGCCCACAGAGAGGAGGGAATTTCTTCCAGCCAATCGTGAACAGAGGTTTTTGGGTGCTTTCCAGTGGTAGTAGGTTCCCAGATTGACAGCAAGAGGGAATTCACTGTATGATGACTTACAATCTTGAGTGTGCAAAGTGGATTTTCTGAGTTACCGTGTACATGCCAAAGGTTTAGTATATACTTATGCATTATCTGCATGCATCCATGAATGCAAGCATGCGCTACTGCCAAGCTATAGGTTTGTTAGTTTATTTGTTAAAGCATTCTGCTGTCTGCACATGCCAGTGCTGGGTGTGGTTGTCCCTTCACCTCGAGATGACATGAAGGCAAATTCAACAGGTTTAGTCACACTGCAGGCTGAGGAACACGCTGGGACCTGTCCTCCCACTGGTTCTGCTGCGTGTGTGAAGAGAAAAAAAACAAAAAAAAAAAAGCAGACACACCCCACTTTCTCTTTCTTTGACAGTTTATTGCATACATTCACTCTCACCCTCAGGCACTCTTACTCACACAGACTCATCGGTCCAGCTCTCGATCATTTTTGTGGAAATCAACCTAACTATTTGCATGCCGAGTGCAGTGCTCTGTGATTATCCTCAGTTAGTTTGGTTTTCTCCTTCAAACAGATGTAATGAGACTGACTGGTGGAATGGACGCTGTTGGTATGAAGTCCCATGAGGACACATCGTTCCCTGTGAAGATCCAGGGAGCAGGAGTAGAGCCATTTGAGCTGCAGGTACAAAACCTCATCTCAGTTCCCTTTTTAGTCAACCTTTTTTACCCAATAAGATGGAAACTAACCCTTTTACATGGATTATTTTAATAGATTACTGATTTTCTAATATATTAGACAAGTTTATAATCTGCAATTGTTGGCATTACTTGCCGTGTTCTACCATGTGTCTTTGTAGGTCCATGGATTCTGGCTTGTACAAGATGCAGTAATGACTCTGCTTTCGAGGAATGAGGTGTGTCCACGGTCAAACTTTTCTCTGGCTCTAGCTGGTACGACTCTGGACCCCCTCGCAGAACTGCAAAGCCTCAAGGGCCTAAAACCTGGAGCTATCCTTCGCCTGGTGGAAGGTATGTCTTTTTGAGTCTTCTCTTTAAGTTTAGCTTTATGTCCAATCAAAAATGTTTGCTTGCTTTTCTTTAATAACGTGGTTGTTATTCCTAAATGTTATTTGTTGGTGCTCCCCAACCAAAAAAAATCTTTTGCATGCATTTTAACAGCATAACTAATGACTACTTTCTACAGAAATATCTCAAGATCTGTTTTCTTGAACAGATAGATGTTATTAGCCCATCTACAACTCCACGCATCTTAAGAATTTTCTCTTGACATCAGCCAAGCCACGACAGTAAAATGTGTGTGAAATACTGTGTGCGTAAAATAATGAGTTTTGACACAGTTGTTAGAATTTTTAGGCAATACTGAGTTCTGTAATGCATTAAGCTGTTGTCTGGCCTTTTAACAATATAGTTTTTACTCTCTTACATGACCACATACCCGCCTACATATCCGGTCATTTAAGGTTTATTGAATAATTATGGAATTAAAATATTAGAATAGAATGATCTTCTCCTTTTCTTTCTCACCTTTTCCCTTGCACGCACAATTAAGTCTCTTTCACTTTAATGCAAACTGATGACTCACCTTTTCTGAGTCATTATATCAAGGTGTACAGTTGCAGAGATTACAAGTGTTTGCCAACTATAAATCTGTCCCTCACCAGCTAGTTGTTTGAATATTGAAGTGCATTGATTACTATGAACAGTATATATCTTGTCAATATTTGTGTCTGAGAATATGCATATCATTAATAATTGGTACTCGATGTGCTTTAAAATTCAAAATAATATAAATTTAATATATATATATATATATATATATATATATATATATATATAAACACTTTGACACTCATGACGTCCTAGAGTAGAGTATTTGTTCTGTGCATTCTGACTGTTTCCGAGTGCCCTGTGGACACTCTTTATAACCCTCCCCCTCTCCCCCCTTTAATGGCTTCAGCTGTCCTGTCAAAAATAAAGGCAGAAAATGCCCCCAAAAAATAGTCTTGGAAAAAAAAAAGAGTGTCCCCGGTTTCATAACTGTTAGTGTAACCTTTACAATATCACTGTGTCTTTCCAGAACCCTACACCGCCCACTCTGCCAGGCTCCATCTGGCTCGTGTGCTTGAGCTGCTGAGAGTGTCTGGACCTCAGGATGCACTGAAAGAAGGATGCTCACCAAGCATACTGGAGACACTCACACATACACACACACCAGGTATATATATATATATATATTATATATATATAATAATATATATATATATATATATATATACACACACAGGGTAATACAAAGATACAAAATTAACAGTCAAGCTCATACTGAAAATCTCCCTTTATTACAGGTGGTGCAGACTCCGGCTTACCGAATGGAAAGAGCCTGAAACGCTCATTAAGCAACACAAAAACAGAAACAACCAATCAGGATGGAGCGCCACCTGAGTACCTCCTCCCTGGTTCCTCAGAGAGACCACTCATGGCCCTGCTACCACACAGCTCCCAACCAGAGGTAGATTTATTAGATCCTGTTTCACACTGGGCCAGCCTTGATGCACACAGACACAATGAGCCTCTGTGACTTTATATCCGTCTCATCAGGCCCTCAGCTACTTGAGGGACTTGTCTCTCAGCTGTTGGAACCCGGCTCCAGGACACAGGAAGCTGCAGGGAGACTTCCTGTATATCACTGTGGTGACAATGGAGGGACGACGTTTTGACCTCACATCCTGTCCTAAAGGTTTCTTCATCAATAGGTAAAGAAATAATACTACATGATGTTAACTGTGTTTTTTTTTGTCTATGGTTGCAATGAATTATGGTCTTAAAAACTACCAAAGGCTAGTAATATACCTATAGTTGTTTTATTTCCATGCTAAATTGAACTTTAACTAGATAAATGTTTCATATAAATTTATGAATTATTTTCTTTTTCCCCTTCTGCATCTCAGGTCTACAGAAGAAATGTTTGATCCTCGTCCTGCACAGTCTTCCACGGTCTGTCATAGTTTGACTGACCTGCTCTGTCACATCAGCCCGGCCTTCAAACAAACTTTGACCACTCACAAAAACAGGTAACATTACTATACGTATGCATAAAGGAAGCATGAGAACAGTGGGGTTTAGAAGAGGTGACTATTCCACATTCAAATCATCAAACAATCATAATAACTGCTATTGTGTAACTGTTGCATTTCTTCCTTTAGGTCTCAGTTACCTCCAGTAGAGGTGATGCCCACTCCTTACCACACCCTGAGCTGGCTCGGGCCTCCCTGTGCCTCTCGCACTCACAGAAACACCTTCAGCAGACTGGGAGTGGATGAACAGTCAGCAACAGAGGTCCTTTACAACACAGCATCATTGGTGCTATTTATTGAGTAGTGTGCTGCTGGCAGGGATATTAAGTGTGACTGTTTGTTTTATATGTTAATGTCTTTTTATAGTCAAAGGTTAGTATTATTGTTATCTTGAAATTGTCTTCTTTCTCTCATACTGTATTTTGCTGAAAACTGCTGCTGGAAATTTCAATTTCCTTGCGGGAGTCATCCCAAAAGGATCAATAAAGAGAAGTCTAAGTCTAAGTATTTCATGTGTAGGCTCCAGACTGGAATGAGGAGTTGCAAGCTGCCAGAGATCTTCCTCAAGGCACTCTGGAGGAGAGGCTGCAGAGAGACAGAGCTCTGCTCCAGGTAACCAATAAAGGCTGTCATTTAGCTCAAAGCAACAGCAGGACAGTTCAGGACTGTTATTACCTGTTATTTGTTCGCTCAACATCTCCTCCTCTCACCTTCATTTGTACCGGGGTTCTTTTTCAGGTGAACTGTGCATTTGTTAGGGCTGTGAAGCAGGGGGCGGAGACTGTTGTAGACAGCTTTATGGAGCCAGTGAATGGAAACCCTGAGGACCCAGCTTTTCTCTGGGGTGGCCTGTTCATGAGCCAGGGCGCAGCAAGCGCAATGTTTGGTGGGGACAGGGGTCGCAGGTGAGCGCAAACCATAAGTACAATGATGAGATCCAATAGATGTATACATTGCTTAATGGCTGTAAAAGATTCAAGGAAGGACACTGTGACCCCATGCTGTCTCTGTTTAGAGCATTATGAAATAGTTTTCACTTTGGGCATTGATTTGACACTTATTATTGGAATGCTCCTTACACTTGCAGGGCTGCTCAGAGGCTGGAGTTGAAAGCAGTACAGGCCTACAGTAATATAGAGGGGCTGCACACTCTACCTACAGCCGTTGTGGACTACAGAGGAGTGCGTCTGTCTGCTCAGGGCCTTGCCCCTGGGTTGGAAGGCTCAGAGCAGGACCAGGCGGCTGCTCCTGCCTCAAGGTAATGGACATGTTTTTTTAACAATCCACTGTAGTAGTGTGTCACGCTGTGAGGCAGGCATTTTCATGTGTTTTTTTCTGCTAATTGTCTTTTTTTTCTTTTTTCTGTAGAGGCCTGCTGTACGGGGTAAATGCAGGACCTCAAGAGTCCCCCCAACGCAGACGGCTGCTAGAGCTCTTGGCTCAGGCTGCCAAATCTCTTTCTCTCCAGAGACATGTTGTTGTGGCGCCCAATGGTCACAAGGTACCCCTTTTCACCTCAGTGGATGCTCAGGGGCTGTTGGGGGCTGATGGGAGGTTCTACATACTGGATGTGTTCAGGACCTGCCCAGCTGATGCCAACTTCTGCCAAGAGGTGGAGACAGAATGTCAGACAGTCACTGGAGAAGAGGAGAGTGATGATAAAAGCTGTGAAGAGGACAAAGAGAAGAAGGGTTGTGTAAAAGATGGTTGGCCAGAGAATTATCACTCAGACTCTGGGTTTCCAAAGAGCTTCCCTCATGGGCTCTGTAGACTGAGACCAGAGCTGGTGCAGGCCTTCATTCAGCATAAGTGAGTTCTGCACAAAATAAAACACTTTAAACTCAGTTTTAAAAGATTTTTTTCTATGAAGTTAAAGTTTTGTTTCTTTTAGACATTGCCAGTTCACACAGCATGTCAGGGAGACGTTGGATGAGAATGGAGGCTTTGAAGAATGTGCAACAGCTTGTAAGAAGTGTTACATGCTATAGTGGTACTATAGTAGATCTAAATAAATGGAATCCAAAATTATAGTTAATGCATACAGCAATTTTTTTTTAAATATATTTGACAAATGTCCGTATACTTGCAGGTGACTCTCGAGCCACTAAGGCAGTACGAGCTGCTTGTAAAGAAGTGGGCTCAGTCAGCGACATCATCTTTGAGATGCGCTTCAACCCAAGCGTCTTTTCTCCAGGTACCTATGAGAAACTACATATATACACACACACACACACACACAATCTTTTTGCTGAAACACAATATGACGGGCTTCTTGTGCTTTGTGTTCAGAAGTCTCCTTCCCTGCTGGTGAAAGTAAGTCAACAAATTTGCAGAAGAGGTTACTGAGGGAAGCAGCAGCTTTCATCATTACACATCAGATACCAGCCTTTGTAAGTGGATCCATTGTTTACATACTATAATAAGCACATCTACTGCAAACATGAAACCAGTTCATTCAATGTATGTATGTTTGTCCAGGTGGAGTATTGCCTACAAAGCAATGAAGCACCAATGGATGGAGTTTCTCTAAAACTGGCCCTACACCAGAGAGGCATCAACCTCCGGTATCTGGGTCATGTCATCACAACCATCAGCCAGTCAGAACACAAGGAGCGCCTGAGGCATATAACGGTGCGTTTGATTTACCAAATAGTCAAACTTAAACTGGTCTTGATGATGTAATCCCTCTGGTAACTGTCCTTTGTAACATCCCACTTTCTTCTTAACCAGAGATCGGTCATAGGGGAAATTTTCACCCGCTCTACAAGAAGAGTGTTCAACAGTTTCCTTCAGGTACTTTTACAGTATTCTAAACAGAGCATTCCTATACATTCTTATCTGTGTACACTTCAAAGGGAAGTTCAGGTGTAGGCCCACACACCTCCGGAAAAATTAGCTGCAGCCTCCGGTTATGTCCTTACAGGGTGTGGACGTGCCTAGTCTCTCTGCAGCTGTCAGTCACTTCCTGTGCTGCTTATTAGTTCCCCACTTCACACCCACTCCTGTGGGAGAGGAGACAAAGAAGAAGTCAAGGCGGCGTGGCCGAGGGGCAGGGGCCCCTGAAAGCAGCATGCCCTGGAGTACGCTGACAGGGTCTAAGCTGTGGAATCTGGTCTGCCAGGATGCTGCTGAAACATACAACGTCTCTGACAGCCTTGGGTGAGGACACAGCCTTTGTTTGTTCTACCCTCATGTTTGTTAGTTATACAATGGCCTGGAGTCAATTTTAGATCAACTGTCATTTTTCTCGGCGACAGCTCTGGTCCGAACCACCTGGTGGAGCACTACAGCCTTCAGAAGCTCTCTTTGCTCAGAGAGTTCTGTTTAAAGACTGGAATACAGGTAACAAACATCTGTCACTGGATCAACTAAAACACCTATTGGTAATGCTGTAATATACACTAAGTTGTAATTGCAAAATGACAGATTCAAAACCTGAAATAAGATACTATATAATAAAAGGGGAAAGTATGTTTGTTTTTTGTGTCTACATTAGTTGAGACTGAGAGACTACGTCTTCGACAACCAAAACAAAGCTCCCATCGGCCCAGACGATGTCCTCAACATCTTTCCTGTCGTCAAGCATATTCACATGCCAACTGTGGATGCTTCAAAAGCATTTAGTGCTGCACAGAACTTCATTCAAAAGGGTGGGTCAATAAAACCTTCTCTTGTGCTGAAAATCCATGGATCTGTATGCACAATATGTGCTTTTGAACAAAATCTAAATAGAAAAAATGTTATGTTATTGTGTTTCCCAACTGCAGGTCTGCTGGATCAGGCCCATGAGCACCTGAAAGAAGCAGCCTACTTGTTTGGTAGGGTGTGTGATGACCTGCACCCTGAGGCCTGTTACTGCCACAGCCTGTTGGCCAAGGTGGCCTTTGTGCAGGGCAAGGCAGCTGAGGTAGGCTCACTGCGGCTAAATAAACACATTTGGCAGTGATAGACGATAACATAATTACTTTAAGTAAGTGCATTTTAAGGTACTTTATAACTAGTCCCCTACAATTGAGAAGGACATATTGTACTTTTTTACTCCGCTACATATACAATGAAAGCTTGGTTATACGTTACTTTACAGAAGATTTTACAGAGATAATGTACTGTTAAACTTTGGGAAAGGCTGAAGTGCCCGTGTCAAATTCATGAGATATTGGAGTGATTGTAATTCATAATATACAAGAAGCTGGCCATTCATTCTTGTCACAACTATGACTTTCTCTGTTCTGAAGGCCCGCAGTGTCCAGCTGAAAGCAGTGGTCATCAGTGAGAGAGTGCTGGGCTTTGACCATCCAAACACTATCCAGCAATATGTGAGTATAGCTACACATTTGTCATCCAGAGGTACCGCTGCTGGAAACTAAAGCTGTGGTCACTGAGATAGATATGAACTGTACCCCTGGGCCAATATTTACACATTGCTATAGGATTGTATGCACTGTGTCTGTGTGTAGCGTGTGATTGTTATCCTTTTCATATTCTATGCAGGCCCTCTTGGGTGTGTATGCGTTTGCTGGAGGGGAGACTGCCCTGGCCCAGAAGTGTCTCCTCAGAGCTCGTCTGCTAATGCTAACAGTCCATGGAGAGGACCATCCTTACACTGCAACACTGGATGTAGGTTACAACACTTTGGTGTTCAACCTACAGAAAAGACTTTTCATACTAGCATCATCAACAATATTTCATTTTCAACAATGGCAACCCTCTCATTGTTTCCTTGCAGAGCTGTCTTGGGTTGGTGTTTACAGGAGATCAGGGAGGGCTGTTCTTACAGAACGCCCTTAGACTCAACACCTCCTTCTTTGGCCCTTCACATCTGCACACTGCTCTCAAGTAAGACACCATTTATTACTTAAACTCATAAGTTTCATAAAATGTAATTAGGTTGTTTGCCCCCTTTTTTCTAACGTTATTACAATTTATCTCACTGATTTCTTGTCTGTGCAGTCAGCACCTGTTGGCCCACTGGATGTGCAGCAAAGGTGACTACCGAAGTGCTATGACCCACGAGAAAGAGGCCCTCACTGCTTTTACCATGGTCAGTATATCTGAATGTGAGAGCGTGCAAGAGAGAGATTGGTTGTATTATGTGCATGTCATCTTATATAATGAGTATTTTCTTTCTCAGCTTGGAGAGGATCACCCTCAGACACGCTGCAGCCGAGAGTTTCTGTGCACCATAACCAAGCAAGCAGTGAAGGTGGAACGTTCTCTCAGACAGGCAGGAGCTGACTGCACGGAGCAGACAGTGGAGGTATGCCCAGGAGCTCATGTGAGCTCTGGTATCATTAACCTGTTTGAATCTTACAAAGTAAAGGGAAAATGTTTATTAATCTCCATGTCCTCTCTGTCCTCAGTGTCTAACTTCCACATCTGACACTGTGCTGGAGCAAATGGTTCTGGTTACAGGGATCAGGAGCATTACACACAGGTAATTTATTCACTGGATGAAATATATGCTTAAAACTTGTGGAAGCAATGTTTTAATGCTGAAATGTGACTTGACTAATATTGGAGTTTTTAAGCGGCTACCGATATCAAAATCTTTAAGAACCCAATCCTCAATATATTGATAAATAGTTATTTAACAATGCATAACATGAATGAATGTGTGCTCATCCAAACATTTTGCTGTTGAAAAATAAAGTTGTTAATACTTTTGGCATTTCTTGGTTAATTATAAGTCAACAAATACATCTGTGATGTGACTATATACTTTCCCATTAATAATATGATCCAATAGATGTTATAACACTTTAAAGGGGCCATTCTGCGCTATGAGTACTTTTACTTTCTGTAATGTTTTTTTTTTTTTTTGGTTCTCCTGGATTATCTTGCTATTCTTCTCCATGGTGAAAACTATCAAAATTAGAAGAAGCATATAGTGAATACAAATCTGATCTTTAATACATTTAGTGATTTGACTTTCTCTACAACTTTAAAATGTTGAAGACGTTCTTATAATTAGACTTTCTGAATATTTACCACCCGTTATTGCTGGTACAAAAATGTAAGAAGTGTGTTTTAAAGCTAATACATAGTACATGTAACTGGAAACTTTAGAGAATTGTTCTTGCACTAAGATAATGCTCAAATCACTTTTTGCCTCCAGCAGCGTGCATGTGATTTCAACAATTTGTTTTTAGGTAGGATGTCACACCATTAATGGCTTCATTGTGTTTTACAGAGATGGGCTTCAGGAGTATAAGAAGAAGCACAAAGAACTAAAGGCAGCAGTGGCAAAAGAACTGGGATTCATAGTAACTAACGAGCTCGTCGCCTCAGAGACTGTGAACGGAGAAGAGAGAGGCTCAGATCAGGAAACGGGAAGGGGAAAGGAAGCTGAGGATGGAGGAAGCTCGGCATTAAAGAATACCAGCAAGAGCCAACAGAAGAAGCCAGTGAACGAGACCTCGGTGAAGAGTGCTGCCACAGTTTCAGCTAATGGTCATGGGGTGGAGTCAGCCAGAGAGAACCAGCATGAGGAGAAAACACATGTAGATGGAGGAAACCGTGACAGAGCAGCTTCAGATGCTGAGGTCAAGATAGTGAATGGGGAGTCAAAGGTCAGGGCTGCAGGACAGGAAACTGAGACCAGTGCACCAAATGAAGTTAACAGCAACACAGCCCATGGGGAGATCAAATATGATGCAACAATTGATGAGATTAAGCCAGAGTCAGATGAGGTTAATGGTCAAATAAATGGAGCCTGTGACATCACCGTAAGCTCATCAGTCCTTAAAAGTAAAGGAACCTGGGCAGATGTTGTTTCAAAGGCCAATGGAGCAGGAGACCGAAACAAAGCAGTCAATGGAGTAGCAGATAAAGTCACTGCTAATCAAAAAGCTGAAGAGTGAAAACACATCAAAACAGGAGAATAGTGTAGTTTTTTCCAAGTCACTGCTGTATTAATAAAAAAAACTCCCAGGATGCTAGATGTAATTTGAGCCAATGAGTATGAATCAGGTAACAGAGAGTAAGAGGATGATGAGTATTACTTTGTGCTGGAGATGTTGATGATGCTGGGAGGGGGCTGTACTGTTGAGTGCTATTTTTTTTTTTTTTTACAATAAACTTTTTACTCTGGTTTACCAGTGATGTTGCTTTTTTGGGACATATATACACTGAATATATGCAATTGTAAACATGATATGTGAAGGTATAATGCAAATAAACCACCTGCAAACAAGAGATGGTGCCACATCTGGAGAATAATCTAAATTTATACCATGGTCTGGTTGAATACTCAATTTTTTATTAATGGACTTCAGCAGAGGCAACCGTACGACGGCATGGCCTCCCCCACTGTCCATTAATTCCTGACAATGGCCTTAACCTCTACATAAAGGACGACACTTGTGTTTTTCTCCATTTACAAAAAATGCTGTACACATTACTAACAATGATTTTACAAGAGTGTTTTTTCAACTTCCAGACAACCACTGATAACATAATAGTGACAGTGAAAAGCGATCGGCACAGCCGCCACCTTGAAAACCATCATATAAAAAATGTTTTTATTTTACATAAAAAGTAAAAATTGTGCTGCAGTGTGATGCTCTACAAAAGTGTTAGATATCTGAAGATGTGCATGTCCTACCGCTTAACAAGTAAGGTCAAGCCCAGCTGTACACAGAATCCCTGATAGGTGTGGTCAGAAATATATGGAACAGAACAGATAACAGGTACAAATACAGGATATGCATAAGTGCCTTGATTCAAAGCCTCTCGTTGGCCACAACCAGAAATGGCACGTTAACGCGTCATTTTTTGTTGTATCAAAAATATGGTGTGTTAACACGATAAAACTCTTTGTCAACGCATTTTAATGCAACACAAAAAGATGTTATTTGCACAAATGTGCTTCAATTTACTTAACTCTACCCAACAGATATCACATTGTCCTGGTGTACACCTGCACATAACTGCAGTAAGGTGAGTAATTGTTCAGCAATAACAAGATTTTCAGAGGGTATTGGGAACAGATCCAAGATACTCAACCGTACTGTTTTCTCCCAAATTAGGCCTTGATAGAAACTACCATGATAGTATTGTGAGATTCAGTGCTTTGAAGCAGGGTTAAAAAAAAAGTAAACTGCTTATATCAATAAAAAAACAAAGTGTCCATTTCTTGTTTATCTCCTGTCTCAGCTCTTTGTTTCCCTCTGAATTATCTCCAAATCAGGGCAGTGTTGGTACTTTGGTTCAGGCGGCTCTGCCCAGGTGGATTGTGGGAGTTTGTTTAGGTTGCTGGTAGGAAAGGTGATGACTGCAGTGTCACTGAAGATGTCAATCAGACGGGATGGACAAGGCAGCTGTCCCTCCTCACACACGGACACAGCCTGAGTAATGTAGCTGTAGTCCCGCTTGAACTCTCTCTCGATGGTTCTGTTGGGACGACAGACAGGAGACGTCACCTCTCCTCTAATTTCTTTAACATCATCTCTCTGATTGATGTCTTGTACTAACCTGTCCATCATGCCAGTGAAGCTATTTCCAATGATTATCGTCAGAGGAAGACATTTTGTACTCCAATTCTTCCACAGAAGGTTGTTGTACAGGGCTTTCCCACAATGCATCAGGTAAAAGAGTGTGGGTTTAGTCACCAGATGCTTCCCCTCCTGCACAATACAGTGAGAAACAATGCTGTTGTTTTTTTGTATTTGTTTTCCACATTGTATATCTGCTAGTATACCTGCTAAGTTCACCTTCACTGACCTCATTTTCTGTGAGTACAGTCAGACCCAGCTCTCTTAAGACATCCCTCTCTCCAGATGAGAACATGGGGTCATAAACAGAGCAGTCCCTTAGTGGAATCTGAAGAGAGAGGAGCAGTGAGACACATACCTTATAATGAACTGGGTCTCATGCAGACTGTTATATCATTGGATAACCAGTAAGCACATCATCCAACCTGTCCTGCATCCAGCAGCAGCAGCAACATGGCAAGCTGGAAGCGAGCTGAGACACAGGAGGAAAAGGAGCCAAGGCCATAACAAACACACTCCAGCTGTGGACATTGTCTGCCATCTCTGCGGTTCCCCAGCTGGTCGGTGGTGGCCTCGGTGTCCCTGTTCTCTGGAGGTTTTGAGAGGGCTGCTGATCCTGCCACAAGCAACTGCTCTGAAGACAAGTGTCCTGAAAGGGTCACTGAGCTGCAAGCTAAATAATTTCACAGCCAAACTAAATATTTAACTCAACTTGTCCAGCTTACTCACCTTTCCACAGTTGACAAAACTCCTCGGATCTTAGCTCAGACCTACAGAGGAAGGATGATAAGTTAATGGAATCCATCTGAAAAATGAACGATATTCCAGGAATCTGCTGCTTTACTGGACTTACACTGTGTCTCGGATTCGTTTAACAGTTTTCCCGATGTCCAGCTGCTCCTGGCAGCATGATGAATGTGAGGACACCTGAATTGGTTTGGATTTTCGCGCTGCACCTTTTCGTCGCCGGGCCACCTGCCACTCCTCCCCGGTGTCCGACATCTATAATAATTTACCGGTGCCCTACACACACATACAAAGAAATGTGATACAAATAGATGTATTAACAAAGTTCCAATGTGGAGAAGTGCTGCCACGGGTTGGCGATTCTGAAGCAAATGGGACTATTTTGAGTGTAACACACGCATTTTCTTCCGGTTCTATGCCACAGTTTGCATTCCGTTACCCCTGTCCGCGTGTTTTTCGACACATGAACTGCCACGAATCGAAAAAAAAACAACACAATTTAACAACCTTCCAAATTATCTTTGTTTTATTCTGCACACATTTAACGTTATGTACATGTAAATGGAGAAAGGGGATATTTTCCGGTGGTTCAATGTTTGGTGCAACACCAGCAACCGGAAGTACTTGTGTTTTCGTGTGTAAACCCATGGTAAAACCGAATGGTGAGATAGCTGATTTCAGCTGGGTTACCCTCCATTACTGCCACAGAGAAACATACTGTATAGATAATTTCAAAGTAGTGGGATCACTAACGTTTCAGGTGAGTTATAGAAAGCAGTTTTTTTTCATAGGTTTTCGGGTAACGTTAACGTAAAGCTAGACGTTTACATTAGCTAGCTAGCTAACGTTATCGTTTGCTAGTAGCTATATATTAGCTTCTCTTTTACCTTGTTTTCTCCACAGCGGCAGTACGTAAAATATTAGATCCATAGTCTAGAATACATCTTTTTTTAGCTGTATGAGATGATGCTTTACTATTAAATTGTTGTTGACCCCTTATATGGGCAAGGAACAAGGACCACATGATCACAGCTACAAAGCATTACAAATAAATAAAACGGAACGTTACTAGATGAAATCTCAACTTAATTAACTAGATTTATTCGCGAGCTTTCAGTCACCTCTTGTGGCTTTCATCAGAAGTGATTGCTCGTTTGTCATTAAGATCGCTTCTTGATGTTGCTTATCATTTGTGGTTTTGACACTAACCTTTGTTATGTGATATCCAGAGATGTCCATGTCCCATCTGTATGGGAGGAGAGAGGAGGAGGAGGAAGGAGTGGAGATAGAGAGCTTTGAGGTGACAGACTGGGACCTGGCCAATGAGTTCAACCCAGACCGTCGTAGACACAGGCAGACCAAAGACCAGGCCACCTATGGGATCTGGGCTGACAGGGACTCAGACGAGGATGAAAGGCCTAGCTTTGGAGGCAAGAAGTAAGGCATGGGTTTATTTTTGTTGCTGCCCTCAACCATATCGCTAACCCCAACCAGTTATCTCTGCTACGCCTAAACATTGTCTAACCTAAGCCCTAACCGCAATGGGGGAACACAAATCTAAGGGAAACTCTATTCAAAGGGGAACAGACTTCAATGCAAGAACCCATCATAGTCATCCCAACAGAAAGGCTCCATATAAAAACCAACTGCTGCTTTTTTCCCTCCTTTTTTTCTTTTTACAATTGTCAACACAATTAGTCAAGTGTTTGTGTTTTTTTCCAGATCCAAAGACTACAGTGCCCCAGTGAACTTTGTGAGTGCTGGTCTGCGTAAGTCTGCAGCTGAGGAGAAACAACAACAAGTAGAAGGAGGCTCTGATGACTCAGAGGAAGATGGTCCTTCAGCGCCTCCCCCTCCTCGCGGCGCTGCACCCAAAAAACTCCAGATGGTACATTTTGTTGTGTGTATGTTCTTTGCCCCATTGCAATGTATTCTTTAACATTATTTTGTTAAAACTGTTTTTTTTTGTTGACTAGGGTAATTTCCGGGGGAACCAGTCCCAGAGGTTTGCAGGTGGTATACAGTCTGGTAAAGGCATTGGTACCTGGGAGAAGCACACAAAGGGAATTGGACAGAAACTTCTGCAGAAAATGGGCTACCAACCAGGCAAAGGCCTTGGCAAGAATGCTCAAGGTGGGTAGGCCTGAGGAGGCTATGCTATTTACACATTTTGTCGTGTGTGTTTTACAGGAGCAACAGAGTAGTTGGTATACTCTGACTCTACTCTCCTCCTATTGCTGCAGGTATTATAAACCCCATCGAGGCAAAAGTTCGTAAAGGCAAGGGAGCCGTGGGTGCTTATGGCAATGAGCGAACCCAGCAGAGTCTTCAGGATTTTCCTGTGGTTGACTCAGAGGAAGAGGAGGAAAAGGTAGAGTCTTTGCCCCTTTTTCCAACTCAATTATCAAGCAGAAGTTATATGAGCGATATAAGAGTCATTCAACATTATTTTGACATTATTCTCAATTTGTGTCTGTGTAGGAGTTTCAGAAGGAGCTAGGCCAGTGGCGTAAGGATCCTGCAGGCTCTATAGGGAAGAAGAAACCCAAGTACTCTTATAGAACTGTGGACGAGCTGAAGGCTAAAGGCAAGCTGGCAGGGCGCAGTACAGCGGCATCCGCTGGAGAGTTGGCACAGGTCAAGGTATGTTTGAAAAGACTTACATCAACACTCTTTTGCGTCTGTCTCACAGGAATGTTATCGGGGACCTCTTGAATTAAGTTGTAATGTTATAACAAGCACTAGGAAAATAAGTTAATATAACTTGGGCACTCTCTACAAGCCTCTGTGGATGACATTATCTTATGAATGTAAGCAAATGGTCGGCTGCCATTTTTGTCTCTAATTCTCATTTACTCCATATCTGTTCCCATCTCTAGGTTATAGATATGACTGGAAGAGAACAAAAGGTATATTACAGTTACAGTCAGATGTCCAACAAGCACAGTGTTCCAGATGAAGGTCCTCCAAGCTTGTTGGCTCAGGATCAGAAGGGATCTGGCTTTGCTCTCCCTGAACTCGAACATAACCTGCAGCTTCTGATAGACCTCACAGAACAGGACATATTACAGGTACAAGGGAACCTAAAATATCTGCCAAATATCTATGACTATGAGTTTCTACAATATGCCAATATGTCCAGTTAAAAGGTTGTTGGAAATGTTTAGGTGACTCTTTGTTGCTTGTTAAAAGTAATACTGTGCAGTGCTAATTATGTTTTTGATGTTTAGGTGCAAATAGCTGTCTGAACAGCTGGATTGCTAGGCAGTTTTTAACTGTTAAAAAGTGTACTTTGGTGTGGGGATTTGGCAGACTGGACATAAACTAGCTGGTCAGGGACAGTCAAGACACCTTAGTTCTCCAATCCACGGTTTAAAGCATAACTCGGTGGGTCCCTGTCTCCTGAGGTAGAATTTAAAGATTTAGAATGATCCTGAACTCTTTGGTTGGCATGTGATGTGGTAGGCGTTGGGTTATGACAGTGCAGCACGCCACTACACTAATATCAGGGATGTGGTATTTCTTTTTTGCAGCGCTGATTATTGTTTTTAGGCTGTTAAAATTCCACATACCACCTCTTCTTCTACCACATATGTGCACGCTTTCTCTTATGTTATGTACTATCTGTTGTTTTTCGCCTCCTGTAGTCTGCCAGACGTCTGCAGCATGAAAAAGATGTGGTTGTGTCTCTGAGCCATGAGTCACTAGCACTGCAGAGCAGACTGGATGCAGAGCAAGAGTCCATCCGGAGAATGGAGGCCGTTTTGGCCTTGGTGGGGCGTTTTCCTTCTGGGGAGACGGCACCTGGGGAGGGACCCACCCTGCAGGTACACACAGACTAACTAACAACAGTTTTTTTCCCTCAAAAGCCATAACCACTTTGAACTCACATATGCACCCACTTCACAGTCTAATCCCCCAACCCCCAGACTTCCTTCTACCCTCCTACTGTGCAATATTAAATATTCAATACCACTGATAATATTGAAATATTGTGCAATTCTATTACTGTGAAATCTCTGTATACCTACTCTCATTGTCTAATATCTATTACTCATTGAATACTGTATGATCACCACTATTGGGCAATATTCAAATAATGTTCAATAACCCACACTGCATATCACACTGATCATCACAGAAAATCATAATTATTTATTTTATATATATACATTGCGCCCCCAATAATTTTTTTGCACTACTTATTTTATTCCATGTTACTATATTTTACGTACGTGTTTGCAGTGGAAAGACTTCTATTCTTGTTGTACATGTGTCTAGTGACAATAAAAGGCATTCTGTTCTATTCTATAGTTGTCAGGAAGTTTCAGTTTGTTAGTTCTTGCTCTGTTATCATATCAAAATATGTAATGGCTTTGGTGTCTTCCTTCATTCTTCAGGAGTGTGCACGGATCTTTGAGACTTTACAAACAGACTATTATGAAGAATACAAGACAATGGGATTGGCAGACCTGGCTGTAGCCGTTGTTCAGCCGTTACTTAAAGAGAAAGTTCGTTCCTGGGACCCTCTGAAGGTAGAGTATGCGTTTGCATTTATCTTATTTTGTGGTAACTACTAACTTTAATCATCAATAATTAGTAATGAAGCTACCATTTCTCATACTGTTCTCTAAATATTTCAGGACAGCTCCTATTGTCTGGAAGACATCGGTCAGTGGAGAGCAATCCTTGAATCTAGAGACCTCCATAACAGTACCCCAGATTCAAACATGGACCCTTACCACAGGTCATTTTAAACACCCAAAATGTATAATAAGCTGTGCTCGTCTTTACATAAATTAATGGGTTTTGGGTTTGTGACATGTGTGTCCTGGCAACCGCACTTTACTTTACAAAACCTTTATTTGACGCCACTTTACTTCAGTCTACCTTCGGCTCATTGTCTACTGTTCGCTTTTTTTTTTTTGTGTGCTTACTTGTTTGTTTGTTTTTTGCTGTTATTGTTGAGAATGCTACTGTAACTAAAGAATTTCCCCGCTGTGGGATGAATAAAGTATTATCTTATCTTATCTCTCTATCTTTGTTGGTCCAGACTGTTGTGGGAAGTTTGGATCCCAGTGATGCGGCCCTGTGTGTCAAGCTGGCAGCCTCGTTTAGTAGGGCCAATGGTGGACTGCGTGGAAGTGTGGGCTCCTCTTCTTCCCGTGTGGATCCTGGACCACCTGATGGAGCAGCTGATCTTACCACGTCTACAGCGAGAGGCATGACATATCTCCACTTAAAGAATTACTTACCTCGATGGAGAGAAACTCCCATGGTTTTGATCATTTCACACAATTTACCTGTGGATACTGTGAGCTGCTTTCATTCATTTCTATTTTGGTAGGTGGATAACTGGAACCCTTTAACTGACACAGTGCCCATCCACTCCTGGATCCATCCTTGGCTTCCTCTGCTCCAATCACGTCTAGAGCCTCTTTACCCACCAATCAGGAGCAAACTATCCAATGCCTTGCAGCGATGGCATCCCAGCGACGCTTCAGCCCGCCTCATCCTGCAGCCTTGGAAAGATGTTTTCACACCAGGTGCATGGGAGGCCTTCATGGTGAAAAATATCATCCCTAAACTAGGTACGTCTTTATCAGTTACAGTGATGGCTGTACAAAAGGCCATCTGTGGGTAGTGATTGTTGGAGTGCATGTCAGGGGGTGGCGTGAACGCGTGCTTCGCACGTGTGCGCGTCCTCGTGATCTAACACACACCTAAAACACAGTAATAGCAGACGCTCATGTTTGTACTGTTGCTTTATTGAATAAAATATCAAAAGAGTGAAGTGGTCTCCGTTTGTGTTTTGGCAGAAGCACCTGGGCGAAGTTTGAAACTGGAATCAGTTTAAAATACAGTCCTCCACAACAATGGCAGTGGAAGAAAATGTTCATTCTTATCCTTACTGTTTCTTCCCTATGGTTTCTCCTCTTCATGTGATGGTTTCTGTGTCCCTCCTCAGCTCTGTGTCTGGAAGAGCTGGTTATCAACCCGCATCAGCAGCAGATGGAGCCATTTCACTGGGTGATGGACTGGGAGGGCATGTTGTCCCCTTCCAGCCTTGTGTCTCTGCTGGACAAAAACTTCTTTACAAAGTGGTTGCAGGTCAGTGAATATACTTACACAGAACAGAAAGTACTTAACCACAATTAATTATTGGATATACTTCATTTTATTTAATGTTTAGTTTTTTTGCGACTTTATGGCCGTTTGTGTTTTGGTGATTATAGGTCCTATGTTCGTGGTTGAGCAACAGTCCTAACTATGAGGAAATCACCAAATGGTACCTGGGTTGGAAAAGCATGTTTAGTGACGCCTTGTTGTCACAGACGCTCATCAAAGAGAAATTCAACGAAGCTTTGGACATCATGAACCGCGCAGTGTCTTCAGGCATGGGTTGGTGTTACACACGGTCTTAGAAAATAAACATGAAAATTATAGAACTGCATTCCTTTATAAAACATGATAATTCATCCCTTTTTTTTTTCTCTGTCGCATCAAAACATACTACAACCCTCATTCTTTTTCATATCCACAGGTGGATATATGCAACCTGGTGCAAGGGAGAATATTGCATATCTAACACAGACAGAGAGACGAAAGGACTTCCAGTATGAAGCGATGCAGGAGCGCAGGGATGCTGAGAGCGTGGCTCACAGAGGCATCAGTACTGGTGTGCCGACTAACTTCAAAGATCTTATCCAGACTAAGGCAGAGGAGAACAACATTGTTTTTATGCCCTTAGTGGCCAAACGGCATGAGGGCAAACAGCTGTACACCTTTGGGCGTATTGTCATTTACATTGACAGAGGGGTTGTGTTTGTGCAAGGAGAAAAGACTTGGGTGCCCACGTCTTTGCAGAGTCTGATAGATATGGCCAAGTGAGGGCGGGCTGACTGACTTATGTCTTGGTCTGCTAAGTGTAAAAGAGAATAAATAGCGCAAATTTTAACTTCAGTATGCTGATCCTTGTTGTATGTGTCTTTGTACATTTTTAAACTGTCACAAGAACTGAATAAATAATTTTCAAATGTATGTGGCCTATTGTTTTGCTGTTACTTACATGTGAAATGTAAATAAGTACATATGTGTAAGTTCAGTATAGAGTAGCGCACGTAATAGCTCAACACAGGCAAGGCAACTTTCTGTAAAAAGCATATTGCTTGGCAATCAAAAAATAATTGTGTACTTAAGTAGTCTTAGTAATTTTATTTACATGTACAAAAAGTAAATTGTTAATATTGACGTACGTGATTTTAATATCTTAAATGATTATGGTATTGCTACATTTAATGTGCCTTATGTATTTTTACAGTTAGGGTTTTATAATTTTTTTGTCGTAAGGTCTTTTGAATGACTTTTTTCTCCTGTAGGTGGCAGTGTAGCTGCTGGTTCCGCTTTTGGCTCGATTTTGTTTTTGGCACAGCAGAGCTTCCGTCCGTCTTCGGCGCTTTTGCGGTTGAGGGTTGAACAAAGTGTCCTGTGCATATACATTTGCGCACGATTTAATGATTCCAGCTGTTTTTTTGGGTACGAAGAAGGTATGTAGCTATGGATAGATATCATATCAATCTTGAAATATATTGTGTCTGTTTGGTATCTATGAATGGAAACTTGCCTTTATGAGCCGAAAGACTAGCTGTTAAGTGCTGTTAGCCCAAAAGCTAGCTAGCTAGTCAGCCATCACAGCGCAGTGCTAGCACTAGCTAGCCTGCTAGTAGAGAAATATTGTTGACACGTAAAGTTACTGTAACTAACATCAAAAGGTTTCCTTATCTTATCTCAGTTGTATTGTATTCAGCCTAAATATTTCACCATATTTATGTAGCCCCCCCATGTCGTCTGACGCCCTGAAGAAGAGAAAGTCTAAGGTTCTCCGCAGTGAAGGAGGAACCCCTGAGATGAAGCGAGGTCGCGGGGAAGGAGACCAGCAGGTAACGGTAACGTCAGGACACCACCGAGGGGCCCCGGTTGACTGGAACAGAGAGGCTGCAGTGTGTAGGAAGATTTCCAAACAGACCTAATTACTTTATCCACTCTAGCGAATTGAAGAGTTACATTTTGCACATCTTTCATGAAATATCAATGTATATACTTTTTAGGTTTGCGTTAAAGGTCTTCGTGTGATTACAACACAAAACTCTTGGTGATAAATGAACCATGAATACAAATACTAGGTTGGATGTTCATGGACTATATTGTCACCAACCAGGTAGCCATAAGATAAGTTAGGATAGTGATAATATGTGAAGTTTGAGTTAAGTTCAAAGTTTTGAAATTTGGGACCTGAATAACACGCCACTTCTTTGACCACAAGTCTAAATCCCTGCTAGTTGTGTTATAATGGATTAAGGACTCCGACTTCTTGTTCTTACAGCACCAAAGTAAGAAAGCATGGTGGTGGGCTGGTAGCTGGAGAGGTGCCTGTTCACCTCCTGGGCACTGCCAAGGTGCTCTTGAGCAAGGGAATGGAACCCCCAACTTCTCAGGGCGCCTTTCCATGGGCAGCCCCTTCACTCTGACATCTCTCCATTAGTGCAAAAACAACAGTGGTGTTGTTGATAGACTGTTGACATTGATTTAGATTTTTTTTTTTAGGATATGCGAGTATATAGTGAGGAAGTGGAGCTGGACAGCAGGGACCCTGAGCAGGACTTCCTGCAGTACAAAGAGTCATGCGAGAGTTTGGCCACACTCATGAGTGAGATCCAGGAGCTGAAAGCGAATGGAGCCAAGGAGGGGGTAAACATCATTCAGACTTATTACAGACTGACTCCATAGTCAGTAGTAATGTCATCACGTCACAGACTAGTTAAACTCATCAAGTGATGTGCTGGTTTGTCACTGACTGCAGAAATAAGTACATTCCTCCATAGCAGAAACTTTATACATAAGGTTTGGGGTATTGGTAAATCTAATACATCACAATATTGTATATATCATACTAGACAAAGTTGATTCTGTGTCTTTACTACAATAATGAATCTAACTAGTTGTTTCTGTTCTCAGTGTGCTGAGGTCGAGCAAAGACGTATGCAGAGCTGCATCCACTTCATGAATCTGAAAAAACTCAATCGTCTGGCACACATGCGACTAAAGAGAGGCAGAGACCAGACACACGAGGTAACTCACACACAACTCTCAAATGCTATCACACTTTCAGGACATATTAAAAGAAATACGAGCTTAGGTTAAGTTCACTCGATTCCACTCATTTGCCAAAAAAAGTGCTTTCTCAACTCCTTTATGTGCTGATTAGGAAAGGCAAGTTAAACACCAAGCACCTTGTTTCTACTTTTAACATTTAACTGCAGTAGCTGCCACTGTCAGCAAACATAGCTTATACACCCTTGGTTTTGTTCATATTTAGAATTTATTGATCTAGTTTTGGATCCTGCGCATTGACCCTTGATATTATTGAATCCTGGTTCTGATTCTCGGCATATTGTTTGGTGTGTATTTATTTCCAGGGTCACCTGGGTTATGTTTGTTAAACAACCCTGACCACCTTTTTTCATTCAGGCAAAGCAGAGGGTGGATGTGCTGCACCTTCAGCTACAGAACCTGCTGTATGAAGTTATGCATCTTCAGAAGGAGATCAGCAAGTGTCTGGAATTCAAGTTAGTACATGATATTCTGTTTAAACAGAACAGCTTTTAATTTCTCATACTTGAGACCAAAATTGCTACCCATGAAAATCCACTAAAGTTATACATTATTATATACAAGAACAAGTTTAGTTTAAGAAGTGTTTAAAAAATGCTGAGTTAACATACCTAACACTGATCCAGGTCTAAGCATGAGGAGATAGACTTGGTGTCTGAGGAAGCGTTTTACCAGGAGGCGCCAGAGGAGATTTCCAGGCCTCACATCACAAAAAATGATCCCCACCAGCTCACACTGGCACGACTGGACTGGGAGCTTGAACAAAGGAAGAGGTAAGCAAACTTACACACAGCATAGTGCGTTAGTAGCCTGCTGTGGTAAAAAACAGTCTTGATTTTTTATGGGACCGTAGAGCAGCTGTTAAAAGTTTGTGCTTGGACGCAGGTTGGCAGAGGAATACAAGGAGTCCCAGGCCACAAAGGAGAAGATCCACAAGAGCATCGAGGTGAAGAAGGAACATCTGACAAGCTTGCAGCCAGGACTCAATGCCATCATGCAGGTATAGCAACTGCTTTGGTGCCATATTATAAAGGTTTTGAGCTTTGATAGGACAACACTTTTGTTTCAGTCGCAGCAACTTAAAGCCTTGATTTTGAAAGTGTTGAAAAAGGTGTTCAGTTATTATTTATATAGACTGTTTCATTCATTAGATTCTGTTTTCTTCATTCATTGAGATGAAGGTATTAACTGCTGTACCACCAATGGACACCATGTATAGATCTTCTGAATAATAAATGCTCTCTCTTCTTTCATAGGCCTCTCTCCCGGTGCAGGAGTATCTGGCCATGCCTTTTGAGCGGGCTCAGATACAGACCGAGGTCGCCCGCCACCTGCCTCCACCTCTATACGTCCTGTTTGTTCAAGCCAATGCCTATGGCCAGGCCTGTGGTCAGTAGTTTCATATGTTTCAAGACCAAGTAGAGTTTGTCAGGATGTGGCCCCGGTTGTCAATGATTTCTTTTCTTTCCATGTCAGACAAGAACCTGAGTGTCTCAATAAGTGGTGATGTGGATGAGGCCAAGGCCCTGTCCAAACCTCCAGAAGATTCCCAGGGTACAAACACTACTTTACTTTCCTGCCATCACACATACAGCATCTGCTCATATCATAATACATAATAATAATATTTTGTAATAATTTATACTTATTCCTGCAAGGGAAATTACAAATCACAGAAACTCTTTGCTTTTTTGTGGAGTTCATCATTTGTTGTGCTAATAATTCAAGATTGTGAGAGATGCTTCTCTAACAAAACAAACCTTTTTTTGGGTTCTGGTTTCATCTAGATGACGAGAGTGACTCTGATGCAGAAGAGGAGCAAGAGAAAACGGTGAGTCTCAGGCCAGACTTTATTCCCAAAACACTCACTCACTCACTGACTCACTCAGATCAGTGAGTTCAATGATTTCTTAATATACCCGTCTTTGCAACGGACACACATACTGTCCCTGAAGCCCCAGCTGTCCCATGGTGTGCGGCAGCTCCTAATGGCTTCCTGCATCCGAACGAGTGCCAGCTTGGAGATTCTTGGAAATAAATTCCAAGAATGGCTAGGTGACCGTAACCTGAGCCCATCCCGGGCACGCACACTCAGCACTGAACTAGTGCTTGTTTTTGAGTGTCTGTCGGATGTTTCTAGAGTGAAGTAAATATGTATTTTCTTAATTACCGATTTGTTGAAATAGGTTTTGTTTTTTGTTGCATATTTGTACATGACGACCATGTGTTCAAAAAGGAACTACAGGGGCCACGTCCTTCTTACTTTTCAATCTTTTACTACTTCAAGCCGTTCTTTTGCACTGCCACCTCCTCCTTCAGTCTGTTACAGTAGAGGGCTGAAATGCTAGAGATGCTAAGTCACTATCATGTTTCTCCTGGAAGCAGCTGGAAAAGCTGGAATGGATGCAAATCATTTTTTTTTATTTATTTGATGTGCCACAATGTCAAACATGCACTTTGTCTTGCTTTTTTTCCTTTTCATCGCTTGTTTCAATTGCCTTTTATTGACAGAAGAGAAGAAGGCCAACTACAGGTGGCCAGCTGGATGAAAAAAGACGGGAGATGCTGAAAAGGCACCCCCTGTCTCTCTGCTTAGACCTCAAGTGTAAAGGTAACTCATTCTACATTCTTGATGACTTTAAATGTTAGTGTCTGCGCCAAATAGGTCTGGTCCTTTTGTGCATCCCCTCTCTAAACACAGCACGGTTAGGCACTTACAGATCATCTGTAATGTATCCATAGCTATACTGTTTATTGTGGTAATTCTATATCTACCAGATAGTAAGTGAAAGTGTGAGCGTGACCCAGTCTATCATGTCATGACACCACTTGACCCTTGTGTTCCCTCTGCTGGCAATGAAAGGAATGAGGACAGAATATAGAGAGATCTGCATTGCAGACATTACTCTCCCGAAAGGGGGAAGAGGGAGAGAGGTGAGAGAGACGCTTGCAGCATTGTGGTTCTGCAGCACCTACAACATGCTGTAAGCATATTCTCTCATCACCAGACTTTCTCTAACCTCTGCTTGTATTTCTAATTGCCTTCCTTCTCCCCACTGCTGCCAGCTCTGGCAGTCAGTTTACTGCAGTAAAAGCAAAAATTGAGCAGCATAGATGTCAGTGAGTGACAGAGTGTCACTGAGTTCACTATGACTGCAGAGAGTGGTGTGTGTGCAAGAGGACCATTAGTATAATACGTATCCCCTGAGTGCTGCTAGCTACTGTCGTGACCACGCCCTGTTATTGCTCTCTAATGCGCTGCAGTGTAAAGTAAACCCAAGGGGACATTCACTGAGACGATGAATGAAAAGAGGGGGGTAGAGAGAGTATTGAGCTAGTAATGGATTAGCTCATCACCATGTGTTATCCATCATGTCTCCACAGATGGCAGCATCCTCCATCTCTTCTTCTACTACCTGATGAATCTCAACATTATAACAGTCAAGACCAAGGTCTCCACCTCCACAGAACTCAACTCAGCCATCAGCGCAGGGTGCGTGTGCACGTGTATTTGTTTGTGTTTGTTGTGTGTGTGCACGTGCACGCGTAAGCCTCCCTCTTCCTTTCTGTGTCCCTGAAAGGAAAGTCTAATGATGTCTTATTTTGCAGGGACCTGCTGAAACCAGACACTCTACTCAGCTGTCTCTATGCCAGCGACCAGGGACGAGAAACACCCAATCCAGCTAATCGCTACCAGTTTGATAAAGTCGGGTGAGGATGTCAAGTAATTAAAGGAAATGAGAAGCTATGTGGCGGCTCACACCATTGAATTTCAGTATAGTTAACCCATAATTTCCTTTTAGGATTGTTTCCTTTGCTGATTATTTGGAGGAGCTGGGCCATCCCTACATGTGGGTTCAGAGTCTAGGAGGACTACATTTTCCCAGAGATCCTTCAGAGGTCTGTGTTGAAATCAAGTATGATCCCAGTTTGAGCACAGTTTCTGTGTTCCGGTCTCATCATGTTGGTGTATGCTCATGTTTTCCAGAGTGTGCATGTGGGCAGTTCTCTGAGTGCCAGCCACATGGAGACCACCATGAAGCTGCTGAGGGGACGACTCCAGTCTCGCTTGGCTTTGCACAAACAGTTTGCCTCTTTAGGTACATTATATGTCAACGCCCATACATCATATACTACTGAAGAAGCGATAAGGCATTTTGACTGAGATTGTTTGTTCTCCTGTCTTCAGAGCACAGCATCATCCCAGTCTCCAGTGAGTGTCAGCACCTCTTTCCTGCCAAGGTCCTCTCCCGTTTAGCTCGCTGGACCACTACCACTCAGCAGGAGTACATGGTATACATATATAAAGACATTTCTACAGATATTTTATTTAAAAAAAATAAAAAAAAAAAAAAAAAATCCACCTCTTGTAGCACACCTCATTGTGATATTACTTTTTCTTTTTAGGATCTGCCATTTACTCGACATGTGACGGATGCTGGGATGGCTAAGGAGACGGATATGTACTTCATAGCTGTGGTGGAAAGGGGCACAGGTAAAATGATAGCTGATGATAGAATTGGCCAATATTATTAACTTGGATTTATATTTTTTTTATTTGTTATTTCCACTAACCCCAACCGGCCCGTCAGACGCCGCCTACCAAGAGCCTGGGTCTGACCGAGGTTTCTGCCTAAAAGGAAGTTTTTCCTCGCCACTGTCGCACTGTTGCTTGCTCTGGAGGAGACTACTAGAACTGTTGGGTCTTTGTAAATTCTGGAGTGTGGTCTAGACCTACTCCATCTGTAAAGTGTCTTGAGATAACTCTTGTTATGAATTGATACTATGAATAAAATTGAATTGAATTGAATTTGTTTCTTATAACCCACCTGATTCAATCCTTTTCTTCCTCAGCTCATCTCCAGGCCGCTGTTGTGCTGAATCCCCGCTACCCAGAAATAGCTCCTCTCTTCTCACTCTCGCTCAGCTGGAAGGGAGAGCGCAGTGGACGCACTGATGACAACCTTCGAGTATGAGCTTTTTCCAATATTGATCACTTGTGTTCCATTAACTTGTGCTCTGTTGCATTCTCATTTGACATTTAGGTATTCAAGACTTTAACTGACTCATGTTTTTCTTTTTTAGGCCATGGAGAGTGAGGTCAATGTGTTCAAAAAGGAACTACAGGGGCCACGTCCAGGACACCAGCTCCTGACCAATCAAATTTCACGCCTTTGTGTCTGCCTGGATGTGTATTTGGAGACAGAAGGACAAGATGACAGCGTGGAGGGACCACGAGAATTTCCCAGAGAAAAGATGTGCCTGCGCACTGTCAGGTACATGATCACAAGAATCTATTGGTGGTCAAACACTTTTGTATGTGAATGGATATACTGTAACTCTGAAATCTCACTTCTTACTCAGGGGTCCAAATCGTCTGAAGCCATTCAAGTACAACCACCCTCAGGGCTTCTTCAGTCACCGCTAGATTTGTCCATATGATTCTCACTGCTGTACTTTACAATTCTAAGCTCAAGCTTACCTTTGTGGCTGTTTTACACACAAAGTATCTCTTTTTAAAAGTCTTTTTACCTGTTTAAAAATAAAACAAAACACCATGTCATTTCTTGAATGAGTGTGCATTTGCTCTATTTAAGGCTCTGTTGCATCAATTGTTTGTTGTGCACTTCAAATTTCTCTTTTATCCCTCTGCCTTCCTCTCCACCGGCACCTCTCTCTTTGTGCTGTTCTATTTATAGGCATTTCTTTTTGAGGTTCAGTGCTACAACAAGCTGAGTCATGTCCCCAGAGAATTGTGTCCATAGAAGGATTTTTGGTATATTTTATAGTCAACAGCTGGCCTTCAACCTTTAACCATTAACCATTTTTAATCCTGGATGCTTTAATGGAAGGTTGTTCTGGATACTAATGCCAATTCCATCAAGGATTACTTTCATTTTGTGATTAGCTAGGAGCAGAAGTGTTGGACCAAAATATCACTCGTTTTTCTTGCACATTGGAGTGCAAATCCATCAGCATTTAATCAAATCCAGACATCGATGCCTTGTAGATTTATAGATATACAATTGTTTTCAGAATAAGAGTGTGCTTAAAAATGTAAATTATGCTCATAATCCAACTTCTGGCACCTGTGAACAGGTATTCCAGCCCAGGACGATTGAGCTACATTCCACAATTCCTTATGCTTCAGAAACAGCATTTTTTATGTCACCCCACAAGTGTTCTATGGGGTTGAGGTCTGGGGATTGGGCTGGCCACTCCATAACATCAATCTTGTTCATCTGGAACCAAGACTTTGCTCTATCACTGGTTTGTTTTGGGTCATTGTCTTGTTGAAAGACCAATTCAAAGGCCTTTTCTCTTCAGCATAAGGCAACATGACCACTTGATCCAAACTGATCCATGATCCCTGGTATGTGATAAATAGTCCTAACACCACAGTATGAGAAACATCCCCATAACGTAATTTTTGCACCACCATGCTTCACTATCTTCACGGTGTACTGTGGCTTGAATTCAGTGCATGGGGGTTGTTGGACAAACTGTCTGCGGCCCCTAGACCCAAAAAGAAAAAAATTGCTCTCGTCAGTCCACAGAAAGTTGCGCCATTTCTCCTTTGGCCAGTCAACCTGTCCTTTGGCAAATTTCATCCTATTCAGTACATGTCTTTTTTTCAGCAATGGGACTTTGCAGGGGCTTCTAGCTTCTAGCCTTCTGACCGTAACAGTACTCCCAGCTAATTTTAAGACTTCTTTGATTTTCCTGGAAGTGAGCATTGGTTGAGCCTCTGCCATTTTGGCTATTCTTCCATCCGTTCAAATGGTAGTTGACCATTTTTCCCCATGTCGTTAACTCTTTGGATGCCATTTCAAGGCATTTGAAAACATTTTGGCTGAGCAGCCTATAATTTTCTGCACTTTTTTTATAAGTTTTCCCCTCTCCAATCAACTTTTTAATCAAAGTTTGCTGTTCATCAGAGCAATGCACATTTGTTTCCTTCCTTTCTTAAATATGGGCCATGATGACACCTGTTTCTTCACAAAATCAATCACCTCACTAATTGAACTTTTAATTTTGCACATGCCCCTTTCAATTACACAGAATGAGCTCTACAACACTTACTAGTAAATTATTTGTAATTTAGAAATATCACTTCTACCAAAAAATATGATTTATGAGGTTGGTGATATTGGACTGCTATTATTTTGAAAACGACTGTACGTAATTAGAAGTAGAAGACAAGGCCTCTGGTGGGGATTACTATTTAAAATGTGAGTGAGTATTGCAATCTGGGACTTCTCCTACTTGTACCTTCCTCAAGATAGTAAAGACTAACCATTAAGGGTCACATTTACTTCTGTGAAAAGAAACCTTGTTAGGATGGGAGTGTTTGGTTCTTTAAGGGCAAAATAACTACCATAAATAACTAATTAAAAAAACTCAAAATTCTCAGTAAAGAGCACAAACTAAAGGAAACCAGATAGTGTGTCTTATTCAGGAAAACAGTAAGACTGAGTTCACAAAGTAGACCAATAAGTTAGCGATATTCAAATGCAGTGACGAGAAAAAAAAACGTATAACTTCCACCTGTTGTATTCTATGATGCGTTTGTTGATCCCATTAGTACAAAGTCATCTATCAGATGCAAAAAGATTGGATGTGAATGAAACACTAAAATCCTACCAGGAAAGATGTCCTTCCAATGTCAGAAATGTATAAAAAAAAATGATGAATAGCTTTTGTAGCCAGCGGTTGCACTCGCATTAGTAAATCCTATTAAACTTTTCTGTGAAAGATTGTGGAAATCTATGAATATCTCGAATAATACTCTAAATCATGACCGAAATGACAGGATTTGTGTTTCCTCATTAATTTGGCATGGTTTCAAAAGTGGCCATCTTAAGCCTATACATGATACTCAAACTATTACATCATTGAGTGATGTTTATGGTAATTATGAATCAATAGTATTGGATAACAAAATCACTGCTTCAGTTTGTGAACTTAAATCTGCAGTTCTCCAAGTGTTCTCTGCAGGCAAGCAGCACTGATCCTGATTTATACATGAGTGCGGTCTCTGGGACTTGAGTAAAGATGCAGTTACTGCTGTGGGTGGCTACAGCCCCCCCCCTTTATCCGCAATGCAGTGCAGTTACTTGCAGCATTTACCTTTCAGGCCTCACACCTTGCATCATAATACATTTCTTTGCAGATTAAGAAATCTCCCAAAAGCATTTTGTGTTTGATTTTTCTTTCTTTATTTATCTGTTTTATATTGCATATTCTCAGCAGTTTATACATAACACACACATAGTCGTCATTGTCCTAGCATTGCAGACCAAAAGAGTGAGACAGTGCAGTTCACCTGTCAGAAGAAGCTGCATTAAACAAGCAGAATTCAAGTCTTTCTTACTGATGTATCTGTAAATATAATACAGACATTTGTATCTCCTTAAATATATATTTTTATATTCAATATCTGTGACAATCTTAGGCTTGACATTGTTTTGCTACCCTTGAAGTCTTGTTAGGGACAGCAGGCCCCTGCGATCCCCGTCACCGGGATTCAGTTTAAATGCACTTGTTATTTATTAAGGGCAGTTATCACATTCAGATAAAGAGTTTAGAGCATTCTGCATTCACTACAGTCATACATCAGAAGCATCAGGGGTATGTAATGGCCATACTTGGGGAGCAGGGGGTTATTTGCTACAGAAATCACTATTGCTTGCATACTATCACCTGCTTTGCTTTGGACGTTAAAGCGTCCATCTGAACAGCTGGGTGCATCCAGCCCTTTTCTCCTGCTCTTTACCCCTTCATAGTTCTTTGGCATCTCCACCTCCTCTCATCGGGCCTTGAATCACAGCTTCTCAGTCTTACTTCTTGGCCTTCTCCTCCTTGCTCTCCTTTGACTCGGTGCCGGAAGATTTCTCCGCCTTCCCTCCATCCTTCACCTCCTTACTCTCTTCTTTACTAGTCTCCTTTTTCGCCTCTGGCTTCTTCTCGTCTTTCTTGCTCTCTGTTTTCTGGGGTTCGGCTTTAGGTGCGGACTTTTCCTCTGGCTTCTTCACCTCTGGCTTCTTGTCCTCTGTTTTCTCGGGCTCTGCTTTAGGGGCGGGCTTTGCCTCCTGCTCGGCCTTCTCTGATTTAGGAGCTGAGGGTTTCTCCTCCTTGGCGGGGGGAGCACTCTCTTTAGGCTCAGACTTGGGGGCAGGTTTATCCTCTGTTGGTTTGCTGGGAGCAGCAGGTTTTGAAGCGTCATCCGTCTTTTTAGCTTCATCTGCCTTGCTCTCTTTCTTCGAACCAGGTTTATCTGCCTTCTCTGGCTCTGTCTCCTTGGGCTCTTGCTTCTTCTCTTCCTTCACAGGTTGTTCTTTCTCCTTTTCCTCTTTGACAGGCTTCTCCTCTTTTTTCTCCTCTTTCGGGGTGTTTTTGGCAGCGGCAGGCTCGGCCTTCTCTTTTTCTGGAGAATGTGTTTCAGGGGTCTTGGGACAAGGAGATTTAGATTCAGGAGATTTGGGTGGGGATTGTAAAACAAGTGGCTTTGAATCATCTCCTGCAAGCAACTTAGCGGGTGATTTGGGCATCGGGGATTTGGCTGGTGGGGATTTAGATTCTGGGGTTTTGGCTGGTGGGGATTTAGATTCTGGGGTTTTGGCTGGTGGGGATTTAGATTCTGGGGATTTTTGTGGGGATTTAGATTCTGGTGATTTGACGGCAGGAGATTTGGGCCGAGGGGATGCAGCCTTTTCTGGAGATGTGGACTTCTCTTCTTCTTCACCTGCCTCCTCTTCCTCTCCCTTCTCCTCACCCTTCTCCTCCTCATCCTTCTGCTCCTCATCCTTCTCCTCTCCCTTTGCTTCCTCCTTCTCTTCTGCTCCTTCTCCTTCCTCCTCCTTATCTTCTCCTTCCTCACCTTCTTCTTCCTCTTCTTTGGTTTCCTCATCGTCTTCTTTCTCTCCCTCCTCTTCCTCCTCATCGGCCTCCTCTGTCACCTCAGTCACCTGGGTCTCATCGGTCTGTTCCTCCACGATGACGGTATCTGAAATCTCCTCTCCTTTCACTTTCAGGTGGGAAGAGATTCTGCTCTCCAGGTAAGAGTACGGACCTCCTCCTGACACAAAGCGATTCTCCTCTCCCTCCAGTAACTTCCTGTTTTAAAGGCAAAGACACACTGTCAGTCAAACTGGCAATAACCTTGGCCATTAACAAGCCAAATAATCAATTTAATTATGTGTGGTTTTAAACCCTGACTAACCTATAAGCAGCAATCTCAATATCTAAAGCCATCTTTACATTCAGCAGCTCCTGATATTCTTTCAGCTGGCTGGCCATCTCCCATTTGGTGGATTTCAGCTCATTGTCCAGCTGATTGATGGCCTCCTGCAAAAATAAAACATGCAGCATGACAAATATTATGAGATGGAACACACATGTGAAATTAATGTGGGTTTCGCTGTGGGATGAATATGATTCTTGTGTGGATTTCCTGCCTGTAGTGAGTTGAGTTCATCGTGGTGTCTGTCTTCACTCTCCATACGCTGCCTCTCAAGCGAGTCTTTGGTTCCCCTAAGAGTCTCCAGCTCGATGGTGCGGTTCTGGAGCTGACGGCGGTAGTCTGTGATCTCGTCCTGGCTTCCGCGAATTGCTTCCTGGTTGGACCTAGCGGCTTCAGACAGTCGCTCCATACGCACTGCAGAAATGACATACAAAAAACTGTATATGATTTAGGAATCACATTTGTTGTGTCATACCACTGCCTCATGTCCAAAAACAGTTTGAGTGACCTGCTAAAGTATGGAAAAGTTCTGCATTCTTGTTCAGTCCATCGGCATGCATTGTTTTTTTTTATCTTGGTACTCAGACATTTGACCTGTCCTGAGAGTCTCTACTGGGGGCCTGAGTAACCTTGGCAGTGTCCATCTGTCAGTCAGTAGTCTGACTCAGCTCCCTCCCTCCTCCAAGCATGAATGAGCCACAGTGCTGCAGTCAGCTGGACACCATCACGGAAAGGCCATTCTGTTTGCACCTTTCACTGGTTATATAAAGTCAGCATGTAATTGTGCAGCAAGGGCCAATCTGTAGGTCGTTCTCTGACATGCAGTTCAGGTCAATTGTGTATTTGTACAGTACCACGAAGTGTGAGAAGCCTGTGTGCATATGGGTTTTGCATCTACTTGCAGTATGATTTTGAAGAGGATTGTCACAGGGTTTCATTCATGTCTAACCATCTTATCTACATGTAAAGCTTACTTCCACGTCCTTGGTAAACTAAAGGATGACTGTTAGAGTGATGAAGCATTATGTGTCTTGCCTGCCTTCCACAAACAGCGACCTTGAAACACTATTCGGTTCAGGGCAAGAGACACACACACAGCGCACATGGGGTGAAAGCAAAAACACACCCACTGTAACCCACAGTGAGAGTGCAAATGAGTCAAGTGGTCTCCTCTCTGTTTGCCATCTCACTCCTGCAGTGCTTGCCTTAAGTAAAAAAGGATTCGTCTGCGGCAGCGATGCACCTACACAATCGCACCATTTACAAACTGGAGGTCACATTATTTAAATACTGATCATGTGCGTGATATCAGCCTTGACGTATACCTAATTTACCTGCAATCAGTTATTAACCGTCTTCTTTAGTTAAAGTTTCCGATCTGGTGGGTTGGTGGGATAAAGGGGATTTTTATTTATTATTATTTTTGTGTCCATGGTAAAATTTAAAGTTTTTGGTTGGTATATTATTTGTTTTATGTTTCTTGTTATCGGGCCCCCTCGGGCCCCTTATAGTAGCTTATTAGGGGTTCCCAATTTCACGCGGCCTGCATGTGATCATTGTACCTCATGAATTTGTGTCTAAATATACAATGAGGACGTGTGAAATAAACGAAACGAACCGAATCTGTTCATCTGCAAGGTTTTAGAAGTCGGCATGCTTTGCCTAATAGTTTCAGTGTTGATGGTCTGATAACAAAAAGGAAGTGACCCTTACAACCCTGATCTGAGCACAATACTGCAAACTCATTCACCTTAATCCAGTTTATGCATCACAATAGATATTTGTTTAAAATATGTAATGTCTGTTCCCTTGCTGTAATTAATGGTGTCTTATAAGCATGACACAATAATGAAATGCTTCATTCATCCATTCACAGAGCTGCAATTAGGCTACAGGCCAATTCAAACGTTGTTTAGACTTCAGCACCACGGACAGAGAACAAACACTATGTTTCAAACACAAACTAAGTTTCTATTTGATTTAAAAACTCAAACCTTTTATTTACGTTTTCCCCTTCTGAACCAACTCACCTTTGAACCATTCCTCCGCGTGCGTTGAGGTCTTGGATGCGTGACCGTCCAGCTGCGCGCGGATCTCTCGCAGGGCGCCGGTGACGTCCGCCTTGAGCGTTTCTCGCATGTCGAAGTTTACCTGCGCGCCATGAATCTGATCGAGGAGTTCAGCCACTTCTTCCTCGTGGTTCTTCTTCAGGAAAACGGCCTCCTCCTCCAGGGCACGGAGCTTCTTGTCCAGCTCCATACGCGCCAGCCGGCACTCCTCAGCATACTTTTTCATGGCGCGCGCGGCAGCCTCCAACTCATCCCTGTTCCGCGCCTCATCCTCCAGTCTGACCCGCAGGTGCTGGATATCCTCCTCCAGGTGGTCGTGCTCCAGAGCTGCGCGGGCCTTCTCCCCGGTCAGCTGCTGCAGGAGACCCTTCAGGTCGCCCAGCTCTCGCTCGTAGTGCTCCCCAACCGAAGTGCGCCCGGCTTGGCTCTGGCGCAGAGCTGCCGCTTCCGCCTCCAAGTTGCGGTTGTGCATCTCAAGGTTGCGCACCTTGTCGATGTAGCCGGCGAACCGGTCGTTCAGGGTCTGCAGAATCTCCTTCTCGTTCCTCCGTGTCATGTCGCCGTTGAAGGTTTCCAAGCTGTCCACGGAGGACGGCTGGCTGTAGGTGAGGCGGCGGCGCTGGGAGTGAAAGCCGCTGGAGGACACGGAGGCCGGCCGAGCCTTGCGGTACGAGGTCGGGCCGAAGAGATGGTGCTCTACCGTGTAACTCATGTTGGCTGGTCCGGATGAGAACTGACTGCAGCAGGAGCGGGAGAGCTGGGCTTATATAGGAGGGAGGGAAAACTCACTCGTCAGCACCAGGACACACGTTTAAAGAGAAATCTGCTCTTCAAAGAAGTACTGCTGGCGCAGGAATATATATTCACTCTAATCAGTGTAGCACCTTGTGGATGAGTTGTATTTCACTACTGAAGGTGTTAATGAGGTGTATTTTATCAAATCAACACACCTGAGTTTTGAGTTTGTAGAATGTAAATTGCCAAGCATCAACTTTCACTTTCTATCTTAATGCATTGTGCATACAAATTCTTGGCAGCGTATAAACGGGCATAGTGTTAAATAATTAGGACATGAGTCATTTTAGGCCTATTTGCTGTGGCTAAAGACTGGATGCACTGATCGTGTGTATGTGCAGTGTGTTCTGCTGATGCTCTGTAGCTGTAATGCTGCAGTGTGAGTTTGCAGATCCACGACAACCCCCTGGGACTCAACTCAAGTGCTGCACACACACACACCACACACACACACACACACACACACACACACACACACACACACACACACACACACACACCACACACACAGTTCTGTTTCTCACTTTATACTTCAAACATTACTTTTCGTCTCTTAATCTCTTCTTTTTTTGTTGCTGAAGAGAAATCAAAAATAATCTCCACATGTACGCATGTGGTTGCAGGCCAGACATGTTACTGCACTGGCATAAAAACTAAAAACAGAAGCATTATTGTGCATGCACATCCGGATGTGCACTGAGCTCAGATGATGCCGCACTCATACAAAACCAGTCTGAGCTTCCTCTGCTGATCCAAAGGGATGTCTGCTTTGACAAGAGGTCCGGTTCTGAAGAACACTTATTGATTACTCAAACTCAGGGTGAGTGAGTTTACACTGCATGCCTTAAAGGAGCAGGGACAACTGTATGCTTTCCCTTGAGCTAAATCTTGAAGAATAGATGGTTCAGCACACATTCATTTCTCTGTATCAGCCATTCTTTGTCCCTGTGAACATGTGTATTGTCAGCCCAATGACACCCAGCACTGTGTGATAGCCTAGGCCCTTAGCCTGTCCTCCAGCAACCATGTCCGCTTAACCTAATAAGGACCTCATGGTCCTTACATCTTATTTTTAAAGGTGAAACCCATTACAGTTTATCATGTTTATTCTCAACTGTGTTGAAATCCATGTTTGAACGTGTTGGTTTGCTATTTGGGAAACACAGTGAGATGTGTTTTGCACCACATCTAAGATGTTCAGGGAGTTGAAAGCCATGTAGGACAGAAATAACATGCATTACATCCCCTCCCTCCACCAGCTTCATGTTTGATAAATGAGGAGAATGGAGCAGAGTTGGCAGAATTCACTTGTGACGTTACGAGGATCTCAGTATAGCTCATGTTCATCAATACCTTGTTATTTGAACCAACTGTAAGGAGCTGAAGTCTCATCAGTCTGTATGTATGTATGTTGGATAAATATTACCAACATGGACACATGTTTGTGTTTTTATCACCAGTGATGGTTGGTGACTATATTCTTAATCAGAACAGTGTTAAGTCACACACTGAGGAGCTCTTAAATCCAACAAAACAGGCAGCATGGAACACAATCTGCACTTCAATGCTGCCATGGGTGGATTTGTTGCACTAGCAATTTTTTGTCATATTAACCTTTTTTAATGAAAGATTGAAGTCTCGCCATGTGAATGACATTGGCGGAGAGACAGCACAAAAGAATGTGGGAGGCTCCTGCCATGTTATGACCTTGTCATTGAAGGGGTGGATGGAGAGAAGGGAGACATGGAGAGATGGAAAATAGCAGGATCGATGCAGAGGAAAATTTCACAAAAAAACTGAAAACCATCCTATGAGGGGAAAAACACTTGGGGAACTGGAATGAAATACATCTTTTGTGTATGTTTGTGTGTGTTTTACTGTGCAGTTACAAGTCTGTGAGTATACTGTGGAGTAGTGGATGTCAGAGGTTTCACTTGTTTTTCTACGGTGGTATATTCAGAGCTTTCTGTGATTTAAGATCAAGAAAGAAAGGAGGAGTGTGAAAGACAAACAATGGAGGTTGCAGGCAACAGGGAACAAGGTGATGCACTGATGAAGGGATGACAGAGGTATGAGAAGAGAGAAACTGGGTGAGAAAAGAGGGAGTCACCTTGGGAGGGACAAATAGAAAAATGGCTGTCCTGGCAGTCTCAAGGATGACTCAGCTGCAATACAATTATGGCCTTGGCTTGCATTTACTTGCTTTAGACTTGTATGTGTGTGTGTGTGTGTATGTTGGTTGTATGTGTATGTGTGTGTGTTTGTGTGTGTGTTGGTTATATGTGTATGTGTGTGTGTGTTGGTTATATACATGTGTGTGTGTGTGTGTGTGTGTTGAATATAATTAAATGTGTGTGTGTGTGTGTGTGTGTGTGTGTGTGTGTGTGTGTGTGTGTTTTTGGTGTGTTGGTTATATTTGTTCGTGTATGTGTGTGTGTGTGTGTGTGTTGGTTATATGTGTACGTGTATGTGTGTGTGTTGGTTATATGTGTACGTGTATGTGTGTATGTGTTGGTTGTATGTGTGTGTGTGTGTGTAAGCTGTGTGTGTGTGTGTTGGTTATGTGTACGTGTATGTGTGTATGTGTTGGCTGTGTGTGTGTGTGTGTGTGTGTGTGTGTGTGTGTGTGTGTGTGTGTGTGTGTGTGTGTGTGTGTGGAAGCGTGTGTGCTAATGGGAGTATATCACCGTGGCCAATGCTAATTTTAGTAAGGAGTGGACGCAGAGTCAAACTGAATACATTAATGTAGGCTACAGTGTACAACGTTGCGATGCGTGTGTCTATAGGCCTATGTCTATTTGCAGGGTTATAAAGCTAATGACCAAACACAGACAGCAGAAGCCCTTCACAGTGGTGTGGCTGTAAAAAAAACAAAAAATCCTTAAATTGAAGTTTCCAGAACACAAGTGAGGTTGGCTCTTTTTTATACAGTCTGTGGTTTGGCTCTGTCACAGCACCACCGGCTGGAGAGCGAACAGACTGCTGGTGCCATTCCCTGATTGGTCCACAGGGGGCAGCACAGCCCCGCTGCCCTAAACTCACACTCACGTTAACTTCCTGTGTTAGCTCCCCTCTTTTGCAAAAGAGGGAAAGTTTAAACAGAACACCAACAACTTTTCAGAAAACAGAGATGTCTGATAAAATGTATGAACCACTTTCTTTATTACATAGATGGGTCCAGGAAAACAACGACTTGGTAAACAAATGCAAGGTAGGAAGTTAGCTGTTAAGTGTCTTGTCTTGTCAGTGGTTAACGTTAGCCTCTAGCTACACAATCATTAGCTAAATACTGCGACGGTAACGCTAATTTGGCGTTACATAAATCTGTTAATGCTTGTAAATAGATTAAGAGTTATAGATTAGTGTGTAGTCCTTTCGTATCCGATACTACTGGCGAATACTATCCTTCTGTGAAATTTTCATGAACACTCTTCCACTGTTGTTTTTATTTAGAATTTTTTGCTGAACAAAAACTAACCAGAGGTGGAAGAAGCCTCCATATCTTCATTATATAGTAAATATACCACAGTGTAACAAAGTCCTGCATTCAAAGTTTTACTTAAATGCAAGAGTATTATACAGAAAAATCTACTTCAAATATCAAAAGCAAAATTATCCATTATGCAGAATGTTGCTCCTATTTATACATATATTACATTTCATTATAATTGTAATAACGTATGTTTTAACATGTAAGCATTTTAATGTTGAGGTGGAGCTGGTTTGAGCAAATTGTACACAATTGGATCGTGTAAACTCTATGTAGCATTAGAAAAGTGATCATGTGTTTTCTATAGAAAATGTTTTTGAGAGGTAGCAATGTAAAGTAGCATGAAATATATAAATACTCAAGTAAAGTACGAGTCCCTCTAAATTGTACTAAAGTATAGTACTTACATACATGTACTTGGTTACTTTCTAATTTGCTTTCACTTCATTCTTTTAGCAGCAAGGAGGAGGAGATGTCTTGAGCCCAGACCAGAACAAGACCCATCTGAGATTGTGTTCCTCTGAGTTTCACAAACTTTTAATGAAAATCCAAGGTGCTCCATTTCCTTTATCATACAAATGCCTAATTTGTTGTGTCGGAGAGCTCAGCTCAGCTGTAACTTTATGCGTCCTCTATCTCCCTCCTTTAATTTTCCCATGTCCTTCTTCTGCAGGTATCCCTCCTCTTGCAGATTATTTACAGTTGGAGCTGACAGTGGTGTACAATGCATGTCTGTGCTCCACTGCTCAGTCTCAATTTTCAGAAGCTGAGCTGCTCCTCACACAAGCCACAGAGAGAGGTAGACCTACGCTGTGACATGATAAGTAACAAAAGCTTAGATGTAAAGTAAATGACACAGGAACTTATAGCATACATTTAGTTTGATATCAGTTTGAAATGATTGCTCAGCTCTGACTTTAACAGCCTGCTCCTGTTCCCTTCAGTTCTACAGATGACAGGAGGTGCCCCTGTGGCTTCAGACCCTCCTGTGTTTTGGAGAACAGTTCTCAAATCAGTGGAAGACCCAGCTTTGAATCATTGTGTACTCTACCTACTCTGTCTGCAGTGGGCAATATGGCTGTCCACCTGCCAGCTGAAAACTATACAGAAATGCCAGGTAAGATCCTGTTCCCTCCTCACTTGTTTGGTGTGGTTTAAAGGAACTCTGTTGCATCTACCTGTTCAGTCCAGTTTGTTTAGGCTAATGATGTGGCTGTCATTTAGCCTGTGGTGTGGACCAAACTGCTGTACTGAGTCAGTTAGGCCAAGTCCACAATGATTTGTTTGTGACGTAGATTAGATATCGTCTTAAATTTAGGAAATGGTAAAACCCAAATAATATAACACAAGTGTTGTCTTTTCCTTGTTTTAAAGGCTGCATTACAGTAAAGTGATGTAATGTTATGTTTTTAACTTACAGACTGTTCTAGCTGCTCTATGTTTTGCCTTTATCCACATAGTTATTATATCCATATTACTGTTGAAAGCACCAATGGTCGACCCTAATTTTGACATCGATGTATTTGGTCTAACACATCGTGATATTTTCCTCCTTTTATCTCATGGCGTTTTGTTATCTTTTGGAATTATACTCCAATCCAACAGAGAAATTAAATATGTGGTTTTTATTTTTGAAGAAAAACATGAAAGAAAAATGTATATTTGCTGGCATGCTAAGTCCCCAACTGTGTGGGATACTGTAAAGCTACACTGTATTTTTTTCTGGTGATGCAGGAGGAGCTGTTCTCTGTGTTTGAGACACTCTCTACCGGAGTCTGGGGTGAAGGGAGAAGCGAGCTAAGGGGAAAGTCCTCTGACATTCCACTACTGGTGATGGACCCAAGAAGGCTTATTGAATTATTGCAGATCTGCACTATCATAGCCCAAGGTCAGCAACATTTTTTCATTTTCTAAACAAGTCCCCTTGGTATGAACTACAACAGGAGGCAGACAAACTTAGTCGCAGCACAGTAGTATTGAGTAATTTAATCCAGTGTTTTGCTGTCCCCTGTATGTTTCAATAAGGTGCAGAAAGTTTGAGTGAGGGCCGGAGTTCAGACGCGCTGTCTGGTCTGCAGACAGCTTCCTCCCTGCCGGCTCCCAGAACTCTAATAGCATACACACATCTCCTCTCAGGCTCTTGCCTTGCCCAGATGGTAAACATGCACATGGAGCCTACACAAACAGAACATAAGCAGAAATTTGGCATGTTTTATGAATTGGCATAACTAGTTTGAGCATTTGCATCCAGTGAGAGTGTGTGTGTTTTCATTTGTTTCCAGAGCCGCCCTCAGATGGCTTTGCAGTGTTACAGGAAGGCACTGGAAACAGACTCCCGGTGTGTGTGTGCTCTGTACCAGAGCATGCTCATTTACAGACAGCTTGGCAACACACAGGCTGAGATACAAGCTCTTCATTTGCTGCATTCAGTGAGTAGCACAAGTAATCATACCTATAGGAAAAGCAAAAAGGTGCCTGTAAAATGTGTATATATGAATTTAACTTAGCAGGTGAGCCAAACGTGTATATGGGACACTGACACATATTCACGTAGGTGTAGCCCTGCATACTGAAACATGAAGCCTCTCTTGTCCCACAGACTTTGATGTTGCCCTATGTCACAGAGCCTGCTCTGGGTGGTACTCGCCTCCTCTCCCCGTCCTTACTGCTGCGCAGCCAATCACTGAGCAGCCTGCTCTCAGTTCCCTCTGCCCTCTCTGTGCTTCACAATCTGGCCCTGAAGTGTGTGCACCATGGGAGGTGAGAAGGCCAGCATTGTCTTTTTCTGGTACCTGACCACTGCTTAAAACCAGAAAACGTAGATGGAGATGAGAGTAGTCTACACATTTTTTTTTTTGTTTATTCATCCTTTATTTAACCCCCAAATATATCCCATTGAGATACAATATCCTTTATGCCAGGAGTCCTGGTCAAGATGGACATCAAAACAAAAAGTTACAGACAGGGACAGATAACATCACAAAAACAAGAAAACATGCCACATTGTGCACATTGTTTTTGGAATGGGTGCTTTCTCTTCAGGGTGTCAGATGCTGTGGAATATTATTTGGACCTGCTGGCGGCTCTTCACTCAGAAGATCAACATGGAGTAAGACTGAAAACACTGACAGACACACATGACAATTTAACAGTGAGCTTTGTATAGCAATAACAAATTAGAACTCCGACAGGGGGATGCATGACCCTGGCGCAAAGTGTATGCATGGTATGAGCTGATTTTTGAGAAGTCATGATGTATTTCTCCTAGGGAAGAATACTTAAACAAGATAACTGGCTTATGTTTGCTGTATGTCTCTGTCTCAGGTGCGTGCTAAAGGCCCTCCCCTCCCTAGCTTGCCCGAGCTTTACCTGCAGTCTGGCGCTGCCCTGCTCATGGCCCGACGGCCCGCTGATTGCATGGCGCTGTGCGATGAAGTCATCAATACGACACTGGAGCTGCTGCCGGAGAAGGTGGTGTTGGAAGAGCCAGAGGAGAAGTGTGAGGCTGAGACCAGGGCTCGGTGTGCAGAGGGTGCGGATAAAGTGGCGATGCTACTCTGGGCGGGGGCTGCCTATCTCCTCCAGGGTCACTGCCACACTCACCTGAAGGACTGGAAACAAGCAGTGACTCACTACACAAGGTCTGTAAGATGAAATTGGCTTTATATCTGTCATAAGTGTTGGGGATTATAAACAAACACACCCGATTGCACCCTGCATTACAGGTGTTTCAACCTACTGGTAAAAGTGCGCTTTAAAAAGGGAAGTAAGTACTTTTCTTTTTTCTTGATACTTTCAGAGAGAAATTACACTTTATTACACACCCTTCAGCTGCTGTTACGTTTTATTCTGTTTATTGTTTAATTACAGGTTCACAACCACAGATTCCCAGTGCAGATATGGTTGGCAAGCAGGGATCATATCTGTGTATCCTCCAGAGGCTGAAGGGGCTTTCACTTGCTGGTAGGGGCGTCAGCTTCACCCAGACTGATCAACTGAGAGAGGCATTGAGAGACCTACAGCTCAGCATGCAGGCATTCCCAGGTATACACATTACAACTGTAGCTTGATGATGTATAGAGCAGAGCTTGAAACTATTTTTGAGTTTGGACACATTATTAAGGCCAGTGCACTAGGGCAGAGGCAAGTTAAGGTCAGTCAAATGGTCTTTAGGCCTATATTTAGCATTACGAACTATGATTTGAACAGTGTTTGTCTGTACAATGTCTGTACATGTGTTGGTAATGACAGTACAGCAAAAGGGTCTGATTGGGTTAACACATGTGAACTTTAACTATGATCTTCACAGCTTATCTTTTTTTGTGATGTTATTTTTTTATTTTTAAACACCTACAGTCATGCACATATATGAACTGCATTGTTTTGACATGAATGTACAGTAGGACTGATGAATTCGCACCTGGTTTGCATGGTCCTTTGTTAGAACATTTAATCATGCTGTACGTGCTGTCTCAGAGTGCGTGACTGCAGGGCTGTGGTGTGGTGAGGTGCTGTGGAGGCTTGGCAGGAGATGGAAAGCAGCAGCATGTTGGGAAAAGACCTGGAGCTTCACCCCGCCATTCTCAGTGGAGTAAGACACTGTCTTTACTTACACAGCAATGCTAAGTTTGTGGTTTATAGTGTGCAGTATGTCACACAGCATCTGCACATTTTACCCCTGTACACTCAAAATGCATCTTGGCTGTGTGGCCGGGTTAGCTTCGTTGGTAGTCAGGCGCACATATGTGGAGGTTTACTCCTCAACGCAGTGGCCGCGGGCCATTCCCCTTTTCTCTTTCTTTTCATGTCTTCTTTTGTCCTGTGGAATTAAAGGCCTAAAAATGCCCCAAAAAATAATCATAAAATGCATCTTGGGTGACCTGGTTACACATGTACAGCTCTTAATACATGTGTGAATGTGCTTAAACCCACTGTGGGGTCATGGGATTTAATTGAAGTCACACTCAGGGGTGGTCAGGACCGCAAGGGACCATGCACTGTGTAGAGTGGGGTGAATATAGAAACAGTCATGGACAAAATTATTGGCACCCCTGGAACTTTTCCAGAAAATGCACCATTTCTCCCAGAAAAGTGTTGCAATGACAAATGTTTTGGTATACACATGTTTATTACCTTTTAAGTGCTTTGGAACAGCACAAAAAAGAAGAAGAAAAAAGGCATATTTTTGTCATCAGTTTACACAAAACTCAAAAATTAGGTCAGACAAAATTGTTGGTACCCTCAACTTAATATTTGGTTGCACACCCTTTGGAGAAAATAACTGAAACCAGTCACTTCCTATAACCATCAACAAGCTTCCAACACCTCTCAACTGGAATTTTGGACCACTCTTCTTTTGAAAACTGCTCCAGGTCTTTCAGATTTGAAGGGGGCCTTCTCGCAACAGCAATTTTGAGATTTCTCCATAGGTGTTCTATGAGATTTATAGATCTGGACTCATTGATGGCCACTTCAGAATTCTCCAGCGCTTTGTCTCCAACCATTTCTGGGTGCTTTTTGAGGTATGTTTTGGGTCATTGTCCTGCTGAAACACCCATGACCTCTGACGTAGACCCAGCTTTCTAACACTAGGCCCTACATTATGGGCCAACATCTTTTGATAGTCTCCGGATTTCATGAGTCCTTGCACACAGTCAATGCACCCAGTGCCGGAGGCAGCAAAACAACTCCAAAACATCCTTGAACCTCCACCATGTTTGACTGTAGGTACTGTGTTCCTTTCTTTGTAGGCCTCTTTCCGTTTTTAGTAAACAGTAGCATGACGTGCTTTGCCAAAAAGCTCTACCTTAGTCTCATCTGTCCACAAAAGTTCTCCCAGAAGGATTGAGGCCTACTCAGGTACATTTTTGCAAATTGTAGTCTGGCTTTTTTATGCCTCTGTGTCAGAAGTGGGGTTCTCCTCTGTCTCCTGCCATAGCGCTTCTTCTCATTCAGATGACGACGTATGGTTCGAGCAGACACTGATGCACCCTGTGTCTGCAGGACAGCCTGAATTTGCATGGAAGTTGACTGAGGTTGTTTATCTACCATTCAAACTATCCTGCGTTTAATTCTTTCATCAATTTTTCTCTTCCGTCCACGTCCAGGGAGATTTGCCACAGTTCCACAGGTTATAAACTTCTTGATTATATTGCGCACTATGGACAAAGGAACTTTAAGATTGCTGGAGATTGACTTGTAACCTTGAGATTGTAGATATTTTTCCATAATTTTGCTTCTTAAGTCCTCAGACAATTCTCGGCTCTTCTTTCTCTTCTCCATGCTTGGTGTGGCACACACAGGCACACAACACAAAGGTTGAGCCAACTTTCATACACTCTAACTGGCTTCAGTTTTGATTTTGTTATGCCAGCACCTGTTACTTGCCACAAGTGAGTTTAAATGAACATCACATGCTTGAAATGAAATTAGTTACCCACAGTTTTAATAGGGTCCCAATGATTTTGTCCAGTCAATTTTGGGAGTTTAGTGTGAAATGATGTCAAAATTTTTTGTGCTGCACTTAAAGGTAATAAACATGTGTATATGAATTTTCTGTGAGAAATGGTACATTTTCTGGACAATTTCCCGGGGTGCCAATAATTTTGTCCATGACTGTATATCCCCAACCACTCTAAAGCTTTTTTGCTTAACTTTTAAGTGCATAAAGCAATTCAAATCTCATAAAAACAGTTGATTTGCCTCTTTCAAAAGATCTAAGACAGGTTCTTGTCAACAATTTTACAGCAAAACAATTTTTTTCAGAAAATAAAATGTTAGCCCTAGTAGTTTAATCAGTCTCTTGCTGCTTTAGACAGAGCTTGTTTACTATGCTATGTGATATTACTCTCCTAACTGGTATGTGCTTTCTTTGTTGCAGAAGTCTACCTGTGTACCTACAGGAACCCCAGTCTGGCCCTCTGTTGGACTCCTCGGAGCTGCGCCGCAGAATACAGGAACTTGGTCCTCCATTGTCAGCCCAGAGAGAGACAAAAGAAGTATACCCTATCAATTACTGAACAGGATCAACTTTCTCTGGCCTGTGAACGGAACATCACATCCACAACAAACAGGCATCTACTGGGACAGTAAAATAAAGCATCTTGTTTGTTTGAGACTGGGAACACAATGTGCGGTATACCAATTAAGATTAAATTGAAATTAATATTACTTGACATACTGGTCTGAACTGGTTTATAGGAAATACAATGTGCATGTTGGCCAGCCAAGAGTAATCAAGAACTAACTTTAAGTAAAGAAGTAACTTTAATAATTGATTATGGTTTTTAAGATAAAACTTAATACTATTAATTAAAAAAAGTTTTATATATATATATATATATATATATATATATATATCGTAAATCTTAGTAATAGTATTTGATTCAAACCTGACTTCTTTTTTAGTTGAGAGGGTATGATTTAAATTTTGTTTCATAGTCTTTTAATGATCAATTTTAAAATAACAGTATCCTAAATGGCAATATGTACCTGTGGATAATAATAGGACTAAAATGCATCGGTTGGCTACTTTACTGAAGAGATAAGGAAACCCGGTTTTCGGGACAGTTAAACCCCCATGGGAATTTTTCTGCTATTCCTGGAAAAACCCAATCACTTCCTACTAAATCCCCGTTTTTCAATGGGGGTGCACTAGTCCCAAAATTAAAAAAAACAATTTCATGTTATACAAATTTTTCAAAAACAAACCCCGTGGCCCAAAAAAATTTGGGGGGCAGAATTTGGCGACAGGCTTTGCCCGGGCCAAGACCGGGAAAAGGTGGTTTAAAAAAGGGAAATCCCATCATTGTAACTTTGGGCCCCAAAATTTTCCCCCAAAATTTCGGTGACGTCCCAAAAAACATTTCTTTGGTTACCCAAATTTTTTGGCAGCCTCCCAAAACCAAAACAGAATGCCAAAATTTCGTCAAATCTTGGGTTTAATTTTAAAAAAGGGAAAACACGGAAAAGGGGTGATCTTTTTGTGTGAAATCACAAGAACGTTGAGTAAAGAGAAACCGGGGTTAAACCCTTAAAAATTTAGCTAGAATTCTTATTTTTAAAAATACTGGTGGCACCATGGCCTGGGGGGGATTTTAAAGACAATTCTTTTATCCTAAAAAATGCTTTTTTTCAACAGGTGTCTAAATCCTTTTAAAACGGAAAAATCAGTCTAATACTTAACTTTGTTTTAAAAGTTGTCGTTTACGTAAGCAAGGGGGTTAGTCATGAACCCTCCCCCTTTTTAGCCTTTGGGTTTTGAAAAAACCCAGTGGGAACTTAGCAAAACCCCATACCCGGCAGTTTTTACCCCCCAAAATTGTCGTTGTGCCCTTAAAAAATTAAATGACCGCGGGTGAAAACGAAAAACGGACAAAGCGCAGTCACGGCGGTTTGGGGGCAAATTTTAGCTTAGAAACAGTGTCACCCAAAACCACCCCCGTCGCACCAAAGGGTTGGTACCCGCCGCAATGCCTTTTTCCAGAAAGTGGTTTACTTTTAAACGAGAAAACAACGTTATAAATTTAACGAGAAAATGGGAGATTGGGATAGGTGACTAACAAAAATTTAACGGGAGCCTCCTTTTTTTTAGGACGACTTCTGCAGCCCTCTACACTGGGCACAACGCAACCGGCTATAAAACTTTTTCATTTCAACGTTGAAAGATGAAGTTATAGGGCTCTTTTATTTCTCAGCGTCGAATGCAACTTATTTCCTCATCTATGTAGCTCGTGCTTACGTTAACAATGTATTCAATGTCACGGTAGAGATGTAACTCCAGTCTTTACCTAGCTAGCTAACAAAGTTTTTTTTTTTTTTCTAATTCTTTCTGTGCACTGGGGAGAGTTAGTACAAGGTTCTTAGCAGCTACAAAATGAGAGGAAACTGAAAACTGTTAACCTTTTTCCCCGGAAAAAGGTAAATGTAATAAGCGTTAAATTTTAACGTTTATTTTATTTGTGAAGATGTGGGGTATCCGAGGCACGTTTATTTTTGGGAAAAGGGGGTATTTAAATACATTGTTTTTAAAAGCTTTATTTTTATAGCTTGTTTTATTTTTATAAAAAAAAAGTACAAAGGAAATTTCCCTTTAAAAAAATGGAGGGAAAAAACCTAGACAGGTAAAAGACCATAAATTCATCGTTAGAAAAAAACCCAAAAATGAAAATAAATCTAGGGCGAGGTTTTTAAAGGCAAATACTAAATGTAAAAGGCAGGGGGCCCAAAAAATTTTCCGGTCTTTAAAAAAGACCACAAAAAAATTTTACTCACAGTAACCAGTAAAAGGCAGCAAGGTTTTTGTAAATGGATTTTTTTGGGGAGTTTTAAAACCTTTGGGAGCATTTTTTTATACTAAACAGTCTTAAGTTTTTTCCAGAGATACCAGAAATGGAACCTTTTTAATTTGGCAGGTCTTGGGTAGCTGTCTAAATTGGGGAAGGAAAGCACATTTCTTATCTGGTTATCAAACAATTTGGGCCAAAAAAAGTTTAAAGCATTCTTTGGGTTTCTTTCTTTTAAAAACAGGAAAAAAACACAAAAAAAATATGAGTTAATATGACAAAGTTAATTATAAATTTATGTGGTCTTCAAAAAGGGCAGGGGCGTGAGTGGAATACATTTATAACTACAAAAAGAAAAACAATCAACGTTAATCCTGCCTGAAAAAAAGTAACCCGATTTCTTTCCCCCGTTTTTGTTCTTTGGTTTTTTAGATAAAAAAATCCATTTTGAGGGGGTCGCACAGGGGCCCCGAACACGGAAAACTCTCCCGAAGGGGTTTTTACCCAAAAGGTGTTTGCAACCCCATAGACAAATAAAGACTAAACCCGAAAGGAATTTTTAAAAGCCTCGGGGGCCCCGGTATAACTAGACCGTTAAAGAAGTCACCCAAACCAACATTAAATTTGCGTGGAATATAAATATGGGGGCCGCATGGTTTTTCCTTTTTAATTCCAACTTTAAAGCTTGTTTTTTGTAGGACCTGTAATACTTTGATGGTGCACAAGAAGAGGTATTTCATGTTGACCTACAATGTTGTATCTGCTTCTTTGCATAGATCCAAAAATGATGATCTAGCCACTGCAATTCTGAAACAGAAGAGCAGACCCAACAGACTGATTGTCGATGAATCCATCAATGAAGACAACAGTGTGGTCTCTCTCTCTCAGGTAGACATTCAGAAGGCTTTATACATGGCTAATAGGGGTGTGACGAGACGCTTACTCCACGAGACGAGACACATCACAAGATTGGGTTCACGAGAACGGGACGAGATTTTTTTTTTAAATTTAAAGAAATCCTCGATGAAATATATGAATGGAAAATAGTTTTTTTATTCAACTGAAAAATCACAAAATGCAAAAAGTGCATTTTGAAATCAACTATTAATGATTGTTATTTAACTTCTTTTTTTTTATTATTTTAATGAATTATATGCAGTAAAGTACAAATTCACACGAGAAATCTAACTCCTAACAAATGATTTAAAAGTGGCAGGGGGATCTTCAATAGTAATTTCACGCTCCATCACGCTGACATCACATCGCCTCACGAGACAACTTTTCACCTCGACGAGAAATCTTGTCACGTTTTAATCTCGCGAGATCTCGTAAAACGAGATCTCGTCACACCCTTAATGGCTAATATATCTACAAATTATAAACTGTCATAATAGATCAGTGAAGTTGCTATCTATCATCTTTAAAATTTAAATGTAATAACACTGAGATGCACAAAGTAACTTTGTATAATGTCTCTTAAGACCAAGATGGATGAGCTGCAGCTGTTTCGTGGAGACACTGTGCTGATGAAGGGAAAGAAGAGGCGGGAGACTGTTTGCATTGTGCTGTCTGACGACACCTGTTCCGATGAAAAGGTTCGCATGAACAGGGTGGTCCGCAACAATCTGAGGGTCAGACTGGGTGATGTCATCAGGTGGGAAAAAGCATACACTTGTTTAAATATTTTCCACAGTCCTTTTAAAAAAAAAAAAAAATGGTGTTAAGTCTAATATCTCCTTCAGCATTCAGCCATGTCCTGATGTGAAGTACGGAAAGAGGATCCACGTCCTCCCTATAGATGACACAGTAGAAGGAATTACTGGCAACCTGTTTGAGGTCTACCTGAAGCCATACTTTCTGGAGGCTTACAGGCCAATTCGCAAAGGTGAGCCCGATTTTCATTGTCAGAACAAAGCTTTTATTATACCCGGCTGATCAAATGTTTTAATGTATACGGTGCAGCTTTGTTAGTGTAAAATTAACAATGTCTCTTTTACTTTGGGAAGGTGATATTTTCCTGGTCAGAGGAGGCATGCGTGCTGTGGAGTTCAAGGTGGTAGAGACTGACCCCTCTCCATACTGCATCGTTGCTCCTGATACAGTTATCCACTGTGAGGGAGAGCCAATCAGGAGAGAGGTGGGTAGCAGGTACACACAGTGCATGGGTTAACATTTGCCAAAAATGAACAGAATTGTAATGGGAACCTCTCGTGTTTTAAACATGCAGGATGAGGAAGAGTCCCTGAACGAGGTTGGCTATGACGACATTGGAGGAGTCAGGAAGCAGTTAGCTCAGATCAAAGAGATGGTGGAGCTGCCTCTTCGACACCCTGCACTGTTCAAGGCCATAGGAGTCAAGGTAAGGAACCATTTTATTCTGAAATGAGGAACAAGTAAACATGTTGGGCTCAATTGTAGAATTTTAAACTGAGCTTTTGTAAATAACAGGTTGTGCTACAGAAATCCTTGTGCAAGAATGGCAGTGGCAAATACTGACTTGCTTTAGCTAATATATTGCTGTGTGATTGACATTATTAAAGCACTTGAGGAGTCTTCTACACCATTGCTGTTGTATGTGTTTAGTATGTCTGGTATAACGCAGACTTGCTGTATTCTGGACACTTCTAACCCATTTTGAAAAAACAGTCACAGACATGGTGTCTGGATACTGTGAGGACTCACAGTATTCCCGAAGGCCCCCCCCCCCTTGCCATATTCTGAATGCTCATAGGCGCACTTTAGAAAGTCGCGTTGATTGGGTCTTAAAACTGGAGGTTGTTTGGAGTCGAAAGCAGATGAATGACAGGTTATATATTGCCCATAAAAAAATTATTTATAGAATTTGCGGGGAAAAGTTAGTGTCCAGAATACCGTGAGCCTACATTTACAGTGTTTTAATCAAAAAAAGTAGAGCACTACCTTGTGATATGTGTCCTCCTTTTTGGTGTAGTTTAGCTTACTTTCTGTTTGTATAATGTAGTTAATAAGGTTTTTTTAATTTTATTTTTTTCTCCTTTCAGCCCCCACGTGGAATCCTGCTATATGGACCCCCTGGAACTGGAAAGACATTGATTGCAAGAGCTGTTGCCAATGAAACTGGAGCTTTCTTTTTCCTGATTAATGGTATGACTACCCATCTGTATTTATTTTCTAAACACTTATGCCAAGTATGGGCCATATCATGATAAAACTGAGCTTGTCCCTGAATCCTATCGGTGGTTGCTTGGATGTACAAGTGTATAAGGAACAAAATAACATTTTTGGGCTCAGGATTTACGTTTTTTCTCTGAAATAATACAAATATTTTGCTTCCGTTTTATAGGTCCTGAGATCATGAGTAAGCTGGCAGGAGAGAGCGAGAGTAACCTGAGAAAGGCCTTTGAAGAAGCAGAGAAGAATGCTCCTGCCATCATCTTTATTGATGAGCTTGATGCAATTGCTCCTAAGAGAGAGAAGGTGAGCGGGAAGAGAGGAAAACTAAATGGATAGCTCAACAGTACAGTGTTGGTTCATGACCTATGAATGTTCTGAAATAATTAAATGGCAATCGTTGTCTATACCTAGGAAAGCGTTTGCACATAAAGTGTAGTATCTATTTATGTAAAATGTCTTAATTCTTTAGAATTTCCTTCAGACAATTAATCTTTCACACTCTGATTTAAATATAGCTGCTGGTGGTTTTGTGATGTCAGTCATCCCGATCACTTGCCAAAGTGCTTGAATTTTAACACTATCTAGGTAAAGTTTTTAAAATGTGAATTGCACAGCAACAATGCATGTTGTTTTTGCAGACTCATGGAGAGGTGGAGAGGCGCATTGTTTCCCAGCTGCTGACTCTTATGGATGGCCTGAAACAGAGAGCTCATGTCATCGTCATGGCTGCCACCAACAGACCCAACAGCATCGACCCAGCTCTCAGGAGATTTGGTAAATTATCTGTTTATTCAATGTGTTCAGTTACTGCTGTAGTGAAGAAGCAGCTAATGCAAGTCTCAGGCATGCAAACTCCTCACCTTTCAAAATGGGTCACCAGACTGATTTGTGCAGATCCAATCAGAAAAATATATGGGGGGGATGGTCATTGTCCAGTTTTGTGATTAATATATAAATAAAAAATCTTTTTACATCTCTAAAATTTCCCACACCAACAAAGAAATTGACTGTACGCACGCTCACACACAGACAAGCCAGGAGACATACACTGTGAAGTTCACTGCTCAATCCGAGACCTAGACCTTATTATACAACACGTCCGAGACTGACTGACATCGTTTCCACTGCAGTTATCCACTAGTCAAGACCCACTTTTATCATTCTTAACGTACAACAACGTATAGCATTACTGAAAAAATTATCTTTGACAATTAACTTGATCAGTTAACGCAAGTTATGTTGTTAATGAACGGGCTCCTCTCCAGCTTGCCGTGACAACGATGTGCAGCGTTTGTAATGTTTTCAGTTAGCTTACGTTGAATAGCTATGCCCATTTTCCACTGGTGTTTGTCTTTCACTAACTTGCGTGACTTGCGAAGTACATAACGTTACTCTTATCAAAAATATGAGTACTTACCCTGCAGCCTGTTAAGATCAATGGGTCGAGCCCAGAGTGCATTAGAGGTGTTCTTCTCAAAGCCCAGGAACATTAAATGTCGAAAACTAGGGTGCATATATTGTCAAGATGGATATCTTATTATCCATCATGACAAGTTGTCTGTTTGACTTCAGACAGTGAGCTGGATTATCTTTACTATTTTGCCCAAGTAAAGTGTATATGTAATTTATTTTCACCTGTCTTTATAATCTAGTAGAAATCCTTTTATTCAGTAGCTGTTAATGTATTTGATCTGCTGCACTTTGAATCAATAGACTGAGATTAAACATGTCTAATGGATGCATTTTAGGTATACTTTTGCTTTAAGCATCAGGTCATCTTGCCTTTGCTAAGTGAATGAAATGCTTTCCTTCAGAATGAGATTTTCACCCTTTTGACACCTGTTGTGGACTCTTCAAAGTGAGCGCTTACGGTCCTTGTTTCACAAAGTTAATACATGTACAGATTGGATTCTCTAAATGTAATAAGTATTTATGAAATTAAATGTCCCAATTTAGTGTGCAAAGCTTGGGTGTGCTATACAAAATGTATATGTTAAATCGCTTACAAGAACACATTGTTTACAAGAGCACATATTCTACATGGATCTAGCCTCTTAATTTTGCTCGCAAAGTGTACCAGATTGATCCATTAAACTTTCAAATTTAGACATTTTTCTTCTCGGGGAAAACATAGTCAGGGGTCCGCTGTATCCTTATCACCGTTTTTTACCCATGACCTGTTTGCACGCCTGAGGTCTATGCATGAAGTAGTTTAATTATAATACTGTTATTATAGTTCCATTTGTATTTATTGGCAACATGCCGGCCTTTTTAAGATCAGTAAAGCAGGGTAAATGGGTTTTAATTGCATTAAATTATAGCCTGATTTCCTTGAACATTTTCTCTAAGAGGCATATTGTTTTTATTCTTATATTCATAGACACTGTGATTATAATTGTCTCAGGATCTTCTATTCATCCCCAGCAAATTCACATGTAACTTTTTAACCAACAGCATCACTTAAGATAACTTATTCACTTAGGAAATGTCACTAATAGCCCTGATGCTACTGTTTTTATGTATTCTGAAGCATGTTGTCATATTACTGATTAGAACTGCTGGCTGCTGTTTATTGACTGAGCTCTGCTGTTCAGTAGTAGGCCGGTTTCACACAACGCTGTGCAGTTTTAAAGACTTGTGGGATGTTTCTGACCTTGACAATGGTTTGGAATTGGATCTTGCCTATTCATTAATACCGATTTTGTAAAACGTAGCTGGCTACTTTTTACCTCACCATATGTGCAGTTCGAAATGTTACTACTTCTGCCACTCTATTAAAGAGGAGGCAATAAGCAATGATTCTTGCAGACTGCCTTATTGCTCTTGTCCTGTTTCAATTAGAACTAATAAGTTTGTTTAAACCTCCACTACCTCCAGGGCGTTTTGATAGGGAAGTGGACATTGGCATCCCTGATGCCACTGGCAGATTGGAGATACTCCAGATTCACACCAAGAACATGAAACTGGCTGACGATGTTGACTTGGAACAGGTTTGTACGCATCAGGCTTGTCCTGCAGTCAGGTGACACCACACAACGTACTGCTTCCCTGAAGAGAGGGCGTTGTGGTTATTGCCTTGTTAGTTCCAAGTAAAACTACTCAGGAATTTGCATCAAATTTTTTTTGATTACTTACATTGAATATGACTATGTATTTAATGAGGCTGTTATGCTATCAATTTAGGTGCTGCAAGTTTACATTCCTCTAAATAGAGGACTGTGATCACTCTTGGCCAAATTTTCCAGCATCCAGTGTGTTTATTGAATGCCAACATTTGCCATTCTACATGACGCAAACATTCATTAGTTGACAAAAGAAATGAAATGTAGAAGTAATACTGTGCTCTTAGGATTTAATTTTAATTTTAATTAAATATGTAGGTAGCCAATGAGACCCATGGACATGTGGGAGCGGATCTGGCTGCTCTCTGCTCCGAGGCTGCCCTGCAGGCCATCAGGAAGAAGATGGACCTGATTGATCTTGAGGACGAGACCATTGATGCTGAAGTCATGAACTCACTTGCTGTCACTATGGATGACTTCAAGGTAAAAGCGGTGATATAGTCCTTGGTATATGGTAGGAGTAAAATGTTTTAATTTGGCTTTTATTGGCCTTCTGAGCCCTAACTAACATGCTGAACGCTGTCCTGCAGTGGGCCCTGAGCCAGAGCAACCCATCTGCACTGAGGGAGACGGTTGTTGAGGTTCCCAACATCACCTGGGAGGACATCGGAGGTCTAGATGATGTCAAGAGGGAGCTGCAGGAGTTGGTGCAGGTATGAACCTCTTGCAGAAGTTTATCTAAAACGAAAAAATTAGTTTTAATAATATGTTTTAAAGTGTTTTTCTCCCTCTCCTTAACCGCAGTATCCAGTGGAACACCCGGAAAAGTTCCTCAAGTTTGGCATGACGCCGTCCAAGGGCGTGCTGTTCTATGGTCCCCCTGGTTGTGGTAAGACTCTGCTGGCCAAAGCCATCGCCAACGAGTGCCAGGCAAATTTCATCTCCATCAAAGGACCAGAGCTGCTCACCATGTGGTTTGGAGAGTCTGAGGCCAACGTCAGGGAGATCTTTGACAAGGTAAGAATGTTGTTACAGGTGTCTGTCATAGAACTTGGGTGCAGAGAAAAAATGGTTAATTAATATTATACCTTAATTGATTTAAACCACATGCTTCTATTTTACTCTAAAGAATTTCGACACTGTTGACCATTTTGTGTGTCCGTGTGATGTTTCCAGGCTCGTCAAGCAGCACCATGCGTTCTCTTCTTTGATGAGCTGGACTCCATAGCCAAGGCCCGTGGCGGCAACGTGGGAGATGGTGGTGGAGCAGCCGACCGCGTCATCAACCAGATCCTCACTGAGATGGACGGAATGTCCAGCAAGAAGAACGTCTTCATCATTGGAGCCACAAACAGACCAGACATCATCGACCCTGCCATCCTGAGACCCGGCCGTCTGGATCAGCTCATCTACATCCCCCTGCCCGACGAGAAGAGCAGGATGAGCATCCTGAAAGCCAACCTCCGCAAGAGCCCCATCAGCAAGGTGACAGTGCTGCTACTCATAGTTGCATGCATTGCCCCAAAAAAATCAGATTTTAAATAAACTTCATTAGAATTGAATCAATATGTATAACTGGTTTTCAACATTTTTTACGTTTTTTGTTTTGTAATTTTTTGTTAGGATGTGGACGTGGACTACCTGGCAAAGATGACCAATGGCTTCTCTGGAGCAGATCTCACTGAGATCTGCCAGCGGGCGTGTAAGCTGGCCATCAGAGAGAGCATCGAGAATGAGATTCGCAGAGAGAGGGAGAGGCAGACCAACCCTTCAGCTATGGTCAGTGCTTGTTCTGTCCCATTGGTCAATTTTCTCATCTGGATGAGCATCTGCACACTACTGCTCTGCTGCTGCTTTAGATGTTTAGCATGTTAATAACTTTTTTTTCTTTTTTTTTTTTTGTATTTCAAAGGAGGTGGAAGAGGATGATCCTGTGCCTGAGATCAGGAAGGACCACTTTGAGGAGGCAATGCGATTTGCTCGTCGCTCCGTCAGTGACAATGACATTCGCAAATATGAGATGTTTGCTCAGACATTGCAGCAGAGCCGTGGCTTTGGCAGCTTCAGGTATGTTTTCTGACACTTTGTGTCAGTAGCTGTCCATTTAAGTCTTCTGTCTACACAGGCATTAGAAATAATCTGCATGTTTAAAAAGATGTTTGTAAAAAGCTTTTAGTTTATTAGTCAAGGCATTTTCCTAGAGTCCCTGACTACCGGAAATATTATGTTATTACTTCCCACTTAAAAGTGCTAACATTTCTAGATTTGCTAGTAGTCATATTGTAGAAAAAGCTCCCTATAGAAATAGTAAATTATCCTAATTTTCTTTTATCGCTTCCAGGTTTCCCTCCAGTACTGCAGGTGGCAGTGGTCCAACCCATGGCTCAGGAGGAACTGGCACTGGTCCAGTGTTCAATGAAGACAACGACGATGACCTTTATGGATAAATGTACACTGCCCTACAGTGGTCAGTACTGGGATCACACCTGTACAAATTCTCACCAGATTCCACATTTTTAGGACTTTGTGCTTCTTTCATGTGTTCCTTTTTTTTGTATGACTTCCCTTGGAGAACGCATGTAGCCGCTTGGTTTGCCCTGGCTTTGATGTTGGGTGGGGGTAAGGGGATGTTGGAAATGGAAGGTGAGTGTCTGATGCAGATTGGGGATGGGGGAGGGGGGGGTCTTAGTGAGTGGCCTCATTCTCAGTATATCACAACCAACATGAATGGCTTTAGTGATGGGATTCTATGCTAGACTATAAGAAAGAAAAAAAATACATTGCTTATGACTTCCTCTTTTTTTTTTTTAAATAAACAGTAGCATATAATGTATTACAAATTTGTCAAGGTTATGTTGTTGAAAATAAAATCTCACAAAATGGAAGTGTTATCAGTGTCTGTTTGAAACTTATTTTTATTTAGAGTTCATGTACATATTAATATATTAGTTTTACAGTAGAGACAGACCAGAGAGAGGGATAAAAAGCTCTGAGCAGTGCTGCTGTTCATTGGTTTGGACATGGTTTACCATTCAAAGAGACTTCAGTGTAAAACATGCAGTCGACCAAAGCTTTTCATTGGCCAGAGAGGCAGATCTTATACTGACCACATAGTGTCACTCTGGCACTGGAAGTCTCTTATTAGGGCCCAAGCGGAGAAGGCCCTAGTGAAACTGAAGGAATTTATTAGGGCCCGAGCACTGAAGTGCAAGGGCACCAACGGTGTTCTAGCACAAAGTGCAAGGAACCTATTGTTTTTCTAGGGATTAATCTGATCCGTCTCTTGTTTTTGAGAGCTTTAGCATGTGGGGAAAATTCACAAAAACCTACACACGTGTCAGACTTATGAAAAATTCTGTAGTGATTGGGCCCGGGCAATGACAGAGGCTCCGTAGCGCCCTCTAACGTGCACCCCAAATTAAGTCATAATTTATCATACTAACTTTTGAGGGAACATGCGTATCATCTGGAACGCTATTGTGCTATTTTTAGAAAAAAATCTAAAATTAAATTTTACGATCTGCCGAATTTCGTGTGAAATTTCTCATTTTACGAAGACATTTTTTAGGACTTTAGGATCCACGAAAAAATCTCAATCTTGCAGCCATGTGCAGAATATGAAACTCTTTCATCTGCATACACATATAGGCTTGAGAGCGCTATGGTTGCTCTATAGCGCGCCCCCTTAATTGGTTTTAGTACTCGGGCACATTTTTGACAGCCTATATATATATACTGTATGTGTGTGTGTGTGTGTGTGTGTATATATATATAATATTGTGTGTGTGTGTGTGTGTGTGTGTGTATATATATGTTGTATGTTATATATATATATATATATATATATATATATATGAAAACTGACAAATTGGCCCCCACATAAGCACCTGGGAGCTTTGCGAGTGTTCAGTGATTCGGCCCATAGCTGTAAGTGGGCTTTATAGCACACCTTAATGTGTGGAAAGGCCTTAACTTGGACATAGTTACTCCGATCTTCACCAGATTTGATACGCATATTGCAATAATATTGTGAAAATATTTCCCATTTACCTTCATTAGCTCCGCTCAACCAGAAGGTGGCCATTTTGACTTTATGACTTGTCATGTGATTTACATTCTTTCAAACTCTTCCTATGCCGTGACTGCAATCTTCTTGAATCTTTGCAGGTAGTATCTACTGACACTGAAAAGTTATCCAAATCATTTTGAAAAATGTGAAAGTTATAGAGTCTCTGGCCAAGATTTACTCCTATTGCCACCAAACATTCCGCATAACGAGCTGAGCATCCATTCCAAATTTTGAGTGAATCAGTCATTAGATGGCACTGTAAGAATTGTTTTTTTTTTACCAGTACTAATCTGAATTTAGTTCAGATTAGTACTGGTAAACCTATCTAGATCTAGGAATAGAAGGCATCATGCTCTCTCCTTTTTATTTGACAAAAACGCAGAATTTTAAAATACATCCATATGGAAGCTTTTCAAGGAAAGAGCCGGTTGGGTCACACGCAGACAGAAGCGCACACACACGCACACACACACACACACACACACACACACACACACACACACGCGGACAGAAGCACATACGGATAGCTGCAGCAAAATCAATCTTTGGCTTTGCAGTGTCTGACTGTTGCGTAAATGCAGTGCCACAAAGATTTGACCCCTTTCACAAATAATGAACTGTATGACGTAGAGTCTTGTATGAGGTATCATTGAAATCAGCAGGGAGTCCCCTTTTCATTCGTGACGATTTCAGTGTCTGAGTGACACGCAAATGCACGGTCTACTTTTATAATTTGTAACTGAGTATCTAATTTAGTTACTTTTTGGAAGAAGTAACTGTAACTAATTGCTTTTTAAAAGTGAGTATGGAGTAAAAGTAAACCATTGGCTACACTGTTGGATGTAGTTCAAATTCAATATCATGTTAATTGTTTTACAATCAACTATATCAACATTTTATGTTGATGCACTACTATATAATTATTTTTTTTGTGGTAAATGCAAATCTTAAAAAATAAGTAGTTGCTGAGTGCACGGGTGAATGGATTGGTGAATGGTGAATTAGTACTGTTGTACTGCTCATCTTTTTCCTTTCAATATTTAGTAAAGTGTTCTTTCTGCCATATTTTAGGAATCATCAGAAAACATTTCATTCATACTGTATATTCAAACATAAACAAACCGGTGTCTCATAGCAACAATAGAACCAAAGATAGAATGGAATAGAATCAATAACCATTTGGATTGAAAACAGAAGAATACATGTTGTTGTTGTTGTTGTCATGACAACACACTGAATACTGGGACCCAACTTTAGTTCTGACACACATTCACTTAGACAGCCGTTTGTATCAGAGAGTCATTTGACTGTGACAATCCAAAGGTGCACATTGCAACAGGAGAAAAAACTCTGGAAAACATGGACTTCAACTCCAGAGAGATTCAACCAATCCATTTCTATCTCAGTTACCTTGAAGAACAAGTACGGAGTGAGATGAAGGACAGCGAGACGACGCTCACCCAATGTGAATCTGAGGGTCGAGTTCACCTGATCATCCGAGAGGACTTGTTGGCCGATCTCCTCAATCAGCTCCAACGACAGAGAGAGGGCAGCAGTTGGGTCCATGAGAAAGAGCTGATGCAGAGGGAGATGTGTGACTTAAAAGTTCAGCTGGCTGAACGTGTCCCCTCCCCACCCAGGGAAACTGGGCATCTGAAATCCCAGCTGGGAAAAATCAGCAACAGGCTGCGAAAAGCCCAAAAAGATCCGGACCTGCAGTACTTCATTACTGAAGACCTGAAGGTCGAATTGGAGCAGATGAAGGGAGAGAAGGAGGCCCTGAAAAAGAAAGTGGAGACTCAGAAGATGGAGCTTTGTAAAGAGAGACAGAAGCTCAAGGTAAGTAAGACCAACATGGAATTGGAGAGCTTTCTGGAGATGGAAAGGGCTCAAGCTCAGGAGGTGAAGGATAAATTGAGCAAGATGGAGGAAGCTCTCCTAGAACAGGAGAAGGATGCAAAGGAGATACGGGAAAGATCCCAGGCTTCCCATAGAGCCCAGCTGGATGAGGCTCCGGCTGAACGTGTCCCCTCCCCACCGGTGGAAACAGAGCGTCTGAAATCCCAGCTGGAAAAAGCCCAAAAAGATCTGGACCTGAAGACCTTCCTTGCTGAAGCCCTGAATGTCGATTTAAAGCAGATGAAGGGAGAGATGCAGGCCCTTAAAAATATTGCGGCGACTCAGAAGTTGAAGCGTCGAGAAGAGTGACAGATGCTCACGGTAGGTAAGACCACCAACGTGATGTTGGAGAGCCATCTGGAGATTGAGAGGGTCCAAGCTCAGGAGCTAAAGGATAAATTGAGCAAGGTGGAGGAAGCTCTCCTAAAACAGGATGAGGAGACAAAGGAGATTCAGGAAAGATCCCAGGCTTCCCATAGAGCCCAGCTAGAGATGCAGGACCAAAACAAAAATAACCTCGTGGATGCTCTTGAGAAAAAATATGCACATCAGCTGGAGAGTCATCTCAACCAGTGGAAGGAGGAAAAATCTTCCCTCCTTCAGGCCACAGAAAGCCTGAAGCTGACTCAGCAGGAAAAAGAGCAGGAGTGGGAGAGGACTGAGAGCACCTTGAGGTCCCAGCTGGTAGATCTTCAGAGCCAGATAATAAAAAAGCCGAAGAAGAGTGGTACAAAAAGCCTCTGCCTGGCTGAGGAAGAGAACATGCATTTGTACTTGTATAATGTCTGGGTCTGTCTGTCTATCTGTGTGGGTCTCTATCTGTCTTTGTGTGGGTCTGTCTGTCTGTCTGTGTGAGTGTGTGTTTGTGTGCGTGCGTGTGTGTGTGTCTGTCTGTCTGTATGTCTGTCTGTGTGTGTGGGTCTGTTTGTGCGTATAGGTATGTGTGTGTGTGTGTTTGGGTGTGTGTGGGTGCGTGCGTGTGGGTCTGTGTGTGTGTCTGGCTCTGTCTATCTGTGTGTGTGTTTATGTGTGTGTCTGTCTGTTTGTCTTTATGTGTGTGTGGGGGTCTGTCTTTGTGTGTGTGTATGTGTCTGTGCGTGCATGCATGTGTGTGTGTGTCTGTGTGTGTGTGCGTGCGTCTGTTTGTGCGTACAGGTATGTGTGTGTGTGTGTGTGTGTGTGTGTGTGTGTGTGTGTGTTTGCTCTTAGGGCGTGTGATGCGTCAGTGCAGTAGTGTTGGAGTAGTAGAGCTTGTAGTCAGTGCGTGCTACATGCTACATGCTACATGCTACATGTTGCTTCTGCTCCCCGCTCTCTGCTTCCAGCGACTGCCTCCGGACAGCTCTTTGTTTTCACGGGCTGAAAGAGGAGCCGAGTGTGTGTCTCCTCCTCCGCCGGTACATAGCCTCTCCACTGCCACGACCTCGTGCACGCCTCCCCGTGGCACACATGGGAACTGGTCCCTTGTGGTTCCAGGCTTAGTTGTACAGGATCTCGGAGCAGCAGTGGGCCCCAGAGACGCGGCATGCAGGCCCATCGGTGAGTGGAAACACCCTGATGCCCGTCAACCACTGTCCCAGTTATGGGTAAATAGCCCCAGCTATGGGTAAAAAGCCCCAGTTATGGGTAAATAGCCCCAGCTATGGGTAAAAAGCCCCAGTTATGGGTAAATAGCCCCAGCTATGGGTAAATAGCCCCAGTTAGGGGTAAATAGCCCCAGCTATGGGTAAATAGTGAAGACCCCAACAGCGGTGCAGGTGGAAGATGTTGGTGTGAGAACCACCACAACGGTTGGGAAGGAGGAAGAAGGCAACCCCACAGCCACGTGGGTTAAATCGGGAGGGTACAGTGGCTAGGGGAGAAACCCTGTGGCAATGTTAGAAAATTGAAACTATTCCTCACAACTATATAATAACTATTTCATACACACAAACACAAGCTATAAAAATGATGTCATGTTTGTTGGTGTGCCGGCCCTGGGCCTGTCCTACATGTGTGCTGTGGTTTTGTAGCGGAGGTGATGATGAGATGACTGTGGTAACCTGGACGGTCCTCCCAGACTATTTAACCCCGCCTGCCCCGAGACCGGGGGGTCGCATTCTCCTGACGGCGTACCAACATGTTTTCTCTATTAACTACTGACAACATGCACCTCACATTCGCCATTACATCCATCCACCTTCATTCATCACTGATACTGACAATCACACCTCATCGTGCTCTTGTTTGCATCATTATTTAATAAATGTCACTTTATTATTGTTAGGCTACGTTGCTGTGCATCTCCGTCTTTTGTTGTGGCCTGTGAGCCGAACGTAACAAGTTGGGGGCTCGTTTGCCTTGAGTACAAAACCAGGACCTTGTTTGTGGTTTTCTTTAATTAATCCTAGTTAGTTGTGGTTGAGGTAATTTGGTTTATTTGAGCTAGTCCATTGTTCTTTAAATGTTAAGTTGCACTACAGTCATGTGTAATATAGTTTGATGTATAAATCAGGGAAACCCAAACGCTCATTTGCAAGAAAGAACTTCAGGAAAAGTTAGAAAACGTCAAAAAGTGACAACAAATGTCGGGGAAAGCTTCAAAAACTTGGTCAAAGCAACAAAAATGTCCCAAAAACTTTGGGAAAAGTGACAAAAGTGTCTTAAGAAGGTTTTAACTTAAAATTTTGACCCAGACAAACTAAATGTTGCTCCACGGGAAGACAACACAAGGGTTAAATTAACAACACAGGGGCATTTCTTTCAGGACATTTTGCAGGTTTACTATGAGTCTCCTGTAGCTTTAGACTTTAAGACAAAACAAGTTTATTTAGGGTCACAGAGACTTTCAAACACAGCTGAAATTCAAGGTTTATGAAGAAGAAATGCTTTAGAATATACACTGGTTATTGTCAAATCAGCTACAAACTTGAATTATTTGGTAAATATCAATTATCAGTTTACTTCTTTATTTTGGGAATAATCAATAAATCCAATGATTTTAATCAGGGTTCGTACACCTATTCCAAGGTCTAATTCAAGCACTTTTCCAGCACTTTCAAGGTCCATTTTAACCCTTGTGTTGCCTTCCCGTCAACCATGAAAAACACCCTGTTTTGGTCACTTTTTTTAACATCATTATCGCTTTTTCTGACATTTTTGTCACTTTTTCAATGCTGTGGGTGTTTTGTTGTTGTTTTTGGTGTTTTTTCCTAATTTTTTTTGATATTTTTAATGTAACGCTTATTTCGACTGATAACTATTTATGACAAAAAAAACTGAAAACAGGTAAAATTTGACTTGAGGTAAACATGAGGGTTAAAAACCTTTTCCAGCACCCTACACCACCGTAAATTACATACCAATACATAGTCAAAATTATTATTTAGTGTTTTTGTCACATTAAAAGACATAATGCTAGAAACAGACAAAAGGGTGATCAGATATTTAAGCAAAACAGAGTTTTTTTTTCTAAATATATCACTGTCTAAGTAGACTTTTCTTGCTATCAAACCTTTAATCCGAAATATTTGAAAGGCCTTGGTTTTGGGACACATTCTTGATATATTCAAGGTTTGATCAAAATCTGAGAAAGTAACAACAACAACCTGTAATTCCATTTTAACCTAGTAGACTGACAGCGCACAGGCACCTGCCTGAAAAATAGCCTATATTAATTTAAAAATAAATTATTTCATTGCCCAGACATATACAGTGGCTTGAATAAGTTTACACACCCATGCTAAAGGGAACTTTATCAGGATGCATAGTATCCTGAACCATGAAATAACTCTCCTTTAAAAATAAAAATTCTGCTCGCTTCTATGGGAATTAAACATAGGGGTGTGTATACTTATGCCCCTTGTCCTTTAAGGAAGAACATTTATTCATTTACAATACATTATTCATTCAAAAAGAAAATTGGTTCCCTTAAAAGACTGGATTTTCCTAAATATTTTGAATTAAGGCATTAAGATCAATTACCAAAAGATGTTTTTTTATTCCTCTTTTTAATCAACTTTAGCATGGGTGTGTGAACTTATTCAAGCCACTGTACATGTATCTAATAGAGCAGTGTAAATATTACATAAGGCCTTCCTCAACCTGCACACGTATTTTAAGTTCCATTAAAGAGGGGTAGAGGTGGGGTCACATTTGAGCATTTAAAAATTTGAAAAACTTGAAAGTAACACATGAGTTACTTTCTGAAGTAACTAATTAAGGCCCTATTGGAACTGAAGGAATTATTATTCTTCTGGCAAATGAATCGCCTTTTTGAGTGGATTATCATATTCAAAAACTCCCCAAATTTGAAACATTTGAACCGTTTAAGGTAGAGTCTTGTGTGAGGTGTCATTGAACTCAGCAGAGACTTCCTTCTTCATTGGGGATGCTTTGGACCGCCCCCTATGCATAAACCACGCTCGCTTCCATAACTGGTGACCCATTTAAGGTACAGTCTTGTGTGAGGTATATTTGAACTCAGCAAGGAGTTCCATCTTCATTGGTGATGGTTTGCAAGTGTCTGAGAGCCTTCACAAATGCACGGTTGCAAGTAGCGGCGTCCGCCAGTAACCCCGACGCGCGCACATTAGCTGCACATTGCAGCTTTAATTTTTTTTGTTTTCATTACAATCTCAAAGGTGACTGGAAAAACATGATTTAAGCACTTTCTTTTACAAATCAAGTCATTTAAATATCAAATTAATAGCATTCATCACAAAAGGAAAATACATATTGATTATATTTGAATTCAGTTTAGATGTTTGGTTTCTTCATTGTGACAATCTTTTAAAAACAGTATCGCATTCCTTGTGTGTGGACTCAGTAAGGATCATTGAAGGGGAAATGAGGATGTTCTGCGTCTCTCCACACACTCTTTCCATCTCTCTGTAAAAAAGACAAGGAATTGGTTATGATCACCTTTTATCGCTATATCTTGTTTGTATAGAGTGGTCTAGACCTACTCTATCTGTAAAGTGTGACGTTTTATGATTTGACACTACATTTGAATAAAAATGTGTTTACAACATAAACTACAGGAGTCAGAACTATGTCCCTTATTCCTGTGGTGCAGCTCTCTGCAGAGATTAATGGATATTTAAAACAGGCTAGTGTGTGATCTGTGAGTCTACAACAATCTAGCTTTATGTTCATTTTGGACTGGGATGGCTGTTGTAAAAGTACTGTGGGGCTCGAAAGTTTGGGCACCCAAGGTAAAAATGAAAATAATGTGCATAAAGAAGCCAAGAAAAGATGGAAAAATCTCCAAAAGACATCAAATGACAGATTAGACATTCGTATTATATGTCACAAATAGTTATAGTAATCAAAATAACAGAAAACAAAAAAAATGGCGTCTGCAAAAGTTTGGGCACCCTGCCGAGTTTATAGCATGGTGATGTCAATCTTAAGGTTTAAAATGTCCTGACTCATCTGACCTTTCCCTAAACAATCAGCACCATGAAACTGAAAATAGTTGACGCTCACAAAGCAGGAGAAGGCTATAAGAAGATAGCAAAGCATTTTCAGATGCCAATATCCTCTGTTTGGAAGGTAATTAAGAAATGGCAGTCAACAGGAACAGTGGAAGTTAAAGAAAGATCTGGAAGACCAAGAAAAATATCTGACGGAACAACTGGCAGGATTGTGAGAAAAGCAAGTCCAAACCCACGTTTGACGGCACGATCCATCCAGAAAGACACTGGAGTTGTGGTACACCATTCCACTATAAAGAGATATTTGTACAAATATGGTCTTCATGGAAGAGTCATCGAGGGGGGGGGGGAATCAATCATTCTTTGGGGTTGTATTGCAGCCAGTGGCACAGGGAACATTTCACGAGTAGAAGGAAAAATGGATTCAATAAAATTTCAACAAATTTTGGACGCTAACTTGATGCCATCTGTGAAAAAGCTGAAGTTAAAGAGAGGATGGCTTTTACAACTAGATAATGACCTTGAACACACCTCAAAATCCACGGCGGATTACATCAAGAGGTGTAAACTGAAGGTTTTGCCATGGCCTTCACAATCTTCTGACCTCAAAATGATTGAAAATCTATGGCTAGACCTTAAAAGAGCAGTGCGTGACAGACCAGACCCAGAAATCTCAAAGAACTGGAAGACTTTTGGAAGGAAGAATGGGCGAAGATACCTCAAACAAGAATTGAAAGACTCTTGGCTGGCTACAAGAAGAGTTTCCAAGCTGTGATACTTGCCAAAGGGGGCAGTACAAGGTATTAACTCTGCAGGGTGCCCAAACTTTTGCCGATGCCATTTTTTTGTTTTTTGTTATTTTGAAAGTGTAAATGATGGAAATAAAATCTAACTTTTTGTGACATGTTATCCAAATGTCTAATCCATCATTTGATGCCTTTTGGAGATTTTTTCCATCTTTTCTTGGCTTCTTTATGCACATTAATACCATTTTTTACCTAGGGTGCCCAAACTTTCAAGCCCCACTGTTTCTAAACAGAAGTCATAGGTCTATAGGGGCACTTTATTGGACGTCCTGTTAAATCTTGAGAAGTGTCATATGATCAGTGAATCACCTTGACTGCTGGTACGATGAAGCGTTTGTTGCGGTTGAAGGATTCAATCAGCTTCATGTCGTCTTCTGACAGAGAAAAGTCAAACACCTGCAAGTTCTGCTTGATCCTCTCAGGCGTCACGCTCTTAGGAATACACACAACACCCCTCTGAACATGCCACCTATACCAGAAGGACACCAAAGATTTAAGCCAAAGGGGTTGGGGTTTGACCTGATTGTACACCTGAGCTTAGAACTTTTATGTTGAGGTCTTGTGTCTCACCTGAGAATGAGCTGGGCCGGTGTTTTCTGGTATGTCTGGGCGATGACTCCCAGTTGAGGATCCTGTAGCAGACTTGGTTCATCAGGAGAGGCCCACGGTCTGTCCCCACTGCCCAGAGGACTGTAGGCTGTCACGCAAACAGCCACTGACCTGAGGCAGAGGTGTATGCACTGATAACTGACACAGTGGCATCAATATTTGATGGAATTGACCTCAAAGAAAATATTTTTTTATGATTTCAGGGCTTAAAGATAGCAGGCAGTTTTACATTTATATAATCCATTGAACACATTTCCTCCAGGGGAGCATTTCAGGCTCACAAATGGTTTCTTGCTTTAACCCCTTTAATCTGTTATAATTACCGACAGTGAGACAGGAGATCTGTTTGAGACAAATATGGATGGCATTCCACCTGTGGCACAATGAGACACACAATTTGACAGTTTTTAAGCCTATTTCTGACTGAGACATTCTCTATTGTCAATACAACCTTATCAAATGTGTTCATTTTGACCTCTGAGAAAGCCACATTGTACCTGGTTAACCACAGGTTTGTGTCTGGCCATTCTGATGATGTCATCAGTCTGCCTGGCATTGAAGTTGGACAGTCCTACAGCTTTGACCAGACCTTTGTCCACCAGGCTCTCCATAGCTGCCCAAGTATCTCTGTAGTGTGTGTCAGAGTAACAAATACTTCCATCTTCTCGTCGAGGCATCAGCTCCTTCCCCCGCCTAACACATCCACATACACAATAATGTTGTTGTGTCATGTTGCATTGATCCACACAATGACAACCACTGGGAAGCAAAATTAGTTAATTTAGTGCAGCTGCTCACTGAAAAGCCATGGGCCAGTGCATAAGGTACAGGTCCAAATAGGAGAGTCCCAGGTGGGCCAGACTGGTCCTGCACGCTTCCTCGACATCCCCCGGGTCATGTTTGGTGTTCCACAGTTTGGATGTTATGAACACCTCCTCACGGCGCAGAGCCTGGAGGGCAAGGGAAAACGGGTACGCAAAACAATTGCTGTATCAAAACCTGGTAGTTGCTGTATCATGCCTTACAGTTCAAGGTAGCTATGTATGTTTGAAAGAGAGAAAGTAGATTTCCTGCGTGTCATGAAAATGTTTCAGCAACACTTGCTTGGATATTGATTTTTTATCATTATTATTATTATTATATTATCCGAGGTTTATAAGTAAACATTGTCACCCAACAATTTACTGCATTTATAGACTCTCAGTCCTAACCCAGAATGTATTTAAATCATGACTCCTCTTTTAATCCTTAACCCAGCACTAACTTATTAATTATTCACATTAATATAAATTCATCTTAGAAATGGAATGTCTACACGGATTTGGACTCTGTTTGGTACAAGCTTTAAAGTGTTCACATAATGCTCACTTTCAGGTTAGGTTCATAATTGTATTGAGAGGTTGTATCAGAATAGGTTTACATGGTTCAATTTTCAAAAAACACATTTTTGTTGTTGCAGCTCCTCTTTTCACCCTGTGTGTTGAGCTTTCTGTTTTAGCTACAGAGTGAGGCATCACACTTCTATACCATCTTTGTTGCACTTATGCAGTACCTAGGTAAGGACTACTAATCAGAAGCAGAGTATGGGGGTGTGCCATGCTAGCATTTAGGCGAGCATTATAACGTGTGTGACAAAGTGATGCACGTTCGTCACGGATGTAAAGTCTGGACTACGACAGAGCTGTTTGGAGCAGTTTTTGAAAAGTGTTTTCTGTTGGAGATGGTAAATCCCTTTGGGGTGGACTTTTGGCTTTCTCACTTTGTAAACCTATAACGTGCACAAAAAAGATATATATCTCAATAAAGCTAAGGGGAAAAGCCAAAAAGCATAATATGAGCTTAAAATAAAAAACATAAAAACATAAACTGTGATAGGGTTGAACGCACCAGAGCAAGCAAGTACAGTAAGTGGATCTTGAGTCAAAATTGTTTTGCAACTGCTGATTTCAAGGTCAAGAATGAGTTGTCAAGATCAACATGTGATTCATGCTGAACCCGATTTTCTCACCTTACCTGGGCCGAGCCTGATAGACAGAGCCTCTCCCACCTCCTGTTCATTGCTGTATGCAGCGGCACAGTCAACGTGTCTGTAGCCGCAGTCTAAAGCTGCCAGCACGGCCTGCTTCACCTAAGAACACATGGACACATACACAGTTTTAGTTAATTAAAAAAAAAATCATTTAACAATTTCCAAAAAAAGCCCAAACAAAGCCTGTTTAGTTCTACCTGTCCTGGGCTGCTCTTCCATGTGCCGAGTCCGACCATTGGCATCCTTTGGCCCGATGAGAGAGTCACGAAGGCACTCATGTTTCAACCCTGAGGATCTGATGGAGGAAACACAGACAGAGAAGTGTGTGAGGGGTTCACATGAAGACTCCTGTTTGACTGGACCCAGTCATCATGTTTTAAACTTTGTTAATGATTAGCACTCACATCTGAATTCATTAACTCTTGCACTAAAGCAGGGGTTGTGTGTGTAGGACATACATAAACTCTAGCCTTTCACATTTCAGTAGGTATCTGTTAGAAAGAAAGATTATGACACATACTTTTTCTCTGATTATTACTAAAACTGTTTTCATAAGAATATACATAAATATATTCTGTCCCTCCTTGTGAAAGACACAGGATGTTTCTGGACATCGACGTTGTTATAGCTTTATATTAACATCCACTTCCAGCTTCCAGTTAGGCATTTTCTATACTATTCTATAATGTGGAAACTGTCTCCTTGTGTTCACAAGTTAAAATTATCTTTGATATAACTTCAGTGGTCTATTCTTAATAATGTAATTGTTTGAACAGCATCATACATGTAGAAGAAATTCCAGCCCACAAGGCAGAAAAAAATACTATTTAGTGGCCTGCTTTTTCCCTCTCTGTGTTTTAGTGAAAATATAAACCCTCTGCGAACCCAGCCTTATTGCCAGAAATAGCTGACAGAGGTATATGGCATTAGTCACAGTGTGGTGTAACTGCGGCACATCTCAGAGCCATTCACTGGTTCACTAATTGTCTGTTATATCCTTACCATGTGATACACCCACACACACACACACACAAACACACACACACACACTGCATTTGTTTCACATGATCAGAGTCTCTTAACACAGATCACCTGCCCTGACTGCCTCCCGACCCAGCAGCAGAATAATGTGTAATTCACTAGTGCTCTAACCCAGTACAGAGATTAAACATAAATGAAATGACAGTCTCTTTAATTTTCATTCCAGACTTTAGTTCCTACCTGTGATCGCTCTGGTTGACGGAGCAGTGATCAGCTGAGGGTAGTTGTCCATCTGGATTTTAACAGGCTACTGAGATCAAAGTTCGCCTTTATTTGTTTTCCTGTAACTCAAACTAATGTTCAAACTCCACTCATCAACATATCACAAAGTTAAACATATATTGCCAATGTTTGATCAGACAGGATGTTTCTAAGACCTGATAGCAGATCAGTTAGTTCATTCACATGCACATGACTTCAGTTTGGAGTCTTATTTATCTTCTTCAGGATATAATGTTTATTCATATCCCTGTATGCATGATCACAACGGTATCCAGGTTTTGGCTCATCTTCATTCCTCAACATCTCAGTCACTCATTTTTGGTGTAACAGTGGTAGAAGAAGTACTCAGATGCTTTATTGAAATAATCTTGCCAATACAACAATTTAAAATCCTACAGCAAAATTAAGTTTATGTATCAAATATAACAGGACTTGTTTTGCAGAGAAATTGCCCCTATGTGACTGAAATATTGTTACATATGTGTGACATTATGTATTAGATTTACTATTGATGCATCCAGGTCTAAGCAGCATTTTACTGTTGTAGCTAGTCAAGGTGGAGCTTGTTTTAAATAGAGATTTGTTGTTTAAATAGTATTAACACAGTTCAGTTGTTTGGTCCACTGGGTCTCAAACCCTAGGGGCCCCCACTCAAGGGCCACAGGATACATCTGAGGAGTTGTGAGATTATTCATGGGGTAAGGAAAGATGAAAAACAAAAGACTTCTCTCTAAAAAAATATTTTATTATTTAAATTAAACCATTTTTGAAGTTGAAAAGTGAAAATCTCATTTTGGTGGAACTTCTAAATTAGGTTTAGCTATTTTCTAATAGTTTCTAATAGCACATTTCTTATGTAAAATCTTCAATCTCAAAATTATCTATAGCTGTATAGTATGCAAACATACTCCTTAAGGTGAACATTTTTAGGTGCATAGGCACATAGCACCAACATCATCCTCAGGTCATTCTTGAAAGAGAAACTGAAATGACAAACACCGTTAGGTTCACACATTTGGTTTATTTGTTGCAGTTATGAAAAGATCATAAATATTTTCAAATGCACAAAAGCAGTTACAGTCTTTCGGCAGCAGCACTTGTGCATTCTGGTTATAGCCACGGTACGGCGTCCCCGGAGGCAGTCATTCAAGTCTCTCCCATCATCACCTTAAAGTTTCGTCAGTATCTTTCATGACATAAAAGTGCATTTATCAACATGTTGCGTTCAAACATTTTCCCATACATGAGATATATATGACCTACTAGTGTTGGCCGCATAAACCATTCTGACACATACAGTACATCTTATCATTGCTGTAAACTACAGAAGGAAGTAGGCTGAAGAGAGCTCCCTGCAGCTGAGACACAGAACGGCTGCTGCAGCATTACGAAACCTGTTTCAAACAGGGTTTTCTACTTGAAAAAACAGACGTAAAATTGGATGTGCACGTGTTACAGAGGACTGAAGCAATGATCAAATCACAAATTGAAACCATGAAACGAAAAGGTTCATTTCTGACACTGCTCACAGTAGCACCGAGACATGGCCTTCAAATGGCACAAGAGAAAGCAGAATAAACACAACAAAGCTGGATTTCCAAGAGAAAATCTCTGTTTACTGTGGACTCCAGCTTAATTAAATGCTTTCTCCGAGAAATCCAACATGTACTTGTACGGCACTTTACAGGGATGCACTGGCAAAATTCAGCAGTTTTGTATCAAATCTCTCCCCTAAAAATGTCCTTGCTCACATACAGTACAATATGTTGATTGGCATTACATTGTTTTCCAAGATCACCAGCTTCCAATGGCAATGTCTAACACAGCATAGGGCATCATCTGTTGTGCCCCTAACATGGCTGGTTGTGTTTATTACAGTGTGACCTGTGTGTGAGCGTTCACATATGTGGCTAAGGCACCAAAATGTCCCTCAGATAGCGAGCCAGGCTATTCCGTTCAGAAGGGAAAGCACCCATATCATGTGTAGATTGTATTGTCCAAGCTTACACTGCTGTTATTGTACTTGATTGTCATTCCAAGATTTCCAATGCAGCTGAGATATGCTAATATTGTTTACAGTAACACAGGACTTTAAGTGTGTGGTGGCATTGCACTCAGTACATCAATGCAACTGATTTTAGAGGAGACAGATCTTACTAAATGGCCTACAGACTTCAAGCACAATGCTTTATTGGACTAGCCGGGAAATTCAGACCCAAATCCGAAAGATTAATGGTCTGGCATTGAGTAATGAAAGTCGCCCATCTCGAGGGGCAGCACCAAGCGTGCATTTGAAAATCTCACTGCACACAATTGGATAACACTAGGACCAATCACATCAACACACAGGGTGACGCATACAGAGCCCCATACGCTTAGCTACCAGCAGAGCTAACGGGTAGATTAAACTGTCGTCATCTGTTTAGCTTGCCTCTGGCTTGCCTATATCAGATACACCGATGTGATTGGTGCAGCTCGGCTACAAGGGTATAGGTAATGAGCGGCATTACTTGATGCCAGAGTAAGTCGCTGAGCAAATTCAAATTGTGCTCTCACAAGAACTCTGGATTTCCAGGGTATTATTGGACTTTGAGTAGTAAGAAAAGCAGGTGGCAGGTGGGAGGGCTGGGAGGCTATGTTAAAACCGGGGGGTTTGCACTGAACATACTGAAGCTGCTGGTACACTCAAGGTAAAAATAAATAATCCTATTTGAAACTTTCTTTAGAAAGGAAAATCCTGGAAAAAAAATATTTTAAAAAATACCTCACGATTCATCCTATCACAAAAAGACAAGGATCAGAGATTTGGACAGCATATAAAACCACTGCTGAATCCGTATAAAACAGAGTTAAGAAAGGACCGGTAAAAGCCACAATTGTGCTGAGTTCATCCTCAGTGCGTGCGTGTGTGTGTGTGTGTGTGTGTGTGTGTGTGTGTGTGTGCGCGCGCTTGGGCCAAAAATAAAAAAACTGCCATTTGTCTAGGCATTCTTCCTTCATCTTCCCACTGTAAAGTCCTTACAAACAACAGTGTCTGTTCAATGTTCAATGCTTCATCAACTCAAGACATGGAGACTGGAAGTGGGAATTAAAACTAGAATGAGGGTTTTAAGGGTTTCTTTATTCGATTTGGGCCATTTGGTCTGGAGTGTGTGGTGGTGGAAGGGTTGAAGGTGAGTCTTTCTATGACTGGGGGAGGTGTTGTCTGATAATCTCTCTGGACTGAGGGGGAATCCTGTCGGGAAAACGGACGGAAAACTCCACAATAAGGTCACCGCGTTGTGACGGGTTCTTGGGAAAAGGCAGGCCTTCCCCTCTGAGTCGCTTCACCGTCCCTGGCTTGATGATGTCATGACAGGGGAGCGAGATGATGCGGTTTTCCAGCGTGGGAATGCTAACTGTGCAGCCACACAACGCCTGAAGGGGAGAAGAGAGGAGATTGAGAGGGTTAATATCTTTAGTAGGTATGAAATGCCAAAGCCATTAATATCTTGATGACTTCATGTTTCCATGATCTAAAAACTTCAGTTTATCGTCTCAGTACGTCTTCCGAACAAGTCAAACTTCCCTGTGTTATCTGTGTGTGTTTATTGGGTATGTACTGTATGTGTGAGAGTGAAAGTAGGCCTTACTGACAAATCGTTTTAGTGTCAACTGCAGCACTGTGGGGTCTACAGGACAGCATTTGAAACAGGAGCATTTGGAAAACATGACTTGGCAGTGGAAAAGTTTTCCGGTCTTTGTGGCTGTGTGTAGGTGGAAGGGGTGTGTGTGTCAGTTTTGGAGGGGGCTACACATTGCATAGGGCACTAATTTTAGCAACGGTCTCATAGCTGGGGCTAATGAAGTGCAGGAATCGGCTGAGCTCGTAAATAGTTGGAGGGCTTGTCAAATGGGCTGGCAGGACGAGTGGAGAGAACACACACACACACACACACACACACACACACACACACACACACACACACACACACACACACACACACACACACACACACACCACACAACACACACCAAGCCTCACCTCCTTATCACAATACCAAATGAATCCAGTCAGAGCGTGGAGAGGGCTAAACTAAACATAAAGACCTTTGGTTATCACGACTTCACAGACTTTCCAGTGAGTATCACTCACCAGATTTGCGCTGAATAAAAATAACTATTTAAATACACAACTCTGTGAATGAACATCTTGAATGATAAAAAATATTTTCTTATATAATGCATTTACTAAACACAGTTAGATCAGTGAATAAATACCATAAAGGTGTGGAAAAGTAAGATGAAGAGCCATTGTGGATGACCTATAATTCACTAGGATTGAAAGGGTTTATAAATTAGAGAAAAATAGAATTATAATTTAAAATTACTCAGGGCACATAAAAAGGTAAAGAAGTGTATGTATTTTAAAGAATGATAGTGGGACATCTAGGTCTTCAAAGGGTTTGGGACACTGACCATATGGTTGTGACATAGCTGTTCAAATTTATGATTTGATTTGAAACCCAAGGTACAGCTGAGGCTAATGGAAATGTTTTTAGTTTTACATCTATTTGTATTGAACACATAGATGAAAAGTCAGGGGATTTTTACAAACATGACTGTGAGAACATGAATGTGTGCAACAAATGTTCTGGCAATGCATCCAAATCTCAATCTTCATTGAGCTATATTATACTCAGGGCAACCATTTTGATGGAAGGCATTAGCAGTTCAAGTTGCCCTCTCAGCTCTTAATCTCAACTCTTAAGACCAATCATCTCGAGGTAACCATGTGATAATAAAATAATAATAATAGTGATGTCGCATGCATTGGCACATGCTTAACCTCTATCACCCAGTCCATGTCATTACGTGGCCAATCTTGTATTAACCCTCATGTTGTCCTTGGGTCAAATTGACCCATTTTCAGCTTTTTTTTTGGTCACAAAAAATGAGCCGTGGAAATAAGATGAAAATGTCAACATTAAAAATATCAAAAAAAAACTTTGGAAAAAAACCCACAACATTGAAAAAGTGACAAAAATGTGGGAAAAAGTGATAATAATGTCGGAAAAAAACTTTTTCACCCCATTGTTGACGGAAAGACAACACAAGGGTTAAGACTGCTGAAGAATTGATTTTTGTCTCGTCTAGTGTTTTTTTTTAGTGGGAAGGACATGTGGACAGTTGAAGTTTGGTCAAGCAGAGCAGCTGCTTCAGAGGACAGACAGAGTTTTCCAGCCATGACATCAGCCTCCTTTTACCCGCTACATACATTAGGAGGTGATTTAGCCAATGACTGTGATAGACACTAGTGCTTATCCTCTTGTTATAAACAGTACCATTCACTAAAACGAGTCTTACACACAGAGACAGGTTGCCATGACGCTCGGCACACACTACCAGCTGATCCGAGGGCCCACTGAATGCATAAGCCTCAGCTCAGACAACATAGCTCTAGAGTTTGACACAAATACATACACTTTAATTTTGCTATGTTTGTGAGAATGATCTGTAGATTTATTCCGGAGGGCCATATCCAAACGTTTTCCCAACTGGTCCCTTTTTGCTGAAAGGACCAGTTAAAAGTCTCCTCATAACAAATGATACCAGCACACTGCAGAGGCATCGTTAACACTAGAAAGAGCCAGACGATACATCCAGTTATAGGTTGGTTTCAGGGAAATCAGGGTGTCAAATTTCTGCTAAGGTCTCTAACTGCTTCTGACTGCTGTCACAGTGAAGACATCGCAGGGCTGGAAGTTTCCTCTAGCAGAGTCTCCCAGGAGTTTACAGCTTGGTCAAACAAGCTTGGCGGCACTAAATGAAACTGCTCATAGGGGCATGCTTCAGGCAGTAAACTAAAGTGAGCAACCACATAGGGGAATCACACAGCAGTCAAAATTAGACAAACTATTACTATATTGGCTTTCTCTTCTGTTATTTTGTACAATGGAATGCACACAGATTGGAAACAATCATCTTGTTTTCTAGGTTAGATTATGTTCTGAATGCATTGCATAACATTTGCAACATTATATGTAGCCGGTTGTCTGGTGTGCAGCATGTAGCTGGTGCTGTGTTTTCACTGCAGCATTTAGCATCACTTCCTCAGAGTGGAGCAGTGGAATATGAGCTCTTATTTGCTTTGGATACTGAATCACCTGACCCACTTTCCTAATATCCCCCTGATAGCACCCCCCCACCCACGCGTCCCCACATCCACATCCACATTTCCCCTTCTATCCCCCATCCCGTCTTTAGCTGCATCAGACTTAAGTCCCTTATCAGGCTGCCATGAGAGTGGGGGACTTAGCTGCGGGAGTTCTGCAGTGCAAACCTAATCATTGTGTAGGTTTGATCAAGTACCATCTCCTGCTTAATGTGACTCCAATGTGCTCTCATTAACTTGGCTGTCTTCACAGATGGGCTTTGTGCAGGCGCCTTGTTTACCAGTGAATTACTTCTGTAGAATTGGTGCTGCTGTTAGAGAAAAACTGTTCAAAATTGGCTTGAGTGGAGTTCAAACAACTCCCCTGACATCTCCTACTCTTTGAGAACACCTGTCAATAAGCCAACCATGTGGTGTGCAGGCCAGTGAGTGGCAGTGCTATTAGAAACATTGAGGCTTGTGTAATTCACAGACAGAGCAGAGCTGTGCTGGACCCGTTGCCCTCGTAGGAGCGGCTAATTAAATGTCCTGCCAGTCACAGTAATAGCAGCGCGGATTGTCACCACTGTTACACTGTAATCAATCTCTAACCAAGTGTGTGCAAACACGCTAGAAGATACAAGATGTTTATTCCTGTGTGGCATTTAATGTGTGCCTGCTTGCATGTGGGTTAATGAATATGTATGCAAACAGCAGTGCAGAAGAAGTGAGGATGATGGCTCTTTGCCGGTCACACAAGGACACCACATTCCCCCTGCTTCTCTCACACTGCAGTGACAAAGACTCTGCTGTACACTGATCCAGGACAAAATCATACAAAGAAAAAGAGTGGAAAAAAGTGTTCTATTTTTGGATATTCATCCAAGCCTTTTCCTCTCCATGAATATATTTATATATAAATTATATATATATATATATATATATATATATATATATATATGTATTCTATGTATAAGTTTATGCCTGGTTTGCTTCACTGGGAATCAAACTCCCAACCTCAGCAGCATTATCTACTCATCTGCATGCAGAACGGTGACAAAGAGAGAGGACAACAGATAGACTATAGAAGAGAGAGCGGTTAAATGAAAAGGGACAGACGCACCTCTTTTAGACTGATCTTGCAGTTAAAAATGATATTGGAACCGTCTCTCTTGAAGTGGACGTGCCCTTTGTCTTTAAGCACAAAGGCTATATCGGCAGGAATGTTCTCAGGGGTCTCGTCCCCCTCCTTCGGGAAGGTGATTTTGGTCCCCTCCTTCCAGCCCTTCTTGATGATAATGTTGAGGATCTTGTCCTCTGTCCTCATGCTGCGCCCATCTGGGTTCAGCCGGCGGCGGGTGATCTTCATGCGCTTGGTGCAGCCGTGGAAGATCTCTTCCAGCGAGACCTTCAACTCATGGACCACCGGAGGGTCCTGGTGCTTTCGCCCGGTCCCCAGGCGCTCGGACGGCTGCCCCCTCCTTCTGCGGCCCTCCCCCGGGAAGCCGTTGTTCATCCCCCCTGGAAAGCCGAACTGTCTCCCTATATGAGCAAAGGGGTCATCCTCATCCATGTCCATGTCCTGCTCTCCATCGTGGTCGTTGTGAAAGGAGAAACCGTTGGAGCGGCTGTGGCTGCGGTTGGAGCCAAAAAACATGTCGAAGGGGTTGGAGCCGCCAAAGAAGGAGGCAAAGGTGGCGTGTGGGTCTCCGTGGAAGGTGTAGTGGTACGTTGAGCTGCCAGGAGCACCTGAAGAGCTGCTGCCTCCTGTCCTCAAACCTGAGAGTGAAAAGAGAGAGAAGAATGTGAGACTTCACATGCAAATGCACACTCAAACAGCCTCCGTGCTGAAAAACACACATCAATATAAACTCAGATACCAGACACAGGACAGTGTTCAGAATAAAAACTGTGTGGGTAACAGCACAGAGGAGAGCACAGCCCACGTGGATGGCAAAAACCATACAGCATCACTGATCTTCCAACAGCGCTGGTGGTGGAGGAACTCATAAAATACCAGGTCACTCTCTCCAACACACTCCCACAAATACACACTCTAACGCACACTTTTTCAACGGAGACACATGCACAGACCCACAAATGCAAACTACAGCAGCCGCAGCTGTTCCTATCTTAACCACATAATGATCTTAAACCATCTGTCTGTCAACTAACACACGCGCACACACACACACACACACACACACACGCACACAAACACACACACACTACACTGGCAGCTGAGGTAGACTATACGGTATTAGAGCTACTAAGTGTTGTAGACACTAAAGATAACAATAGACAAACACACATTTCTGCACATACATACACACAATAAACATAGAAGAGACACAGTATTATTACTTCAGTGACTGAAGATCACCAAAGCACTCCACTGTGATATTAGATGCTGTTCCTGAGCTATTTTTTAATATAACTTAATACATCATAACGCCTGTTTAACAAGGCCTCACTGACAGAGTGCTGGATCCTGCTCAGCTTGCACTCACTGACCGCTTTCACTCAAGGATCCTAGACAGACACAGACAGACCGACAGACAGACAGACAGGATCAAACCCAGACATGAACCTCCCCTCCTCACCTTCCTCTCCCAGCTGATCATAGACCACCCTCTTCTTGGGGTCGCTGAGTACCTCATAGGCCTCTGCGATCTCCTTGAACTTCTCCTCGGCGTTGGCGTCCTTGTTCTTGTCAGGGTGAAAGCGCAGTGCCATGCGCCGGTAGGCCTTCTTGATCTCCTCCTCATTGGAGCCCTTGGGGATTCCCAGGGTCTTGTAGTAGTCCTTCCCCATAGCTGCACACACGCATACACTCTCAGGATTGGGACCCCCCTCTTCAGCTCAGGCCGTGGTCAGTCACTGGTGAGAGATACACGGCTGCTGTTAGTCTCATGACACTTCTCCCAGGCTGATGCTGGGCAGACCAACAGACTATCTGAGTGCACTCAAGAGCTCTCCTTTAAGACTTTACTGTGAAATCTATTTAGTAGCTAATATTTGGAAATGGGAACACTGAGTGCTGGTTTTACTAGCTGTTGCTATGGGGATGTGGTTGCTGTGCTGATGTAGAGTCAGGTGGAGTGCAGAGGAATCCCCATCCTCTGCTTAGTGGCTTCTCCCTCTCAGCTCAGCCCAGTTGATAGGCTATAGACTATAGGCAACCTGGGATAACTCATTTCAAATGCACTTATTTTGAAATGTGATTTTGTGCCATAGGCCTACAGACTGACTTGGTTATTGGCTGATCCTACAGATGATCTGTAGGATCTATACGGTCTTAAACCTGCTGGAGACACACACAACCTGTCAGACAGCACAAACCTCTCCACTGAGACACTGCTGTAGCCTACCCCTGAACAGGACACAGTGATCCTGTATATGACCAAGAGAGAACAAAAGTCGACGAAAAACTCCCGTTAGGCTATATCCAACGTTATGCCAATATGATATGGCTATTAGAATCTCTTTCAGACAATAAGGAGCTCCGCTTAGGCTACAGTATAGGCTACAGCCCACTGTCTTAAAACCCGACAATTTACATCAATAATTTATACCATAACTTACACCAACTAACTATTGGGTTATAGGCTACCGAATGATAAATCCGAAATATTTCTCATATTAACCCATTCAATGAATAGCAGGTTATAAAGACAAAGATCGGGGGATGCGCGAATTTATATAAGATAATGAAATGAAAAGCAAAGAAAATGAAATAAAAAAGCATACCAGAATGCTCAGCAATAAATTAAGAATATCACATCAACAGGGTCCGGTTCGGATTCAATGTCTTTCTTGTCTTCAGCCCGTTAGTGTGTCTGCCTGCCGCCCCGGCACTGCTGGGTCCTTAAACTGACGTCAGGACGTCGGGAGGCTCACAGGCTCGGAAATAACCGGTGACCAAACACTGAGGTGCATCTGACGTTTCACTAGAAAACCTCGGACAACTTCCAGCTTGCCATAAATCCATCCATCACATAACCACATCTAGGCTATAAGAAGGACAAAAAGTTCATATATTGTGGTTCATTAATAAATAGGCCTGTGCATAGGGCTACATAAATCATTATTCACTTGTTAATCGAGGCTGTGATGCGAGGTAGCCTAACAGACTATTCCTGATCTACCCATCCGTGATCTCCCCCGGTCCAACCGGTGAGGTGAGGTGAAAATCTGCATAGACTAAAAATCCCAAAAAAAGAGGTTTGTTTCCTTACCGAACCCGCTGCCTTGTGTCCAATAATAGGCTACTGGTCCTGGCTGTGTCTAAAAAATCCGTTTGCAGTCTGGAGAGCAAACCCTGCCCTCTCAAACCAGCCGGGCTCTTTGTTCAACGTCGTCTGCTCACGAAGACTCTGGCTGAAGTTACATTTAGGGAGAAGTTTGATTTGAGAATTTGAAATAGAAACAGAGCAGTGGAAGTGTTTGACTTGTCTCCTCTTGTAAGACTTTCCAGTCTGAGCAGCAGGCATCTCGGAGGCAGGGAAACAGAGTCATATTTGGAGAGAGAGAGAGAGAGAGAGAGAGAGAGAGAGAGAGAGAGAGAGAGAGAGAGAGAGAGAGAGACCCGATAGCTGATAGAAACCAATCACCTGCTAAAAAGAACCGGTGCGTGATCGTGTAGTCGTGTCTGGGTTGAGTTGGTGTTACACTACTGAGTCACTTGATGACACACGCATTTTGATCTTCTGCTTTTGTGAAGACTCACGTTGTATTACTTTCCCCAACACCAAACCCTTTAACCCTTTCTTTAACTCTAAACTTACACAGTGCCCCCAAAATAACCCAGCATGCGCTTGATTCATGCCTTGACCTTATACAAGCCCCCCCCAACTGAAATTCCACCAGTAACCCCACGATCAAACCCAGGGATGCTGTGAGATACTCTGGCACTGGAAATCGACTTGGAAATATCTTAACCTTTAAAATATCCCTCATTAACCCCTTTCCATGATCCACCCTAATACCTTATTAAGTTTACTGATATTACTTCTTTAGTAGTGCTTATTCCCGAACAAATATTCAATTAAATTGTAAGAAACCAGGGTGCAGCTATGGGACCCTGAGGCAGTTTGACTGGTGGGTAATCCAGCCTTGCTCTGCCCCTAATTTACAACTCAACCTATTTATCTTTCCTACTATCCAGATATAAACCAACAACTTCTTCAAAAAGTCCTCTAAGTTTTTCTAATCATTCATTGTCGGGATATTTAGTTCTTGGAAAAAACTAAATGCACATTCTATCCTGAAGGTCAAACATTCCTTCTTGACTTCACCACTCTTGTCAGGCAGAGCAGACCAACAAGCAGAAATCACACTTATTACACCACCGGAGGAGGTCTGAGTCGATGTTAATGGCTTTTAACAATAAGTAGGTACCCTTAGCGGTGAGAAATGCTTTTTGCTTTGCTGGGTTAATGCAAGAGAGAGAGAGAGTCTCATTTAACCTTGAGTCATCACTCCCCACTGGGACTGGCGAGGAGGTGCTAGAAAAGTGGGTGTCTCAATTGGAGGAGCCTGTCTGACACACAAATACAGACTTGCTTTCACACATATGAATGTAGGCTGACGCGCACACACTGAACATTCAAAACAACGCAAGAGCACATAGAGAGACATTCCCGTGTGTCCAGCTGAGTATGAGTTTTGGCAGTAAGAGGGACTTCAGGCCAGGGCAGCTGTCCCAAACTGAGCAACTGGTCATGCAGGGCCCTCTGTTCAGCCTGTGACGGACACTGGAACATGCTGAAATCAACTGCCATGAACCGATAGAAATCTGCACTTTACTGTGCCAATTGTACAGTAAACATGGTTGAACTACAAGCTTACTCATTACTGTCAACAGTTTTAGCATTACTTGTCAGATTTCACATAATATAATCACATTTCTGAAGTCTGCACAATGCATTTGTTTTATGTCTGCAGCCAATTATGACTGAGGAGGGCTGATCCACAATGTGCTGCTCTGACTGCTGAGTGTGCACTCAAACAGTCGAGGAACAACTATCCCTGATCTGATGCTGGGTTTCCATGGTGACACAGTAATCTGCCAGACAGTGATGTGTATGCCATTAATAAAATAGAATCAGTCTTATCAATGGGTGAGCATGTGGCTACTGTATCTATGTACAGTATGCGTGTGCGAGGAGAGAGAGAGAGAGAGGAACATGGGATGAGGCTTATGTTTGAGAGCAAGCTGTCACATAAATATCGACTGCTCCAGCGTACTCCACTACCTGAGCTAAAAGACGGGAGAACAGAAGGTCAATTAGATGGCAAGAAGCGACAGACGAGGGACTCACAGAATACACCGGAGCCTGTTTTGGAGTGTGAGAACGAGGCGACGATGATGAGCGTCTGTAAGCATCTCCCACCGCCTCTCTCATAGCCTCAGAACACCCCGTCCTTACCACCTCCTCTCTCACTTTTACCCTTCCTGTAACCATAGAGACCACTGTTGCCTGAAGAGAGGTTTTTCTCCCATACAGAAGTGGTGGTGTTAAATGAGGACGCTGGATCTTCGTGTGCACACAGCTCAATTTAAAGACACCAACCTGAACAATCTGTTTTTTTCAACTGGGGACATGTACTGTACCTTCGCACAATAAGAACAGGATGCAGATGACAAGTAAATGAGTACTAAGACACAATACACACTTGTTATAACAGGCTTCTTAGACAAGGAAGCTTTAATTTCAGTTTGACCATGAGCAGCGTTATGCATGGAGAATGTAGACTGCAGGCCAGTTTTGTTGGAGATGTTGCACAATGTATCTTGTATTGCTGTTCAGATCTTTTTGTCTCTCTCAATAGTTATTTACAGCTTGATTCATAAAGCAGTTACATGTCCCTCCACGTGACCTGTCCAGGGAGTACAGATCAGTCTTCCTGCTCTGAGGTATCCATGTACTACGTACAATATGGTCCCCGATCACGAAGTTGAGTTGTGAGGCCTTCACTTCCATTTATTGAACATAGTCTTGTCTCCTTTGTGCAGCCCAGCCTGGTAGCTCCCTCCTCCAGCAGCCCTTCAGACCCATTCCCGACCACTGACTAATAAAAAAGAAATGCTTTTGACATTAATAGTCAAAACATAACATAGGCAATAAGGCGAGGAGAAGTGCAGCACAAATATTATTAAAATGGCACAGAGCAACAGAAGTGGTGAACTGAGAAGGGGGATTGAGAGGTGAAAACTGGTGGATGTATAATACAGTGTGGAGGTCTGATAAATGTGAATTACAATCTGCCTTGGTCCTCAAATGACCAACATGTTTGTGTGTATAAGTCCAGTTATACAAGCGCCAAGGATGACATCCCTGGTCTCTTAGTAAAACCAATGACGTCTGTAATTTGTATTACATTGCACACACTACTTTATAAGGAAGCCAACTGGTGTGGGACATGGTAAGTGGTGCTTAGTTTATCTTCGAGTGCATGTACTTATTCAGGCTACAGTTTTTCTACCCAACAGAGACAGATGAAACAACCAGAGTTCATGGTCAAGAAGGGTTAAGGAGCTGAGCAAATGAAAATAATATCTCTTTGGCAGAAACAACAAAAGCACTTTTGGCTGTATATGAACATAATACTGGCAAATGTTCTGTTACTAAACATGATCACTTCATCCAGGCAGCTGCTGTATTCATCTGTATGTGTACAGCATCTAGGATTGCAATATTGTAGCTAGATGCTAGCAATGACAGCTGACTTCAGGGATACGTATAAGCCATTGAAACATGCCTTTTAGCCTTCCTGGTATGCCCCCACCCCCATTTTAAAAAGATACTTCTAAACTTATAGGCCTATTAGATCTGTACTTCAACTTCCTACAAATAGTCTGTGGACCCTTTAATTTTTTCATGTAAGATTTTACATGCAGGTGTGAAACTCACACCTAAAGCCCAGTGTTTTTGATTTTGGCATTTTGATTCATGAATTCTGCCTAAATAACTATGTGCAATTTCCTCCCAAACCTCGAATAGAACAGATGTGTTAAAAACAAACAGGCAAGTTATATAAAAAGCAACAAGGCATAAACATAAGAGAGAAAGCAAAGTGCAAGTAAAGATAAGAGGTTAGCACGTAACATTTGTCTCTGACTGGTTTTAGGACTCTTCATTGACCAGTCAAAAAGTATCTCTCAGAAATGCACAGCGAGCTCTGATGAACATTCAGCATCTGTCACTCAAAACCCTCTCTGATAAAACATGTAGCTCTTGTTGATATAACAGCAACAGCAATTCAGTGTCACTACTTAAAAACTTTGTGCTCCAGAAAGATTTTCTCTGTGCAGAACAGAGGTCAAATGTCACTGTATTTGCCACAGAAGACTAAGGTCCTCTCGGATCTCCAGCATGAATGTCTGGTTAAGTCATGGTTAACGGATAATGTGTAGGTATCTGAGGTCGGGGTATAGGAGGTTGGCCAACAGGGCCAGCAGTCGGGGTCCGTCTCTGAGACAGTGTCCTGGGTAGCGGATGAACTGGACAACTTTATTCACAGAGTCCTCTAACTCTGCGTACTGCTTATTGCCGAGCATGGCCTCCAACACCCCCATCGTCTGCATCCACAGAAAAGAAACACAAGTTATTTTTAGGAGATAATTGCAGACTAGAAAACGAAAACACTGTATTTGCAGTTTTGTTGCATACTTGCTGTGCTTTGGCAGAAAGTTGCAGGTCACTGGTGGGTTGGAGTCGAAGCTCGGTCTCTGATGCCACCTGGATTGACAGGAATGCTGCCAGACTGCGTACCACCACCCTGAACCTTGATGTAGACAGTAGACATGCATCAACAGGTGGTTTACCAACAATTATGAATTCATATTTTACTCTGTCATTTTTTGTTTGCATGTGAGCTTACCTATTAGAGACCGGAGACTTCTTCCCCAGGCCGATAGCTCCTAACAACCCAGAGTTCAGTCTTTCTTCTCCCAGCTGAAGCAGCCTGGTTTGCAACCTCAATAGACCCATAATGACTCCCGACACTTCAGTCTGGCCTGCCTGCGGCTTCAGCTGCTCCACTGACAGACTAAGTGCTTTGTGCCACCAAAGAAACAGCTTGGCTTCATCACCTGGGCCACTGGACACACAAAAGCACACATGCTAAATGGACTTTTAAAGCCATAACAAGCAACTGAATAAGAGAATAAAGGGGAGGGGGGGGTCAAACCTGGGAAAGACCTGGTTGGTCCATGTGTTAATTAGAGCCAGAGTCCTTCTCTCATTGGCTGCTGTGTATTCAGAGTTGAGGCGCTGCAGGATGAAGGCAAAGAGCGTCAGGAAGCTGCCCCCTGATTGGCTCTCAGAGAGGAAGTCATCCACCGTGAGCTCAGGCACCTGCAGCGACACCAAGACAGGACCCCAACCTACAGACTCCTCCTCAGCTGAAACAAAAAAACAAACAAAAAAAACATGTGAATCCCAGATATTACATTAAACTATATAAAAGGGAGAAATTTAAAGGACTAAACCAACTTTTTAGGAAAAAGATCAACTTAAGACTTGTATAAGGAATATTAGTAAGAAAAGTTTGTTGTATAGCACCTTTTACAGAGCCACAGAGCAAAACTCTGGACTAAAATGTCTATGTTATGTAAGTTTATGTACAGCATACTTAACATGTACAAGGGTGCATGTGCACAGGACAGAGATATCTACTAGAGGAGAATGCTTAAGCACGTTCCTCTTACAGGGAGCTGTAACCAGTACAGGCTTTCCCAAAAAAAGTAGTTGCAATGGTCAGTTAAATAAAACTGTTACTTTGGTTACCGTGGTTGAAGTACGCTGTAATGCATGCCTCCATGATCCGCGTCATGTGCCGTACTGATGCAAGACAGCGGGAGCAAGCCGTGAGAAGAGGCAGAATAGGAAAACCCCTCCCCTTCCTGTCCAGCCACGTTATGACATGAGCAGCAAGTGCCTCGCCCGTTGAGACTCCAACTCCATTCAGCAAAGCCAGAGCGTCGCTAAACAGACTGCAGAGCGCCATGTGCCTCTGCTCCAAACCCGTCTCTGTAGAGGGAAAAGGAGGAGGAAGTGATAAGATTAGGGTGATGAAAGAAGTTCTTACTGATGGTGGATGTTGTTGTTGAGGATGACGGTGAGGACGACTCGCCTGGTGGGTTGAATGTGACGATGCTCTCTAGAAGTGACTCCAGCTGAGCCTCCAGGCTGCTGAGGCTGATGCTGCCTCCTTGCTCCAGAGTCACCAAAGACTGCACACACCAGCACACATACGCTCCAGCCTTCAGCGTCTCCTCCTGACACATGGAAAGAAACACGGATTATAGCGTTTTGTGTGTGTGTGTGATGCTATACAGAAATAGATAGGCCTACATGAATACACTCACAATACAACCAATTTATTGGGTACACTAGTTCAACTGCTTGGAAACAGACATATCTAATCAGCTAATCCTGGAGCAACTCTATGCATTCAGTCATGTAGACGAGTTGAGACGATCTGCTGAAGGTTAAACCAAGCATCAGGATGGGAGAGAAGGGTGATTTAAGTGACGTGGCATGGATATTAATGCCTGATGGGTTGGTTTGAGTATTTCAGAAACTGCTGATCTATTTGGATTTTCACAGACAACCATCTCTAGGGTACAGAAGGGGAGATCTGCATCATGGATGTGCAGCTGACAAATCTGCAGTAACTGTGTGGTGCTATCATGTCAATATGGACCAAAATCTCAGAGGAAGGTTTCCAGAACCTTATTTTAAACCATAAGGGATTACGGCAATTCTGAAGGCAAAAAGGGGTCCAACCCAGTACTAACAACGCGTACCTATAAAAGTCACCGGTGACAGTATATTTATTACTTTGTCATTTAGAATATTTTGTACGCATCATAACAGATATTTAGAGTATGTGTCCCCAAATTAAGACTAAACTAAGGTCCCCTAAAACAGTTAAATGTCAAAGTACAATTTAGGAATTCATCTTAATTAAGATTTACACACTACATTATTTATTTATTTATTTGTTACTAGTTTACATGCAGTTTATCTTACCCCAAAACAAGATTTTTATTTTTAATGTTGGTGTGAATGTAACTAATTCCCACATATTTTCATGCATATTTTGGCTATAATCAGTAGGAGCTATGCTTGAATGAAAGATTATATAAATTGCTGGATCTTAGAGTGGTCCTGTATTTAGCCAAAATCCTACTTTGGAACATTATCATGTTGCTTCTGCTGCTCTACGTCAACAGTAACTGTAAGGTTTTAAGTGTTATATTTATGTAATTGGGCTGAGTGATACAGAGCTGGCAGAGAAAAATGAACTGTTTAAGTCTAAATTTAAAACGGATGTTCCAAGCCTCCCACTCCTACACAAGATGTGTATCTGCCTGGGGCAGAGTTGATGTAGGAGATGCATTCATTCTTATATTCTCAAACATTAGGGCTCCTCTGAGCTGTGCACCGACAGTCATGCTGTATCTAGTATCTTATTTTCTGTATATATCTTCAACCTATAAATTGACTCTCATTAAATTTCAGCTGTAAGTGTAAGTTTAATTCATTAATTTATGGTGCTATGAATAATTCTATAATAATTCATCAATTAACAAATTAATAAGAAACATACTACATGTATACTAAATCATCACTGAGGATGTTCTGTCATACATTTCTGGGCTTGAAAGCTTCCCTGGGCTGTTATAAATCAAACAGGTTTGTATTGTCTCACACAGTGTGGAACTTCATTAGAACGGGGGTGGAGCCCAGCAGCGCTGCGTAATGATTTCAGCAGCAGCTGAGGTGCAGAATCCGTACTGAGCAGCAAAGACGGAGGGTAGTGTGTGACGACATATCCCAGAATGCCCTGGTATGAGGACAGGTCCAGTTTGTGCCAGGGCAGAGAGGTGGATTGGACCAATAGACTGAGTAGAGGGGAATCCTGAAGGTTGAGGAGGAAATTGAATAAGAAGAAGGTACAAGAGGTCTGAACATGATGGGAAACCAAAATAGTCTGGACTTACCTGTTGACTAAGGATTTGTTCCTCCTTGGCCAGAAAAACTAGCATGTATAGTAGATAGACTAACATGGTGTGTGACTCCTTCTGAGTACCCGTCTCTGGTAGAGTTGGATATGTCGTAGAGTTGGGGGGCGTTTGTAAGTGGTCACTTAGGACGCTGACCCAGTTGACTTCACACAACACTTCTCCCAGAAAGAGGAAGCAGCTCTTGGGACTTCCTCTCTCCACCTGCAGGCAACAGAAAAAGAGAAAATGATCAACAATCCACTCACACAAATCACATAACTATAAACAAATAATATCTCTTGGTTATTAACTGACTGTACTCAGAATATTTATTAATTTTAACAGTTTGACAACTGTAAGATACATATTCATGGCTAAATAGATAATCCAGTTATCTTGAAATGTAATCAGAATATCCTAACTATAAATCCGTTGAAATGTATCTAATTTATTTTGGGAGACTGCTTTCATCTGTGCATATTCTATAGATCCATGTGGGGCTTGAGAGACAGGAGCTTGTTTCAAAGAACAAAGAAGCCAAGTTAATAATAGGAGCTATGGGTTCAAGGACCGAGGTCTCAATTTAACAAGCTCCACTGTGTCATGCATGTCTAGACCAGTGTGCAGTGTCGAGGATCAGGGGTTCAGAGTCGGAGGGTAGAGTGTCTCACTTTGAATAGCTGCTCCATTAGCTGAGTGTCGGGGTGCAGGTGTCTCCAGGGCAGGCTGCGGAGGTGTGTATGGTACATGTAGAGGAGGTACTCGGGCGTACGGGGAGCGGTGCAGCTCTCACAGTACTGCATCATACACAGCCACAGTGTACCTCTCTGGCCGGGGAGCAGACGATCTGCAACATACAAACAGACAAAAGGTAAAAAAAAAAGGTTTCACAGCACAGGCTACATAAAGAAGCAGTCATTAAATACTCCGGGTACCCACCTCTGAATTTGTGATGCAGTGTTTCAGTGAGTTGGGCATACAGGCTGACCAGGCATCCTGCCGCACTCGCGTCTGTCTCCAGCCAGGGGTAGCACTTGAGGTTACTAAGACAAAGAGACACTGATATTGACATCCTTTTTGTTTTTCATGTTCCTTACCCTTTCCTTAGTGGGAAACACTAAACTGCTCTCTCTATGTATTGACCGGGAGAATCACAGTACAAACCTTAGTGTGACATGGCTGATTTATAACTCCGAAGTAAACATCTATTGTAGTCTTTTTTTCTCTGGGCAGTGTTGTGTTTGTTGGTTATTGTGTAATGTTTAGTGTGCTTCAGAGATCTAAATTTCATTTCCCACTGTTGGTTTCTCACCCGGAAAAAAAAGAGGCAAAGATTCCATTTGAAACAATTTGAATATTTTTTATATGTTGCCCTCTCTGGATTCTGTTCTGTCTGTGTTTACATGAGTCACATCTGCCAACCGTCCCCCCCCCCCATATCTAAAACCAATGACTGCCTAAGAGCTGAGGGTGTGCTATGCTTACCCGCCATCCTCAGTGTCCAGAGGAAAGATCCAAGGCTTAAATAACTTCACAATCTTACTGTGTAGGTCCAGCAGAGCTGTGAGAGTGCAGGATACATTTTGAATTCATACTGACAGATAACAACAAAGCATATGCACAAATTAGCTGTATTGTTTTCCTGATCCCAAATATTACTGTCCTCAACACGTGCTGACATTAGGCAGTTACCTTTCTCTCTGGCACCGCTGCTGAGCTGTACATTGATTAGACAACCAATCAAATGGTCCCAGAAGGAAACAACCTCATTAATGTAAGGACGCCAGGCTGAGTACAGGCCAAAACTGCGGAGGTCTGGCTTACTGAGACGACTCCGCAGGAAGAAATCACTCAACCAATCAACTGTCTCATCCACCTTTTGGAAACAAATTAAATCATCAAACCAATTAAATCCCACAGTGTGGTTGGATAAATAATGAATGTTTCACACAGTTTAGTGAGACAGTTAGGATGATATTTTGCAAGAATCTGCATTAGTTACCTGCTGAGGGGAAAGGCTGATGGGAGATCTGTAGGGAGAAGCTGGGGGTCCGACAGCTCGGCCAGAGACGTCGGTGGTGCTGCGTGCTTGTTCAGCTTTGCTCTTGGTATTATGGGACGGAGGTATGCAGCCCAGCACTCGCAGAGTGACCTTCCAGCACTCCGGACTCAGTAACTGGTCTGAGGAGCCTGGTGAGGTTAAGCAATGCCTTTGTTTGTTGGACAAATTGTAAATCAAACACCTAAATCTAATATTCTTGGGAAAATACTATACTAAATACTTATAAATACTATAATTTGTACCTTCATTTGGAATCATTTCATGTCATGGTAACAACAATTAAACTAAATTTTGTCAAGATAAAACACACAAATAAACACTTGTGTACATAATTTGTCAACTCATATCTGATTCAGTAGCTTGATGGAATGATTAGTAAAGTTAGTTTTGTTAATCAATTAATTCTATTTCTTGTTTTGATGGATCATTTGACTGAGCAACAAGAGGATTAAAACATCAGTTGTTCCTAGTTGCATTACCATGTGCCAGTAATTACTTTAATTATCAAATTCAATTAGGCAGCACACACACACACACACACACACACACACACACACACACACACACACACACACACACACACACACACACACACACACACACACACACACACACACACACACACACACACACACACACACACACACACACACACACACACACACACACACACACACACACACACACACACACACACACACACACACACACACACTCTCTTACTTACTGGTCATAAGCAGACGCAGGCAGTCACTGTAGTGATCAGGGAAATGGTGGCGTAAAATCCAAGTCCAGTGTTTGGTGAAAAGGTGAAAAGGTGTGAGAAATTCAGGCTCAGGGTCTCGACCGCAGATGCAGAGAGCTCCGTGGACCAACTCCAGCAGACGGGTTCTCTCCGAAAACACTGGGTGGGCCTCATTCAGCCACTGGGATAAATCAAACTAGACAGGGAGAACAGGGGTGGTTCATGTAACTGGACTGCTTTAAGTGTATGTCATATTTCTCCACTGTGTGTAAACTGACCTTTGTAAGCAGCATGAAAATGACATCAGCACTGTCAAGTTGTAAAGATGTCACCACGTCTTGGTAGAGAAAGACAAGCTGATTGGGTGCTGAATTGGGAGTGAAGAAGGGCGAAATGAGCGGGCAAAGACGCCTCTGCTCCAGAATTGTTTTCAGCACACGACCACATTCCTCTGCATTTCCCTGGATAAACACCTGGAGACAAAACAAGGGTACAAAACAAGCCAATTCAAGTATGTTTTATTCCTTTAAGGAGTATAACAAGAAAGTGAACCTGCCCCTTTCAGCAATCAATCGGGTCAATCACAATCAATCCCAGCTGTGAGCAGCTGTGTTTCTGATTCAAGTAGGGTTGACAATTTTAGATATTTATTCTTTTAACTTTATTTGGGCATTCCAAATAAAGCTAAACAATACTGCTACATGCGTGTATGTGTATGTATGCGCACCTGTCCCAGTATCTCCACACACGAGGAAAAATACTGGTGTGTGGGGGGATGTCGCAGTGTGTCTTCACACACAAAGGAGACCACCTGGTAGAAGGCAGACACGCCAACGTGCTGCACGGCTGGAGATTTCTGTGCTTTATACATGTTCACGAGAGCCCTGAAAATATAAAAAAATGCATTAGTCAAAACAGGCCTATGTTTTTTTTTAATTGTGATGTTGTTCATATTTTATTTTCGGTAGCACCATCTGTTTATACTCACGTGATAAAGTTCTCAGTGTGGACAGCAGCCTGGGCCAGGCTTTCAGGTGGAGGAGCCATGGCGTCAGCTTGAAGCTTCTTGATGTCCCTGCGTATTGATGTTATCTGAGTCTGCACTGCATCCTGTCTCTGGACCCCCTCACACTACATGGTTACAGAGACAACACAAACACATTAATATACTGTATATCACTGTAAAGAAATTATATAAAATGTAAAAAAAATATGACTGGTATGTGGTATGCAGTTTCAGTGATCGTACTGTGACAGTGATGTTTGCGGGTCCCTGGCACGGCTGCCCACCCTTCCCTTTACACTCCAGGGCCATGGTGACTTGCTCTGGTTGGTTCTTATACAGCAGAGGAAGACTCTCCAGCAGCTCTTGCTCCATCGCCACTTGCTGGGCTTCGCGTGCCACTGCAAGCCTGACACCGAGATAAACAACTTTTTTGTAATTAGTCCGTAGCTTTGAGTATGTTTTGATGCGTGGCGTTTGTATGAGTACAAACCCGAGTGAGCATTTTTCTGTGTATGCATGTGTGCCACTGATGATGTGGAAATGTTATAATGTATGTATGACCTCCATGTACCTGGCCTGGTCCTGCAGGATGCGGAGGTCCCACTGCAGCAGTCCAGTAGCAGCTTTAGAGTCAGTGAGGCAGGTGGTGGGGATTTCAGCTACTGGAGCCTTCTGCTGCTGCAGCTTTGGAGCTGGACGGGGAACTGGATGCTTCTGCAGGTTGGACAGGATACGCTCCCTTGCTGCACACAGTAAGACACAAAGACCAATATTAAAACTAGTAGCTATGAATACAAATTCATTATCAGAATATTCCACTGCATGTCCACAGTATCAATTTTGTCTCTGTACCATTGTTGAGGCTGGTGTAGTCAGTGAAGCCGGGATTTTGGGCTTGCAAAAAGATTGGCTCACTCTGCACCTTTTCCCACAGAGACAGAACCTCTCTCTCATCATACTGCAGACGCTCCTGGTCCACATACTCGAGCCACAGTTCCTACAACAAAACATGGCAACACAATTTCAAACTTAGAAGCTACATGAACATGATCTGAATGACATTTCCCTAACCTGTTACAACCACTGTACCACATGTTTTTCATTTATAAATGTAATTACACATAAAGACAAACCCACCTGCTGCCGCTGCATGACCTGTGCCAGTCTGTGTGGTTCATAGTCCGGAGGAAGAGAGGGCAGGTATACTTCCTGCTTTTGCAGAGTCTCATCATCCAACCACACGGCAAATACACCAAACAACCTGTAGGGAACCAACCAGTGGAGATTGGAGAGCATGTTATAACACAGTAACGGCTGCTACTACCTGCCAAACAACAGGAAGGAATGTATTTGAGAGACCGACCTGACCAGCTCTGTGTGTAGCTGAGGAGAAGTGAGGTAAGGGGGACGGGGACTGTCGGGGCTTTCGTCGCCCTGGCTGTCTGATGAAGGTGTGCGTGCTGGGGGCACCCTGAGGGCCTGGCTGGCGGCATGGTGGAAGTCCGACACCTCCTGTATTCTCTGTCTCAAGTCTCTGAGTAAAGCGGCCTGAGAAGAGCCCTGGAAGAATCTTCGGCCGATGCATCCACCTGCAACCAGCCTGGTGGAGGACACATACAGAAAGAGACATTTGTTCTTCACATAGATTCTTCTTATTCCTGGTTTCTCTGCCTAGGGATAGAACTGTGTGTGTGTCGTACCCATACTCAGGTCCTGGTTGTCTAAGGTAGAGCTGTAGGAACTTCTGCCAGACCAGGGGAAGGATGGGGTGGTCAGGAGGCGTGGCTAAGGCCTGACACGCCCAGCGGTACACCTGCAGCCGCTGCAGAGATGGTGCTACTGGCAACTTCAGCTTCTGCTGCGCCTTCTGGCTCAGACACAGACATGCGGTTAACACCATCTACATATAGCCTGTAGGATTATGAACCAACAGTAGACCAGACTGCTAAACACCATGTTACTGCCCTTGGACTTTTCAAGGACTCTTAATGTTTATTCAAATGCACTAGAGTGCAAATTGGGGTATTTTGTCCTCCACTTACTGTGTCCTGTATTGTGAAATGTCTTGTAAATTGTCAATGCCAAGTGATACTGAACGCTTGCTGAAGCAATCCCAATATTTCCACCTCAACCAATGTATAACTTATTGATTGTATACCTTTAAGGCTTGTTCTGGGGAAATGTTGGGCTCTGACAGGAGCTCATTCTCAACACAGCGTCTCAGCTGAGAATCCTCCTCAAACACGCTCTCCATATTTAGCACCAGCCAGGCAAACCAAACCTACAAACAAACGGACACACAACACATGTCAGGACTGAGAACTTTACTTATATGATCAAGAGTACCTGCATGTACTACTGGTGCTTTGGAGACCCTTACCTCCGCGCTCAGGGATTGGCCCTCTATGAAAGAGGGTGTGGCATTTCCAGCAATCCAGCCAACCAGAGAGGAGAGCAGACCCCGATCTCCATGGTAACCCAAGGCATTCTGCATGAGGTATGAAAATGGAAAACTTTACAGCTATTGCTGGTGTCACTGTGCTTGTTCAGCCTTATTCAGTGGACCTAGCTCCCTAAATCCTTCCTGAAAAAATTTGCAGCTGGCATGCTTATTTAAACTTTCACAATATACTCACTAATGATACCAGATTTACAATCATAGCTTAAAAGGAGAATTCCGGCCAATTTTTATGTAAATCATGATAGCTATGAATATGCGAATACTTTCGATTGAAAGAAAAACTGACCTGAATCGGTGCAGGCAACACTGAGTAGTTCAATCTTCCACTGAGCTAAAAAGGCAGTTGACGGGGCAAGTTTTAGAGTGCCTTTGTGTCTCTTAACAGACACACAATGCAATTAATATGTCTGTACAACATGAACAGGGCGTCTACATGACAACAAGATGCGTTATCAACTCAGACATTGTTTTAATTCAACTACCCTGTCTTGATCTTGCTGGTCGGTAGCTTGTTTACCTGGTTAGCTGCTAGAGCTAGCTGTTAGCTACTAGCTGTTATCTGCTATTGATAAGTGTGTTCAGCCAGGCTTTTGTGTAAATAATAAAGCAGCAGTTCCGTGTGTATTTGTAGCTGTGGGAGCCTTCCTCGCCTCCCACAGCTGACAACAATCCCGAGTGCCAGGTGGTGTAGTGGGTGTCCTCCATTACATAGGTAATTGAGCACTGTAATGGTTATGACCATATCAGTAACTATGTAACTACATGTACTGAGTCAATACCTTATGCTGTTGGTACAGAAGTTTCTGCACACAGTCCTCCTGATGGCGTGTGAATGCTGCACAGCAGATCTGATCCATAAGGAACAGGACAGTTTTGTCCCGGTACCACAGGTTCTGCTGAGTCAAAATCCCCACCCAAAACTCCAGCACCGCAGCAGCACCGACACGACCGGGTTGTGAGCTCTCCACCACATGACTCTGGAAGATAAAACACACACATGGTAATTTGCTAACCTTTTTCAAACCCTTATAAGAATCTTGGATGTTAACAATTTTCTGTGATGTCCAAAGAACCAAAAAATTCTATAATCTTTATGATAAAAGCTGGCTGAGACAAACCTGAATGACACTGTTTAGCAGTCGGACATTGTCTCCATAGATGGTTCCTGTGAGGAGTGGTGCTACCCGGTGAGTGACTTGCTGTGTCACACCTTGAGGACACACGCTGTCGTACTGCAAGAACAACTGGATACAACTTACAAACCTGGCATAAACAGAGGGACCACAGCAGAAGAAAAAATAAGCACTGGAGATACAGAAGCTGCTACAATGCATATGTTTTATGTGCTGTATGTACGTAAGGATGCATCTTTCTTACTGAGGGTTGTTGAGCAGGTAGAAGCTGAGAGAGTAGGTTGGGGGTAGGATGTTGTCCAGAAGATGCACAGCAGCTCTCAGGTGGCGAGACTGAATCAGACTCTTCAACAACCCAACTCCATCAGTACAAAAGTGTTCAAGACTAGAACAAAACACAGAAAGGAGAACACAGGAGATTAGAGGTTAATTTCATTCAAATGCTACATATCAGGCTTTGGGTAAGTGAGTACAAACCTATGCCCCACTGTTGTCATGGCAATGGACAAGTAGCATCCAATAGGAATGCCTGCTTTTACAGCCCTGATAACAGAGTGCATGCTGGGAGTGTGTGTAAGCTCTGGAGGTGGGTTGGACGACAAAGCAGGGACCGACCAGGCTCCTTTTGGGTTCTGGGAATTGCCATGGAGCTTCAGCCTTAGCAACAGTTGCCAAGCCCATTGACTAAAGGATGCTTCAGGAGACACACCCAAACGAAGGACACTGGCAAGGTAAGACACCTGAAGGGAAGAGGTAAGAGAGAAAAAGATGGACAAATTGGCCATGGTGGTTCACACTAAATGTCTGTGAGCAAAGAGTGGATGTGTCACCTGTTTGATTCCCTCTGATATGAGGCCACTGTACGGTTTGTCAGTTAGGTACTTTTGATAGGCTTCAGCCACCAGCAGAGCCACTTCAGCGTGGAGCGATGACAACAAGGCCAAGGAGCCATCCTGCAAGAGGAAACAGGTGGAACTACAAACCTACAACCATACTCAAGACATCTGGACACATCATCTTTAATAAATCAGTGACTACCTGTGTGTAACCCCAGTTAAGACCCTCCAGTATAACGCAAGCCAGCCGGTTCTCAACAGCAGACAGAGGATGCTGGAGCAGCCAGGCTCCAATCACGCATATTTCCTCTGGCTGTGGCCGCCACAGATTCAGAGGCAGCTCTTTGCACAAGTACAAAGCCACCTAACACACACATTCATACAAATTGTTATATAGACAAAACAAAAAGGCAAGAGTTTGAGCTGAATGCCAAATAAGACATTTTCCTCTCAATGTAGTCAATTACATGCATTTAAGTCTTAATAGAATAGCAATACCAATACCAACCATTCCCACACTTTGTATGGTCTCTCTCAGTCTCTCCAAGAGCACAGAGATAACATGGGGATGGGCTGTTGCTATGGTAGCCAGCAACTCCCTCCCCACTTTAGAGTAAGTTTCTCTGGTAGACACACTCACATAAGACACCTGAAGCAAAAATAAGAAAAGACATGTCAAAGAACAAGATACAAACTGTATATTTTCTAACCAAGGGGACCAGGATGATGAATCTTTTACCAGTGTTATGCATTCTTGTTTTCTCAATGCCACCCTCCTATTTTTATATTGGTTATTTTTGGCACACTATATGAAAACACAGTGTTTTATTTCATGTGGTCTACAGTACATATTGTATCTAAGCAATGCATTAGCTTTGTAGGACATCTAAATTACTATACATCTTCATTTTGTACATGCATCCTCTGGTATTTTACCTCTGCATCTCCTTTTCATACCTGGTACATCAGCAGAGTTATGGTTGTGATGAATGCGGGGTCAGAGTGCTGAGTTGGTGTGGCCATGTGTGCCAGTGCGGTGAGGAGGGAGATGCCATCAGAGCTGTTCACTTCACACAGCCAGTGCTCAAACCTGTCCTGGTGCTCTGTGTCTGACACATACAATTAAATATGACGGTGGCAACTGTCAACATCACATTGGGAATAATAATAGAACACACATTTTGAAGCTGGTTTTAAAATCCTGACGCAATAGATGTGCTAAGTGTATTAGAAATTGAGGTTAAATAGTTGGAAAAAAGTTACATTCAAACGTTTTTAACTTAACTTGTGAAATACAAAAATTGTGTTTAAGATAGATGATGCTGACAGGCCACATATAAACATACAGTAACTACAATGCCCATGCTAGTTCCATTTTTAGGATTTGAAAGATAATGTTGGTGCAGGTTAGGAGCGTATAATGGTACCTCTAAGAGCCTGAATGCAGGAGCGTGTGTCACTAGCAGAGCCCAGTGTTTCCAGTCCTGCTGTCTCTGCACACTGCATAACATAAAGGACCCTCCACAACATAGAGCTGGACAGAGTCCCATATGGCATCTCGGACATAAACAACCAAATGCCCAACCTATATCAGACGATCACAGAAAATAAAAGTGAAGCTCATAAAATAAATAATTTCCAGTTAAAATAGATACTTGAGGCCAATTCCTCACCTTTTGTTTCTGAGTACATGTAAAACAGCTCTGAGGAAGAGATTGTCATATTCCAACTGCAGTTTGTCCAAAGACAGAGAGTGTCCATGAGAGCTGGATCCACAAGCCCCATTTACACTCACGTATTGGGCCCAGTGATCACTGACATAACACACTGTCATTCTGAGGAGAAAGAGAAAAGACCACATTATGAATAAATGTTATATACTGTATATATGTATAGTTTTACTCTATATTATTGGTGCACTGACCGTATGATGTGTCCTATACGTTTAACGAGCTGTCTGTATCGTGCCCTGTTGTAGGTTTGCAGTCCAAGAGTGAGAATTTCGATGAGCGAAGAGGCAAAAGCAAAAACACGCATCATCTTCTGACTGGAACTGACCTGGGGTTCATACACACCTGGAAGGAAATGGTTTGTCAGTTCATAAAGTGAGAGATACAAACGGGGGGGGGGGGGGGGGGGGGGGAGCACAGAATTTCTGGACCCTGTACATAGGCATTCTCTATGTGCCCCTCTCATCCACGGCTATTTATTTCAGTATCTTTGTGGGGCCTCCTCACATGAGAGATGACACACATAACAGACAGACAGACAGACAGACAGACAGACAGACTTACCCTGCTGGCTCATCCCCAGCATGTGTGAATAGAGCTGCTGGAACGGGAACTGGGTCAGCAGGGAGATCAGATCCTCCTCACAGAGCAGCAACCAGCTGCTCTCTGGCTCCTCATCCTAAACACAGAGAAGAACAATGCAGTTAGAGGCTAAATGATCCCATACTGGACTCTTTAAGACAACAAGTCATGCCAGTCTCTATTTGACACTTATTGAAGCTGCTAATAGGCAGGATGCAAAGTGGAGGCTGCTATATTTTTTTCTATACATAAAATGGTAACAACAGTTTGTTATATAAAAAAGGTTTACGTTTTAAAACTACAAACATAACACAAATACAAACAATATACATACTAATTAAATTACAGTATTTTATGTGTTATGTTACTGTTTTGAAAATAAAAAAGTTTCTTAAAGGTTCCAAAAACACAGTGGTACCTCTGCAACATAGTATATTAATTTAGCCTAATCTTTTAGATAATTATTTCTTTTCAAACAGTGATGTAGGAGTTTTATTTATTTTCTCAACATGCGGTTATTGCCTGTCGAAACATACCTCCTCTCCCCCTTCATCCACTAATGTCCAGTTGCCAGACTCAGGTCCAGAAGCACCAGAGCTCTGGCTCTCACATGGCTTCAGATGTCCCAGGAACTCTGACCGGTGCCTGGGTCAAAACACAGAAGCCACTGGTTAGAGATGTGAGGTTTTTTTTTTTTACCCTGAAACAATGACCTGGACTCTCAAAGAAAAACCAAAGATATAAAGCTAGAGTGTACAGTTCACACTTAGTGGGCAAGAAAGAGGTATTGCACAAACTTGAGAAATGTTTCAACAGGCGGTTAGACTCAGAGAAGCGGATATCCTTCCTTTCCAAAAAACACCCCTTCATCTGAGGTTTACAGGCGTGACTGGGAACACATTTCCAATGACATATGGGTAAAAAGTTTACAATATATTCACACGCCAAGATGTGCTTGGGTGAGAATGTGCTGGTGTGTGTGTGTGTGTGTGTGTATATATATATATATATATATATATTACTCTAGGCTGCTATTTGGAGAGGATGTCTCCAACAGAATTTCATTGTACCGCATACAATGACAATAAAGATCTATCTATCTAACAACACTATCTCTTATGACTAACAGTGGCAAAAAACTCATACTTAAATTGTGCAAGCTGAGGTTCCTCCAGTAACACTATGGATTTCAGAATTAACACATTGCACCTCGAAAGTTAGGTTTCTCTTAAACGGGAAAAGTTTTCAAACATATGGTCATCTTTTATTTTGTACATTGATCAACATACATAACCTTCTTTTCCCATTCTTCTTTAATCTGTACTTAGCTTGTAAAATATTTGTAAACGTTTAAGCAGTTCCATATTGCATATAAATGTCAAGACTTATGCACAAAATGCTTTTAATAAAAAAATATTTGAAACAAGAAAGTAAGAAATTGCTAAAGGGGCTCCAGTATTTACCTTGCAGGCGACATTAGGATGGCCAGAGCTTGCATAAAGTGCTGTACTCCACAGGTGTTCCTCAAAACTTGGATCTGAAGCAGAAATTGGCAACTCTAGTCAGTATGTACAAGCATTGACATGTCAACAATAAATTAAAAAACAGCAGTGTCTCTAATTAACCTGAAGAAATGGTGCAGCCCACTTGCCCACCCCGGCAGGACAGCACAGAAGATGGCACAGTAGGTACAGGTGCTCTCCTGAACCTCCAACATGCAGCAGGACTGCCACCTGGAGAGTGGACCAGAACCATGTAAGAAAACAACAAAAAACCTTAACCTATGGAACTTGGGAGTAAGAAAAGTGGTACAGTGTTTGTGTTTGTGTGTGTAGGTGTGTGTTTGTATGTGTGTGTGTACCAATCTCTCCAGCCAGTGATGGATATCTGTCTGGAACTGTGTGTCATCCAGGACTCTACGTGTGAAGCTAAACAGGACACTGACGGCCTCTTTCAAGGGTTGGAGAGAACAAGGCTGTGTTCTGCTGCCAGAATAATCTGGAATAATCAAAAACAAACACAAAGCTGATTTAGTTTATGTACTTAACATTAGTATTATGCATGAGAGACAGGTTTTTAACAGGCCTGTTATGGACACTTCAAGGCAAGTAGAATTTATAAGTCTCTAACCTTTGAGTAGATGATACAAGTATGATTCCACCTGGAGGCGTGACAGCAGAGCAGTGTACGCATGTAGCGTCACCTTCTGATGGAGCAGCTCACTGCGAGCTTCAAACATTCTCCTGAGCTCAGCCAGCACACTCTGACTGAACTCTGCCTGCTGGAAGCGATGGTACCCACACACCTTAGATTGATCTGCACATACACCCTGTCAAGAATAAATTGAAAATTGAGTTTCCTTACAGCAGAAGATTTTAGGTAATAGTTTTCTCGCCACACTTTCTTTCTGCTTTTTGTTTTAACCACCACACCTGAAGTGTAAGCTGTTCATCTTTGAAGCTCCAGAGACGATTCTGTGTGCTCTTGCAGTCAGAGGACTGTGTATGTAACTGTGTGTGAGACTGGGTCAGCTGTCTACGACAGCGCCAGTAGTTCTGCAGCAGTTCGGTCAGTTCATGGTTCTCCTGCCGGGCTAGAGCGCAGAACTGGGCTGCACACACTTCAACACCCTCTAACCAAGCTTGCAAACCTCCGCCAGGCTCCCACACACTCAGCTGCTCCTGTGAGAACGGCTGCAGAAAAAAAAACAAAAAAACATAAGGTGCGAAAGATGATCTCTTATGTCAATGCATGTGTATATGTAAGGATACAAGGATTTTAGTCGAATAATATCTATGTTATTGTCAGGGACAAAATCAAAAATCACATTATATTGACCAAATAACTTAATGTTTTTATATATAATCACTTATAATGTGGATACCATGACCAAACAGGTAGCGGCAATTACTGTTCACTCAGCTAGAACAGTCTGATAAGTTGCAATTTAAAAGCAAGGAACATGAATTCCCCTGATATCATCACAATACAATAACCATACAACAGTTAGCTATTTTCATGTTAATAAATTGTTTGGATTTCAGTTGAATAGATTGAAATGTCTGCAGAAATGGTGAATTCATGTGCAATTGTAAAATGAAAAATGACTTTATGACAAGTTAGCTTATGAATATTATTTTGCCACCACCAATACATTCCCAATCTTTTAGGAACACAGAGTCAAATTATAATGCATTCACTTTTACTTGTTGTTGTATTGTTTTGTTTCAGGGGAAAGACATTGACAACCTTTCAATACTGAGTTATTCAACAACACATAATTCAAATACCCATTGAGATTACCTGAATTTCTGGAGCTGTCTTGGGTAATTCTGGGTAGAGTGTGCTCTTAGAAAGTTCAGCTACAGACTCCACAGGCTGCAAACTCGGAGGGGAAGTGTCTTGCTCAGGAAGTGCCAACACTGCAGGTCCTTTTTGCCTACTTTTCATAGCTTCCTCACAGAGCTGCATCACGAGGCCCTCCTCCAGTGTTGGAAGAGAGGGGTACAGTGCAGGGGCACTCGGGGCTTTTGGGATCTGAAATTGAGTTGAAACACAAGGTGGATTCCACAACTGTGTGTCTTTTCCCAACTCAGGGGTCTGTGCTTCACCTTTAAGTTCAGACCCCTGAGCTGCTTCTTCTTCATCCTCCTCTTCTTCCACTTTTGTCTCTGTCAGATGCACTGTAGCCTGTGATGCCAGAGATGACTGTAAAGTCTTATCTAACACTGATGTTGGTAAAGTATGTGATGAGGAGGTCTGCTGTTTCTCAGAGGGCAGATCTGATAGCTGTGGTGTGGTCTCAGGGGGTTGGACAGGGTCCTGCTGCTCCTCCACTGGCACCTCATAGGGCAGACTGAGGGGGATGTCAGTGAAGCCGGAGATGGAGGCCTCATCACAGACAGCTGCTGGAGCTGACGCTCTTTTGTCTTCCCCTGCCTGCTTCTGCTTCCTGACCAGCTAAAAAAAACAAAACAATCTGAGATTAAAAAATTTTTTTCCTTGGTTATCAACTCAGTCTATGCAGTAGTTTTCAGTGCAAACATTATGACAAATGTGGAATATGGCGGAAAAAAAAGATGTCTCAGCACAGGGTCCCAGCGTTTAACTCTGTCTTTTAAATCAAGCTTTTTTGTTTTTGTTTTGGATCCTGGGTCTTAATGTGAAGTTTTCCAGTTTGCTTCAAATACATAAAAGTGTGTTGGACTGGATACTAGAATTGTGAGAAGAAGTATGTAATTGTCTTGCTCTGTGAAGGACTGGAGATACCTGTCCTGCCCCAAAAGAAGAAGAATGACAGACAGTAAAAGACTTGGTTAATCACCTGAGATGTTCCGCTGGCTTTTGACTTGGTCTTCTTTGGTCTTACAGCCTCCATATTTAACAACTCAGATCACACTGACAAACAGCTGACTGACATGTGGAAACGATGCTGATCAAACGACAAGAAACACTCCTCATACATAAACCGCATCCACACAAACAGCAACCATTAGCTGCAATAGCAAGCGAGGTCTATCCTGTGATAAGCAGCCAGTGGCTGGCTGTGCTGTCAAGATAAACACTTGTCACGGGTTGTAAACAAAACACTCCTGAATGGTCCGTTGAGAAAAGTCGCTGGTGGAGGATAGCAAGGCAAACACTAGTATGTCTCTTAGCGTATGCATACTATCCAGGTTATATACTTTTGGAAAACTAAATCAGTCCCTGCTGATTAAACTAACGTGCACGTTAACGTTACAACTGAAGACGCTTTCCCAAAGCTAAGCTAAGCTAGCTACAGCTTAAAGCGTAGCTAGCTGTGAGCTCGTTACGCCGTCTTTCTCCTTAGTTATTTATTCACCAACGGCTACACGTTTCCCGTATTGTTGTTCACATTATCTAAGGATTTCCACTCGTCGAGTGACATGAGGCCGTAGCCCCTTATGATGGTCAGCTGTCATTTGTTTTGTTTGTTCAGGAACTCCGCAATCACAATCTTTGATTACGTCACTACTCCACCTCTCTACGGAAAGTCAGAGAGCCCAAACTGAAGATTACGTACACATACCAAAAGTCACATCAGCAATATTCTGTTTTCGTAGCAGAGGAATTTCACTCATGAACTGATGAATGTAATATGATTGATGAATTCGTGCTCATTCAGAAAACCTGATATGTGTCTTTTGCAAGAGAAACTTGAAAACAGGTTGTGCTCCCCCCCCCACACACACACACAAGCAGTGGGGGAATGTAACTAAGGAACTAACTAACTACTCAAGTTCTATACTTAAGTAGTTTTTTGAGGTACTTCTACTTTACCATTTTATGGTACTTAATATTTCCACTACACAATATGTATATGGAAGTTTTTCCTCGCCACTGTCGCACTGTTGCTTGCTCTGGAGGAGACTACTAGAACTGTTGGGTCCTTGTAAATTCTGGAGTGTGGTCTATCTGTAAAGTGTCTTGAGATAACTCTTGTTATGAATTGATACTATAAATAAAATTGAATTGAATTGAATTATATACTATATGTTATATTGAATATATGTAACAAACTTTGTACTCCACTGTATTCTTTTATTCTAGTTGCTTAGCAGATTTTAATTATTAATACAAAGTAAATCAACAATAGGTTTATTATTTATTATTAGAGGTTAACCTACCAGGAAGTACATAAAGTAGTCACAAATAGCTCCACTTTTACCAGCTTCCAACATTAAAGAGATGTACACATTGAAGCACCAATAATTATAATTAACAATATAATACATATAATTCTGAAATTGGTCAATCAGCATGATAACTTTTTCGTTTGGTAGTTTAAGTATATTTTGAGACTATGATTTATGTACACACACACAACACAACACACACACACACCCACCACACCACACACACACACACACACCACACACACACACACACACCCAACAAACACACACACACCACAACCACACCCCACACACACAACACACACACACACACACAACACCACACACACACAACACAACACACACACACACACACAGAAAGAAACAGTTTTCCCAGTTCAGAGTTGGTTAATATGACTGCACATGACAAGTCATGAGTCACAGAAAACATTTATTTACAAGTGAATATTATAATGATTTTTTTTTTTAACAAACAAAAACATTTCCCTTTAAAATACATTCACACCCACCAACCAACCAAACCAAAGATAATCAAAAACTATAAGCCTGTAAGCATTTTATCATGATCATAATTATAGCTGCAGTTGACGAGACCATCCTTTATCTCATGATACTACAAACCACATTGTATTGTATATCCAGCTGGTCTCTGACATCATCAAATGAATGTGTATCACAATCATGAAAGACTCTCCAACAGCATGCAGCCAATACGTCATCCAACCTGTCAAACAGTCAGTCAGTCAGCATGCGAAGCGCCCTGGCAAGTAATTTCCATTTAGGCAAATGACAAGCCAGATGGCATGCTAGACAGAGACGGAGAAAGGAAGAGTGACGATTGAAAAAGTACTGAGTTGCTGGCAGATGAAGCAGTTCATAGGCTAAATACATCATTTTAAAACTCCTGTATTTTAAATTACAGGTGACATTGTGTATCACAATATATTTCTCAAAAAGACATCACTAAACATACATATAAGCTAAGGCAGTCAAGTAGAGTGCTCTTTGTAAAAACATAGAGATGGTCACTGCTACAGTTTAACATTTTCTGCTAATGGATTTAAATCATTTAACTGCTGTATTTCTTGTAGTAAAAATTGTAAATCTACACGTATCTTTAAGTTCTATAGTCACAACAGATTGTTGATGAGGTTAGAACAGTATTACTACACAATTTAAAATAATATCTGTAACTGTTGTGCTTACAGAACACTTCTGTTTACACTGAACATGAAGACCATGACCATGCTTGATATTTTCTGTACTCCCAAACAGATGCAAATTTCCAGTGGCAGAGTTTTAGCTCATTCTAATGACAACATCCATCCTCTACCTTCTGCTTCAGTCTATTCAAAGTCTTTTAAAGGCGCATAAGTCTGATGTTAGCATGGTGAAGGACTGTTAGGAGGGCATGTGTTTGCCAGAGGTTTGACAGACTGTTTGCTTTGTGTTTTTATGGAGGGTTGGTGAAGGACCGTAGGGTGGAGTTATCTGGATTTCTGTGTCCTGGTTGTGTAATGGGTGTAAAGGAAGTTGTTCTTGGTTGTATGTGTGACTGGGCGCCTCGCTGTAGTCCTCAGGTGTGTGGTGAATGTATGCTTGACTTAGAGCCAAGCTGAGGATCTCTGTCTTTTCCTTGTAGAAGCGCAGCTCTATGCCTTGCCGCCTGGCCAACACCAGCTCCCTCTGCGCCACCTGCAGCTCCTCCCCGAGTCGCCCCGGCAACCTCTGCTCCCGTCCGAGCCAATCCAGAGCCATGCTGCTGCGCATGTACTCATCAAGTCCTCGCTGAGAGTAATAGGAAATCACACTCTGAGGGTGAGATGAGAATATTAGTTATCATCAGTTTGTAGCAGCAGATATACTGATGCTTCAACAAAGTTAGTTGAAACCAGGGATGAGATATGTTCTTGACAAGACCTGTACCTGTCGAGAACACTGCCTTTCCCTCAGAGCCTTCAGTGTCCCGTTCCACTGCAACAATTGGAAAATTGTCATCATCTCCTACACATGGAAAGAGAGGGGGAGAAAGTGGGTTGGAATGAGAGAGAGAGAGAGAGAAAGAGAGAGAGAGAGAGAGAGAGAGAGAGAGAGAGAGAGAGAGAGAAAGTCTTGTGCAACCCCATGAGTAATGACTTGAATAACAAACCCAAACATCCAGCTCTGTGTACATAGGTCTGACAAAGATAACATATTATGTGGCTGCTTCTTGAACCCACACCTAAACTGTGGAGGATTGGATTGAAAGGTTATTGCAAATCTTTAGGGACCATGTAGGTTTCACCCTGATTTATAAAACGCTGTCTGGATGAACAACTGCCATGTGTTAAGAGCTTGTGACAATAGTGTTTAACAGAGAAATAATATACATTAACTGAAACCTCATAATACAAAGATGGAAAATATGACACAGACGTTGTCTGGGGTTGAAGTCCGGGGTTTGCTGGCGTTTGCTTGTTTCCCAATGGATCTGCCTGTGACTTTTAAAAGGTCATGCCCAAACTGTCAAACATTCCCGCTTGACTGATTTAAAAATGACTCAAGCACTGACAGCTGCTTTCCCATGGTAAGCTGTGTGGCAAGATTAAAGTAGTGTGGGAAACATTCCCTTTTCCCCGGGAGGGACAAAGTGCACGTATGGAGGGTTGTATTTCTGGGAAACTATTTTTTCCCCTGCGAGCCATGGAATGATAATGAACCCATTTCCTCCTACTAATAACCCTCTTTCTGCAGACATATGCTTATTTACACAAAGGTAGAAATATAAGGTGTTTCATACCCTGACTCCCCGCCCTGAGATGGAATGGGAATACATTAGCAAAAACATACTAGAGAGGTAATGATAACAATGGAGGGTGGGATAACCACCCAGTGGTTGGGATTCTTGTTATGTTTGGCTTTATAAGTACCTCTTCACAAAGCCTGAATCCTTTGAGGTAAATAGATCTTTCATACAATTACCACATGATTAATCAGTACAGCTACAAGAACATTTAGCAGAATAGGCCTTGGCTTTATGTTTTACCTGGAACTCAAGCATGGTCCTTCCTATGTAGGAGTGGAGCAGTAAACTGTAGGTTCCTATACTGGTGCTTGAATCGGAAGCATCTTCTATGGAGACCTTTACGGAGACAACAGTGCAAGTCAGCATTCATGGTAAGACTTGATTCTTGCAATAAGGTGCAATACTGTGCGTTTGCTCTGGATCCCACTCACAGCACTGTCTGTGGCCGCCTGCTGTAAACTCTGTGTGATGAACTGAAGGTTAATGCGTCGACACGGCAGCTCGTTCACAAGTGAGTTCATCAGGGCCACGCGAGCTGCATCCCTCCGAGCCTGTGCCTGAGTGTCAGACACCTGTGGATGAGGAGATGATCAACATGAACGTGTAAAATTTCAAAGGAGTGCAAAAAAGAGAGGGGAAATTTTATGAAACATTGCCGAGCAGAGTCAAGGGTTGACTAAGTTCAGTCAATAAGACCTGTCTGTGAATGGGAGCCCACTATTAGTCAAATAATGATGGTTTTACATTCATTTGAGCTAATCATGGGATCAGAATTTAAATCACCAATGAGATTAGAGGCATTCACAGATAACTAATCACATGCCTTCTCTGAACCGTGGGCTGCTGTCTGAGTTACAATGAGCCCATTGAGAGGCATTATTGGACTTAAACAGAACATCAATGTGAAACAACCTTGAAAGTGTGTGTGACCGTATGCGTGTTCCCACTGAATGACATTCAAGTGTTGCTAGTGAGCACTTAACTCTGAATATGAAAGTTGATGTAATGCAACAAATGTTTTGCTCAGAAAAACAACAGTTTGTGAGAAAGCTTGATTCTGGGGGTGTTATATAGTTGTTGAGTTGATTTATTCTGGACTTCTGAAGCAAAATGACGAGAAGCAATTTGAGATGAACCTGTGTTTTAGGTGGAACGCTGGATCACTGGATAGCACAGCTGCGTACTACTGTAGGTTCACTCCCCAGTCCGGGCAGGGCCTTTCTATGTGGCGTTTGCATCTTCTCCCTGTGTTGGGGTGGGTTTCTGGTCCCCCCCCCCCCCCCCCCCGCCATAAAGACTTGCATGCTAAGTAGCTCCTGCCATTGCCCTTGATGTACAGTAGGTACTGGCTGTCCCCAGGCACCAGACTATGGCTGTGCATTGCTTCTAATGAGTTGGGATAGGTTCAATGCAGAGGATACATTCCTTGTATGTGTAAATCTACTTGGCAAATAAAATAAATGGCTTTATAAAAATATGACTTTTTCAATGGAATTCCATTGCTAGGCAACAGCCTGGCCCCTTGTTAACTTCTTGTCAGTTGATGTCATTCACATACACTGCAACAGGAAATCAACTTGGGGCCCTTTGGAATGTTTTGTATCTGTGAAAAGGTCTAGTATTAGTATTATGTATGTGTTAGTGGTGGGAATCACCACACGCCTCCTGATACGATATCATCATGATACTCATACCACAATACGATATTTTTACAATTTTAAACATATTGCAATATTCTGCGATATATCGCAATTTATGACCCTTTTTCCAACATCTAATTTTTTCCCAATTTCAAATAATGTCCCAAAAAAGGAAACTTTTTCAACATCTGTTTTATCTAAAAAGATACATTTCTCTGTTTGTTCATATCACTTCAATTTTATTGCTGCAAAATGGCATTGTCAAGCAGACAAACTGACCAACACATATGTAATAAAAGATCGATAGGCTACTTGGCGCCTGTGTATCGATATAGTATTGCCACTGAAAATATTGCGATACTATGCTGTGTTGATTTTTCTCCCCACCCCTAGTATATGTAGTAAATTCAAAACAATAGCCAAACTAGCCATTTACATAGAACAGAAACACCAACTGCATCATAATTCTTAAAAATACTAACTTTTAGCTTATTGCTGGTCAAGTATGTGTCCTTCCAACATCACATTAAGGACAACTAGTGTCTCACTGACACAGCGCAGTTCATCCCAGTTGATGATAAACTCACCTTATAGTTACCAAAGCAGCTTCCTCCAGGCAGGGTGACATAGCAGACGTATGGAGGACCAGGGGACGGTGCAGACTCGTACAGCAGCAAGCTCTCTGTCGGGATGGCTGCAGAACCATCTGACTCACTGGAGGAACCCTTTAACTGACCTGTCTGCCTCTGCTCCCAGAAGTTATGGAGCATGGCCACTACATTCACTGCACACAAGTGGACACATTTCATCAATCATGATTAACTTTTTTTAATATGTAAAATATACTGATAACTTTCCTAAAAGGTTTATTCTAGTATCATACTGGGTAAACCTGTGAGAATGTGTACATTTTAACATAAATATACAAGTCGGACCTCTGTAAATCAGCATTCCCAGACAGTGTTTATTTAAGCAGGATTAGGAACTGTACGTGCCACCCCATAACTTCTACAAATCAACATTTTGTAACCCTTTTCTAACCCTAAAATTGGTTTAAAAGTTTCCTGTGTTCGTCACTGTTTGCTCAACTATTTACTGCATCTCAGTCTATAGCAGCGGGGATAAGTTGACTGACTCTTGGAAGAATACTTTGCAGGAAATGTAACAAAATTAAGCCTGTTTTTTTATCATTTACAACAGTGGTTAATACAGTTGCAACAATTGTAGCAATCAGATTCAGATATCTAAAACAAAGATGTGTCTACTTCCTGTCTAACTAAGTTTCTCACAAAGCTTCTCCGTTACTCACAGTCTTTGGGCCTGGTGTCGGTCTCACTCTGAGACAGGTATGACATGATGCTGTCCTCTACTTCCACTTTACTCATCTTTCCTTCCACAGGTGCATCAAACACAATCAGTCCACTTGTCACATCAAAATGGTCCATCAAAACAGTAAACATGACCCTATAAATGAGCAACCAGCCCCGCCATCCCAGCTCCGGATGGGAACATCATAAGGAATAAGTTCAAAATCTGAAATACCCTCCACTCCCTCTCCCTTTCTCCCCTCCTCCTCCTCTCCTGTGTGAGGATCCCACCAGGGTTTCTCTTTTGAAGCGGACCACCTTTGTCACCCTCGCTGCCAATTAGCTCAGAGGGCCCCTCACTCTTTCCACACACACACACACACACACACACACACACACACACAACACACACACACACACACACACACACACACACACACACACATAGAGGTGGCTAGCTGGAATGCTGAGCCCCTCCCTTTGGGCCGTGAAACTGGCTAATCCCTGAACAGAGCTGGGCAGCTAAACCTCCACAGACCTCCACAAAATTGCCAAGTTGAACCACAGATGGCACAATGTACCACGTTGAGAAACAGGAAATACATAAGTTGTCTGTGGAAAGGTATATTACTGGATGCTTCCTTTATTTGATATACCTTCAGTGACCAGCATGTTAGGGACAATTCTACCAAACATGTAGTGTCTAAGATGTGTGGGATTGGTATACTTTTGACTTCACACACTAATTTGAGCCCACAGAGGCCAGGGTCTCTGAGCTCCATTCACCCGCTTCAATATGAATGGCCATTGTTCAGGTCTGAATTCACCCGTTCTCTGAAAGCCTCTTACATATAAATGAACCAAATTCTCAGAAAGTTGTGGTTTCTTAGCTCCAAAGTCCTCTGCTTTCTCATCTGTTACATGTCATGCCTCAGTTGACTCAGGACAGAGCGAAAGGATATGCGTGTGTATTTCATGCTGAATGTATTGGTGTGTTTTGGAGCATGTTATGTTTGCACATGCTTGTGTCACTTTACTTTTTGATTGGTTGCTGGGAGGGTGGAGGTAGCTGTCTATTCAAACCACCATAATAGTTGGGAGACCATTGAATCACAGGAGTTTAGCATAAAATGAAAGCGCTCTATGAACTTGCATTCTGTTTGATTCTTAAATCCACATCAGTCACTGTCAGCAATGCACCCAGAATGAACTTGAAACTACAATAATGGCAACACTTATTGTTTTTTTGTAGCCATCTTTGAAGTTGATTTGCGACTATCAACTTAAAAGAATGTGCTCACTTGAATAGCAAACATGTAAAGCACAGGTGCATATAATGTCCTGACAAACAAATGTTCATTTTACTTACTTTAATTTTAAACCATTCTTTTGATTAAACAGAGAAAAACACACATTTTGAGTAATGTTTAAAATGGTTTAATTATCAAACACACAGGTTTATTATAAGTAGTTGATATTTACAATAGACTGGATGTTGATCTTGATAGTTCACTACTGCTGCTGAATACAGTTTGTTTTCCCTCTTCTCTCATGTATTTTCCATAACAGTAAGGCACAGTTGAGTTGTTTTTCATCAACTATCATTTCAGACAGAGCAGAGGAACAAAGCAGCATACGTGTTAACCATACAAAAAAAAATGTTGACATGAATTCAGTCCATCTCTGCAGTCCCATTTATCCCCAGAAAGAGGCGGTCTCCATACTAGATTTGATGTTATCTCGGTTTTCTCTCCTGGATTTGGTCACCAAGTTGGCTTCTCCCTTCTGCAGACGTCTCCTCTGTGCTGTCTTCTGTTGTTTGGTGAGCTGCCTCCGCACCTTCTGACGGACTACCTCCTGCAGACAGCAAAACGACAGCAGGTTACTACAGATGAATGCACGCATTCATAACAGGCTGACAATTACAGCAAGGCAGACATAACAGTATCTTGATGTGTCTGCTACAAAACGCCCATCACATTCTTTGATAACCTGCAACACAATGTTAAAGCTCTTTAGCAACATCTACAGGACATTTCAATTTTAGTCAAAACGGTGTAATAGGATTGCTACAATGTCTGGTAAAACACCCAAACTTCCAAGTGATCATCTCAGTCAGAGTATTTGTATTTTGTAACGGTACTGTATTAGTGTCCTTCACTCTCGCATTGACCCTTGTATAATACATTAACTGCAAACAGCTGTGTGTTTGTGTTTTACTTACTGGTGGTATTGTAGAGCAGCTCCCTATACTGCCCATTGTAACCTCACTGTCCGTCCTCATCCTCCTGTGTTCTGCCATATGTAGAAGACTGTCTGAGTCCCTGCAGTAGAAAACACAAATCAATTGCTATTATGGGACATTTTACAGCAAAAATAAACAAAACATAAATTCAGCCTTGGGGTGTAATTTGCATGTTTTTAACCAACCGGCTTAATTTGACACAAGTGATGCTATATTTTAGTCAAATGTCTCTGAAATGTTTAGACCATTTCTGAAGATACCAGGCACTTGTATTCACAGACCTAGAATTATTTGTTGAATCTGTACCACAGTTACAGGTGGTTATGTTAACTTTCCATCATTGTTACCTGAAGGGTTTGAACTCTTTGTTGGAGGCGGAAAGGTCTTCTAACTCTGGACACTCATCCTCTGCCTCATTCAACTCTTTCTCTAAGTCCCCCTCTTCATCCCTTCTAGGAGTAGATGTCTCAGTTCCTTTTTGTTTTTCCCCCTTTTCACTCTTATTCTCCTTATCTTGTATGTCTGGATGAGAGTCGCTGACTTTCAGACCTTCCAGTTCCAGCATTGCATGCTTATATTCCTCCATGTCCACACTCTCTTCTTCTTTTTCTACCTCCTCGTCTGTCGTCTCTTCATCATCACCCTCCTCTTCGTCCTCTTCCTCAGGTCCAGCTGGGTGTAGCAACGCAGCATCTCTCTCCAGATCCTTGGTGAAGCCACTAGCTGAGACTTCGACATCTAGAGAATAAGACCGCCTGTAGGAATAAACAGTGAAAACAAATCAGGTTTTTAAATGAATGTAGAAAAGACAATTACCAATGCATAATATACTTTTTTCTTAATATTGGGACAAATGTTGAATGAAGTACAAGTAAATAAAATCAAGTTCCATTTCACATAGCAGACAACAAAAGACATTTTGGTCAGGGTCACTAAAAAAAAGCTTACAGACATCTAAAACACATTTTTATTGTATTTGAAGAAGTTTTGGAGCAAATGAATCATGAATAGGAACAGTTACCTGATATCTTTGAAGGTTGGGAAGACTGCGCTCTCGTAATTGTATCGTTTGGCAAAGAAATCTTTGATACATTTGACATCTCTGTCAAAATACCTATGAAACACAGTCAGGTAAAGGGAATAAGGGATACATCTTTTTGTTTTGTTTTATTCATTCATTTTAGGTTCTTATTCATTTTTTTAACGGAGACACCAACCATTCAGCATTAGGATGCGAGGTGGACACCATTTGAGGGAAGTCAATCATAGTTATGTGGTCCTGGTCATCCAGCATGAGGTTGAACTCGTTGAAGTCTCCATGAATCAGGCCGTGATTGGCCAGTTTGACTATGAGCTCCATGAACTCATTGTACAGTGCAGGTGGATCCTGCAGCTCATGCACCTGATACCTGGAAGATGTCACACACACAATAAACACAAATTATATAAGGAGCAGAGAGTAGGAAAGTGTGCTATTGGTATTGTATTATATAAAGCAAGCAAGAAGGATGGCTTGTTTACATACAGTGGATATCCATTGATGAACTCCATCACAACAGCATGTCTGTTATAGTCCACAGGTTTGGGAACAGGAAAGCCCCGATCATACAACGCCTGAAAAGTAGGAGATGACTCAAAAGATGCCCCAGACAAAACTGGATTCCTATTGCCCATCTTATGAATTGCTGAGGGACACCTTTCTTTCTATACCACATAACTTAAATACGTTGTCCGATTTGTTCCATTACCTTCATGTAGGCAAACTCCTTCATGGCAGAAAGGCGAGAGAGGTAGAGCCAGGAAATGTTTTTTCTGTGTTGGTGGTAATCTCTCTTGTTCTTCAGGTTCCTAAAGGAGGTACGACCCAATCTGTGAAGCTTTAGAGCGTACTGCTCGTTGTTTGGGCTCGCCACAATATATATATCTACAGGATGTGAGCACAAACAAATATTTTTATGAACATTAAAAGTTTCTGACCTTGATTAAGCAGCTTGGGAACCTGACAGAGAACAGATGTTATTAGATCAACATGCAGAGAATCATTACACAAACTAAGGCCTTTTGAAACACTACAGTTAAATATACATCTCGGCATTTCTTTATGGTTAGGGGTAAGAAGAAAAAAAAAAATCACAACAGGGCTGAAAATACTTCAATATTATTTGAAACTTTCTGCATGCGTGTATTTCTCTGAGATGAATCTGCATATACGTATTAAACACTTGACTTTCCTGGTGTGAAGCTTATTATGATATAGCTATACTGTACGTATCAATGGTAACAAACTCGTTTCATGCCATTGATTCTAACCGAATCACGCATGCCAAACAAAAGGTGGCTATGTGAACGTTTTTTTTTCTTACCTGACTCTTTGCCCACACCCATCTGATTGCCAACTGAAATGAGCACCTCTCTGGAGCACAAGGTCTTTAAAGCCAAGTAGTCATATCCTCCGTTATTCAGCCTGTAACCTTGCACAGCTGAAATCCACATACACATGCAGCATTAGACGAATAACCTACATGTGCCATTTCTGACAAGACTATTGAGGTTCAGTTAGCATTCATGTGTGTTTTCTTACTCTTGTTGCGTTCATAGGCCACAAGTTTGTGTTTGACAAGCTCTCTGAGGATCTTGTTGCAGCCGCCGTGTTTGAGGCTAGCGATGGAGGACAGGAGACTCACTGGGACTATCTCATGGTTCTTCATCCCCATCTCAACCTGTGTGAAGGGAAGTTCACATGAAGAAACCAGAATAGATCATTAGAGTGCTGAAATAAACCGACCAAGGCTAGCCTAGCACAGGTCAACTAGCTATATGGCACTAAGCAGTTAGCTAGCTCAGCAAGTTAGCTCAGCTAGCTAACTCGCTACTTACCGCTGTGAGGACTCGGAAGTCATCTCGAGATAAGTATCTCAAAACCACGACATTCAGCTTCCCCATGTTTTCAACCGAATAACAGTTAGCGAGTGTGTGTTTAGAATATTATTACTGGTACTCAGTGCTCCACATTTTTAGTATACACACGTGCAAAGCGGAAGTACGGGGAACGGAAACGGTCACTTCATTCTACGTTCTACATTCGACGCACTATACGTAACTAAGACACGGTAATACAACACGCAAGAGTTTACTCAACATACGTTAACAATGTTTCAGCGTAAATAATAATAATAATAAAAATGAAATTGAATAATAAAACAACAGATATCATTAGCATTAACATCACATGAGCATGGATGCATAAAAAAGGCTCTGAAAGGAGATGTTTACTACCACCTAGTGGTAAAGTGGTGAAAGTCAGGAGACACACACGGGTGCACATCCTGTAAGGACCATATATTAATATTAGTATTAACAGTCTATGGTAAGGACGCGCTCTGTTTACATGTGGTCAAGGAACATAGACATATTTCTATTTTTACTTAATGTCATTCTAAAAACTATTCCACAGCCTACAGATTTTTTTTAACCTGTTTTCAAACTTCAAAAATATTTCTCCAGCACTTTATAAGGCTTAAATGTTTTGCATCTGTAAGCTTTGAGTGGCACTTTAATTTCACTTTTGGATTGCATTATGGGACAACATTAGGCTACTGACTTTTTGAGTAGACTTAATTTAGCTACTTTTTCAGTGTCAAAACCAAAACGTTCTTAACATTATTGTGTAGCATGGAACTGAGATACAGCTGCAACTAGACCTCTTCTCAATCTACCTCACTCTCTCCATGTTGCATCTGTTAGGGCGGGACGACATACACTTGTAATGTTAGTGGTGACATTAGGTTGTTCCCTGCATAGCTTCAGTCAACTTCAACCTTTGCAGAGGTCTAATCAGATCTGTGTGGATGTGCAGATTTTTTATTTAAAAAATAAATAGGAAATAGTCCTTTGTTACAGAAGACATTTTGACAAATAGCAGGCCTTCAGGCACTCATGAATAGAACAGGACCACTGTTAATGTCATTGGTGACACTTTTGTTCTACTATCAGACGTCAAAATGTCTTCCATGAAAAAGGCTTATTGATGCCAATGAGTTGTGGAGTGTATAGGATACAAATATTTGGTGGTGTGGACTGGATGTTTTGAGTGTGTTCTAAAATTTGTATTTGTTGTGGATGTGTTTGGTGTTGTTTATTTGATGGTTGGTTGATCTATTGACTTTTGTGTAGTTATAGTGTGTTTTGTAGTCATTATAGATCAGCAGTGCTGTGACTGCAAGAGAAGTTTCCCCTCAGGGGCAATAAAGTATCTCATATGGTATCATAAAATGAAAGAAATAGTGAAGCTACTGGAAACACTGCATGATCCCAGTCAAATGTGAAGGTGTGGTGTGTGTGTGTCTGTGTGTGTGTGTTTTATGTGTCTGTTTGTAAGGGAAAAGATGTTTAACAAAGATTTACCAAAGGTTACCATAGTAGTTGGATTTCGTGCATTCCATGGGCAGGTAGGTTCTGAACAGAGTGCGTGTGTGTGTGTTGTGTGTGTGTGTGTGTGTGTTTACTCAGGACTGCCCTGTGAATGACACCATTCTGTTCTGCTGCCAGTACCACACACACACACACACACACACACACACACACACACACACACACACACACACACACACACACACGTCACAGTGAGCTCTCTTCCACAGGCTGTGTTGACTCAGTGGAATTCCTCCACTGGTTTATTTAACATTCTGCAGTTCAGCAAGTGACTGTGTCCAAAGAGAGGCCCGGCATATTGTGTGTGTGTGTGTGTGTGTGTGTGTGTGTGTGTGTGTTTGTGTGCACACAATTTAAGAGAGGTATTTTACTGACCTTAATATAATATTACTGAAGACCCTCAATTGTAATTGGCTTTTTTATGAGTAATAACATTATTCAAAAACATTGTAAGTGTTTTACCCAAGACAAATGCACAAGTCTGCAGATAGCAGGAGTTAGACAATGAGCTTTGTGTGTGTTACCAGGGCCGGATTAGTACCCCCAGGGGCCCCTGGGCACAGAAGCTCATGGGCCCCCCTCCACCCCATAACACCCACGCCCTGCAAAGGAGGTGATAAAAAATCTATTGACAACCAGCAAACTGCAGGCAGCTGATAGAACCTTCGCCCCACCAGACAGACTACACACACACACACACACACACACACACACACACACACACACACAAACACACACAAAGATACTAAGGCCCACCAGGTGTGTGATTTTACATGCCTTTCCAGTTCAATGAACCAAGTACTGCCATCTGACTCACACATTACAAGAAAATGTTACAATGAATTAAATCATACCAAAGCATTGTATGGCTCAAGACTATGGCAATATAGTATTCATTAAAATCACCCAAGCAGAAAGCACAATAGTAATTCTGTGTGATTGACTGAAGATACAACAATGTCATCACACAACACAGCTGAGGGCAGGTTACAAAATAACTGTCACTAAGTCAGCTGGCAACTTCACAAACTGCAAAAGCCAACATGTACTGCACTTGACAACTAGCTAAGTCTCACACAGGCCTAAAGCAGCATCACAAAATAATGATGCAATACATGTCTGATATGCATGGCATTTCAGTAAACTAAACAAAATATGTACATTATCTGGTCACATGGTCACAACACATTATATTAGCCTACTCAATTTACATATAGCATAATAACTCTGTTGATGCCATCCTATAAGCCTCCGTATGGATGGCATGGTGTTCACAACGCGTAGAAAAGGATCTTGAGTCCAGGCATTGATTGTCTTTGGGTGGTGTTCCCGTTTGTTATAAAAGTAGAAAATATGAGTATTTCACTCAAAATAGTACTTCACCCAGTGTGGCTGATAAATAATGTGCGGTGGCTTGCTGTCAGTGGAGTGGGCACTCACAATATTGATTGCCACACCCGTGAATGTACCTTGTGCTCAGTGAGGTAACACACCTAGTGCAATACTACCCCAAGTGGCTAAAATAAATAACTAAATTAACCTGACTAAAAAAGTGGATACAAATGGCTTCTACAAGCTCTTAAATTTAAAAATTCTTCTTTCTTATCTTTTTCTTTGCAAAGTCACAGATCAAATCCTCAAAGTCCAACTCCCTCACCAGCTCATTAAACCCTACAAATATGTTGCTGTGTTTTGGGAGCACTTTACAGGCAAAGCAATACATGTCTTTGGTGGACAGTAAATATAGAATCCACTCCCGTGGTACCGTTTCAACATTGTGAAGGTGTTGGGTCAGGGCTGGATATTTAGCTGCCCGATTCTGAAAGACTATATCCCTCTGAGTATATGCTCCTCCCGGACAGCCTCTGTAGTCGGTCCCCATAGTTCACGGTCTTCTGAGATGATGGTACCTGAGGTGCCATTACCTTGTTCTGTTACGTCTTTTTCCACAACAACTTTGCTAAAGTTAACGTTAGCTACCATTATCTGTGGCTGAGCGTAGCTGGTAGAAGGCAGCGATTCTTCCAGACAAACGATGGCTAGCTCCTCGACATCCTCCTCTTCATCAATTTGATTCCCAACTCTTTTAAAAAAGCTATTTATTCATGGGACATTCTTTAATAGCAGCCGCTTCTTTCGCTTCCTTTTCCCAATTTGACCACGGATCGGTTACAAATTTGGTAACCAATCCAGTCCTGTCCAGTCATCCAACTGACATGTAAAACACTCAATCACAAGACTTCACTTTTTGTAAACAACTTTATTTTATTCTGATTGGATAATTATTACAACTTTGGTTGGGGCCGTGTGCGCATGGGCCCATTGGGTAATCCGGGCTTGTGTGTCACGTCACCTTTTGGTATTACCTCAGCTCGCTTGAAACCTCGACTGAGAGGGTACTAAAAAAGGACCTATTACCAGGGACTTTTTTGTAATGGAAACCCCAAAAAGGCGAGTCGAGGAGGTACCATGCAGTGGGAAAACGTCATCAGTATCTGTAAGTGCTCTGCAAGTCTCATGTTATTACACTAAAGGCTCCTGTCTGTTCAGTTATGTCACTAGTGCTGCGTGCATTAACAGCTCCAGCAGGCGTGTCTTGGGTAGTAAAGTATACATCCTTACCCACATAAGCACAAGTTGTGGACAAAAAAAGGGAGGCAGTACAATATAATGTATTCTAATAAAACAACACCACCACAAACAGAGTTGAAGGAGCATGTTTCTAACACAGCAGCTACAAAAATGGAACATAAGTTGTTTTAAGTCAGTTACTATGTATTACAGGGCTATTGTCGTAGAATATATTAGATTGTACATATTTCTGCTCCACTCTATAATGTAACACTGAACCATTTGAATTGGTAGGGAACAACATGGCCCTTTGCTGGATTCATCCTAATGAACGTTAATGCAGTATGTCATCCTGTTGAATTGCATTATGTTAAGAATTTTCTGATATTTCAATTTTACAGTGTAAAAACAAAACATGTTTCTTTTGTTTTTTTTTACTAATTGATGCAGAAAATGTCTTGCAGATCTTCATTTTGATGCTAGATGGCACTGTGACACAAATGGATAACTGTAGCTGCTATTTTTTTGTCTCACACAGACCTTTGTTGTCTATGGTTAAAGAATTGAATAATGAACAAGATAGAACTGAATAATTTTTTCCTGTGTGTGCACCTGGCCTTTTGTTTGAACAGAAGTTGATATTATGCAGACACAGTGGTTCTAACAGGGTCAGGCCTTTGATAACATTATGAGTGTAAGAGGGCAGTGACATTATTGGCTGTCCAGTAGTACGGTCTGTCCCACATGGTGAAAAATAGCCTAGAAGTTATTCAGCTGAGAGACTTGACAGCACCATGATTGGAAATCCTCCTATTGACTCTCAAACATGCAGTAGATATAATATAAATCATCTTTTTAATAAATGCAATCAATTTAGCATTAAAAGTCAATGCTTTGTAACTATTCTTCCAACTATTTTGATTCCTAATAAGCTACTTGTCTTGAAAGTTAGTGTTCAGGCTTTTTTGTTTTGACCATACACATCTTTTTCTGTTCATCTAAGCTTTGATTTTTAAAACTACTATTTTTTTCTCTTATTCAATGCTGAAGGCTGTAACGCTTTACCTTGATTAGATACTTGTAAAAATGTACCAACTCTGATAATGATCAGATTACCAGATCATCCTGAAACACAATTTCTCATTGGATTTTTTAGATTTATTTATTTTCTGCTGTTACGATGGCATGACTACTTTTAAATGATGATTTAATGGTTCGGAGTCGAGGTAGAGGTCTGTAGAGGTATGACTGATTGGCTGATAGACTGAGTGTGTTTTTTTACTGATAAAACTTGTAGTTTGCTCCTCTGGCTCTTAGCAGCTGCAGTTTGAGAGCCTGGAGACAGAATTTCTTCTTAAACAGACTATGACAGACAAGCGCAGCCGTCTGTTTCACTGAGTCGGGACAGTTACACACAAGCACAGACTAGAGTGGCCGATGGTGTGTTAGTCGAGCTGTAGACGGGAGTATAGAGGGAGAGTGTGTGGACCCGCCTGTATGGAATTATCTGGAACATGGTGGAACGTCCATTCCAGCATGCACGCACACACACACACACACACACACACACACACACACACACACACACACACACACACACACACACACACACACACACACACACACACGCACACACAAAGTGAGATAGTGTCTTCTTTCCAGATGTGTGAGTGAATGTTTTTGCCATGCTTCGACACAAAGCCGCTCTCTTTTCAGTCTTCATACCATTCCATCTTTTTCTCCCTCATTTCTTATTTTCTTCATCTCAGTCTCGGCCAAATAGAATCCAATACATTTGATTAAAAAGTAGCCATAATGTTTTGAGACACAATCAACGACACCTTCTGTGTTTATGTGAGCACCATGCATGCCCACTGGTCTTTAGATGTATTGTTTAAAGTGTGATGACCCCATCCATTTGCTGTGGTTGGAGGGCTGAATATCCTCAATGGACCTGAACTAAATCAAGATCCTTTGATTAGAAATTAATGAGCCCCTCGTTAGCGTAAGATGAAAGTGGGAGCTGGATAGGTTAAAGTGATGAAAGGACCTTTGCAGTGCAGACTGAAGGGAAGTGATACATTTGATGTACACATGTGTATCAAAGCGAGCAGCCCTTCCCCCATTATTTCATTCACATGAAGAAAGAAATTGCTTATGATGTTTTAATAATACATAAAAGCTAAAAAATGGTAGCATATCTACTACCCAGTCCTATATTGACCCCCAACATCTTTATAGTTAATTTACAAATTGCGTAGCACATGTATAAAATATGTATTTAAAAATGTCATTTACAAAATGAGCAACTGAGAAAACTCAACTAACCCCTGAGCAACAAACGTCAACTATATTGTTACTTTTTGTACATATTTGAGCATGTAATGCATCTTTTTAAAAAGTTGGAGAAAGATTTTCCAAGCTGTTTTCAAAGGGTTGTTTATATCGTGTCTTGTTTGAATTACCTTTACTGTGTTGCTGCAGAGTAAACTTGGGATCATGGGAGATTTGCCCCCTTCAGCCCACAGAGGATAAGCGTGAACAATTTTGAAGGTAATACACATACACACCTAAGCACACCCTCACAGTTTCAGCCTGTTAAATTCCGTTTGTGTTGTTTCCCTGAGTTAAGCTTCAGGGAGAGAATGCTAAATTGAGGCAGGAATTGGAGAAGCTTAGGAAGGTCTCCAACAACAAGCGTGGGCTTTGTTCCTACGGTATCATCGCTGTGCCTTTAGCCAGCTGCTGTGTGTTTGGAAACATCAAATTTGATTAGATGAGAGCAGAGGAGAGATCTACTTACTCTGCCTGTTCTGCTGCAAGTCTCCTAAACAATAATCTGCTTTCAGGTGCCGGTACAAGCAGCAAATAAACAAGGGGCCTTAGGAGAAATATGAGGAGGGAAGGCATAACCTGTTCCAAACCCAGCTGATACAGTTTCTGAGAAAGACACATACACAAATGACTATTTTCCTCAGTCATTATATGTTCATGTTCTCTCTTTCTGAAGTTTTTTGCTCTTACATGTGTTGCAGTGTAGATGTGGAAAATGACTACCTCTACCACACAATAAGGTACAGACAAAACATAAATAAATACAGTGAATTTTAGAGATAATATTTTGGCACAAACTGTATGCAGGATGTGTAACTTTGCATTTCCCCACTAAAATAAGTGAAATGAGTGAAATACAAACCCATTTACTGATTATAATAATTGTGTGGTTTGCTTACATTAAGTCTTGTTGTCTAGGGATCTGTGTGTGTATGACCAGCAATGTGGACTTCCCTTTTAGCTATAGTGGCACATGCCCAACCCCCCAAAAGGTTAGTTATCATGATTTTTGATTGGACTGTGCACATAATCTTATTAAATAAAAGGGGGTTTGAGAAGGGGTTTGTTTTTCTTGCACTTTTTTTGGGGGGGGGATATTGGATGCATTTCGGTAGGTTCTCACATCCTTAAGTGGCTTATGATTTCACAGTGACTTCTTGAGTCATCACTGTGGAAGTTGCCAGGCAAACAGCAGAAAGACCAGGTAGTCACTGTGCCAGGTCAATAAATAGTCCCAGCACGTAACTCTTTAAAATATCACAAATTGGCATTTTTACATTTCAGTTTTTAAAGGGATTAAACAAACAATATATTACATGCCAATTATTATCCTTTATTTATCCATGGAAGGTTCACTGAGAGGCAACCTCTGTTTTGCAGTAGTAGCCTAAAGGTTAAAGATAACCTTTAGGCTACTACTGCCCACTTAGTGAGGTTTAGATGGGCTGTTTGGACAGAGCCAGGGTAGCTGTTTCTTTTTGCTTTTAGTTATTATGCTAAGCTAAGCTAACAATCTTTTTTCTCCAAATAAAGGCGTGATATCAATCTTCTCTTTTAAGTCTCGGCAAAAGGTCAAATAAGAGTATACAATATAAAACAGATGCACCAAATAAAGAACAGATGCAGTCAAAAATAACAAGACAAATCTGTGTTTACGTGTGTTTTTGTGTGCATGTGTACGTCTGTGGGTGTGTGTGAAAGTATGAGTAATGTAGCATGAGACCTAGCCAGATAATAACATGCCACAGTGATAGAGAATGCTGCTAACTAACAGCAGTTCCGAGATGATCCTCTCTATCACACACACAATCCTTGCTTGTCGGACCCTTGTAATGGGATCACTGAGGGATTGGTCCTGCGTCAGTCACAGTGCAGGTGCAATGTGTACTCATACAAAAAGGTTCAACCAGCCACCCACACACTCACACTCACACACATATCATCTAGAGTCTGAACATGGCAGTGGATCACTGGAACAGGAAAGCTGCTCTTTATCTCAGAGGTTTCTGTTGTTCGGGCAATCTGATAGCAGCTACATCTTGTGTGTGTGCGTGTGTGTTTGAATGTGTGCACATTTGAGTGTATCTGTGTGTCTAGTTTAATAGCATTAACTCCTGCAAGCGTGAAATGAGACAGCCTCCCACTATCTGTCTTTAAGAGCAGGGCTGAGAGAGCAGAGTGGCTGAAATGAACTGATGGATCAGGCAGGCTTCTAGTCAGATGAGCCTGTTAACTCTAATAGAAACGGTGCTGGTGTCAGTAGAGAGACATCTCACAGTGAACCATAACGAATCCTTACATTTTATCTAATATGTATTCTGTATTTAATAGCAATTTGTAAGGTGATAGCTTGATGGGATGTGGTTATATATTAATTTCAAAGGGAACAATGACATATTTGTGATTGCTACATTCCTCAGCTTATTTCAATCTGTTTAGGCAACTGGTTTAGTTTAGGGGAAAAGACACTAGTAGTCCCCAGCGAGCCAGCTATTTAAATGTATGTCTACACTGACTGAGTTTTATTGTATTTTCCTCACAGTGTAATTAATATGCATTGGACTTCAGATTGTTTGGCATTTTGTGTAAAATTGTGTTGCAGTGGTAGAAAATGTAAACACAAGCTTGTTAGATTCTCATAAATTCAAACACATGCTGGGAAAGTCTTCTGGATTGTCCTGACAGCAGCCTTGGCTAGCAATCGATGAGATTATTCCATAAAACCCTAAACATGTTTTCTAAGCCTCGACGGCAGGTCAGTCGGCGTGCTGACTGTGGTAACTGCCAGAGACAGCAGATATCAGACTATCACAGACAATCTGAAAAACAGATGTTTTTCTTTTCCGGTTTGGGAGTTGTGAATCTCACTTGTTGTGTCCAAATCCATCTTCCAGTTCTGCATGATTAGTTGTTTTGCGAAAAGTGAAGTAACACACACTGCAGGACACACACTCACATCCCACACACACACACACACACACACACACACACACACACACACACACACACACACACACACACACACACACACCACACAACCATCAAGACTGTGCATCAAAGTAATCACATCGCAAGGGATGCCGGGTAATTTGGTTAAAGATGTCAGGAACGTAAATCACCCTCAATCAGTCCTGCTCTCTCATTGGTCAACCCTCCCACCTCCAGAAGAACTTCATTGGTCACTCATCCAGCCGGCTGTCTCTGTAGGTCTTGTACTGTTCAGCTGTTGCTCACCAGGAAACATTAGATACAACACAAAATTCAAGCTCCAGTGCGAATATCAAAACATGTAACCTAACTCTGTATGATTGATGATAGACAAAATTGTGTTTTTCTTTAGAGGAATAATTCAACACTATTTATATTTGTTTTCTTACCGAGAGTTAGATGATATGATACCCCTCTCACATGTAGCCAACCAGCCAGCAGCAAACAACATATAACATGGTAATAAGTGAGCTTTAGTTGTGCTGGTAGGCTGAGTGTTTTTATACCTTTGGACAGAACCAGGCTAGCTGTTTCCCCCTGTTTCTAGTGTTTATTCTAAGCTAACCAGCTGTTGGATGTAGCTTGTAGCATGTTCAATGACAACTACCTGACTGGACATCAATGTAAAAAAAACTAGCTCTGGTTAAAAACGTCCTTCAGGACATGCTGAATAGATTGGTCTTCGTATATTTGGATAACCTGATCTATTCCAAGTCTGTTGAGGAGCATAAGATACATGTGCGACAGGTCTTGCGACGGTTACAGGAAAAAAGTTTGTAAAGATGGAAAAATGTGAGTTTCATGTGTCTGACACCTCTTTTCTGGGTTACACTGTAGCTCAGGGGGAGTTGAGGATGGACCCAGCAAAAGTCTCAGCTGTCACGGATTGGCCAGCCCCCTCGACCCGCAAACCGCTTCAGCGCTTTCTGGGTTTTGCAAACTTCTACAGTAGGTTTATCAAGAACTTAAGAGTTAATTCTTGATTTTTGGAAGAATTGTCTTGAGCCTCACACCATTTATGGTGGAAATGTTTTTTTTGTGATCAAATATTTTTAGAGATATTTTCAGATATTTGAATTCCTTCTACCAATAGGCTCTTAAATGCTTCTGATGGCAGCAACCTGTAACATTCGGAGCCTTTAATTCTGGGGAAGCATAATGCTTTGGTTTATGTACATGTATTTATTATTATTATTAACCTAAGTTGTATTATGGTTGTATATTTATTAAATCTAGCTTAATTTCGGCAACCTGTGTGTGCGTGGCTTCTCTTGCCTGGGTTTCCTATTTGTTGACCTGCTGCTACTGACATGTTGGTTGATTGAATGATTGTGATGGTGTTTATTCTTCTTTATTCTAGTCTGTTTTTTATAATACTTGTTAAATGCAAAATTGAAATGAAAGAAGTAATAAATGTACAAACCTGAGAGTAGTATCAATCTTCTCATCCATCTCTCGACAAGAAATTGAATACACTTATTTCTCAAAATGTTGAACTATTCTTTAGTGGCTGACTCATTGCTTTGACAAAAAAGGCAAAGTGTAGCAGAGTCAGCCAGGGACCCTACATCAAATTCACGGTGTGTGTTAGCTGTGGTTTAATTGCTCTATTACTTTAACTGCTGCAAGATGTAGATATTTATTCAATTTCAAATAAATATCCACACTCATTTTGTTTCTCATTTTGAAAAACAGCGTTGAAATTGCAAAGCAGTTTCTCTTACTTGTTAAATCAAATATTAAAATGAATTGTCCTCCCTGCCATGTGTTTCGCGATATAAAACAGTGGTGGTGGAAAACAACCTGACTGTAGCGTATATTTCTGTCTGCTATGTGTAGTTGAATGGTAGGAGAAGGCTTGTCACACACACACACACACGCACAAACACACACGCACATGCACACGCTCATGCTTATACATACACATACTTTAGATGTTCAGGGCTTTGATTTTCTCCAGCCTGCACTACAGGGTAGACAGCTCGGGATCTTCAAACAATACCTGGATAACACTCTGACACCCTCACTGCATATCTAGTGCTAATGATTACTTGTTAAGCACAATTCACACACATACACACAGACATAAACTCAGAGGCCTGAGCTCAGACTTAGTGATTCTGTGAACGCTGCACATCTCACAGCCTTTTCCATTCTCTCTTACTCCCCTCAGGGCAAAGACCTTGATCCCTCCGCCAACCAATGATTGGGACGATACACAGCATTAATAAATGAAATGAGTATGTGTAGCCAATAAAGAGACGACACACGCACTGGTAAAAATATGTATGATGTCCCGAGAATGTCAAATTTTGTGCTGGATGAATGTTTGCTTTTGTGGACGGGGGCAGTGAAGGTGATGGACAGTGAATGGAGCATACAAATCAACAGCCACCCACGGGGAAAATCATCCCACCTTGGATGTTTACTGCACAGGGACCGCTCTGTGTCAGACTGCGGTTCTCAGTAAATATTCCTGGTATGTGTGTATGTGGTAGTGTATACTCTCGAGAGGGGGTGCTGTGTGGAGTGGTGGAAATGCAGTGAAAGAAGAGATTTTGTGTGTGCTGAGAGCAGATCGATGTGGCTCTAATCTAAGGCAGTATGATGTGATTGATTACCTCATATTCTGAGAACTGCACATATACCTCCACTGGGTGTGATGGACACACACACACACACACACACACACACACACACACACACACACACACACACCCCACACACACACCACACACACACACACACACACACACACACACACACACACACACAACACACACTCTGTGGTCAGTTCAGCCAAGCAAAAGAATAGATTGGGATGAAATGAAATAAGAACAGATTGGTTTTGCTGGGCACAAGACTGGACACTGTTCAAGAGGGTCAGGAAAGATGATGGGAGCAGAAAATGTTCATTTAATACCATCTTTCATGTGTGAGATGTTTTTTTCTGAAATTGGTTTTCCTGAGCTGCATTGGCTGTGCTGTCTGTGTGTTAATGTAAATGTGAAAGTGCACGTTGTTGACAACATGTTTATTTTGGTAAAGCCGTGGTCGTGGAACAGTGACAGATGAAATAACTGTTCCGTCTGAGCAACTGGAGAAGTGTGTAAAATGAGCAAGAGCTACTTGCCCCCATAGCGTGGCAGAGTGTTTGCATATCTTACATGTTTGAAATGTTAATGACACCTGTAGGCTACGTTGTACTGAATCTACTCATAATGAGATAGTGTGCACATAATTGCTTGTATTTTGGTGAGTTAACACATTTTCTGTGTGTGTGTGTGTGTGTTTTGTGTGTGTGTTGTCTTGGTCATTTGCTCTGTGTATGTACAGGGCATGTGTTTGTATTTGAGTGTGTTTTACACACTTGGGCTTCAGCATCTCCTCATTGACATGCATGGTGTCAGGAACCTCATTTGAACTGCTGGTAATGGGCTCTGCTGTGTGTTTACCTGCTGGGCTGTACTGCCCTGTCTCTTCTGAGAACTAACGTATTGTTTGAAAATTCACCACCAATGTCCTTCTCATTGTGGCTTGAAGCCTTCATTTTTTTCTCTACTTGAAGTAAATAAAACTTGTATTATTGACATGTTGATACTAAAGTTTACTTTTCAAAAACACATATTATTATGTTAAAATTCCACACTCAAGTGGGGCTGCAGCGGTCTACTGTTACATGATATCAGAATAAGTCCTTTAAGAGATAGTTTGATGTTTTGAAAAGTATGTTTTTAAGCTTTATTGTCAAGAGTCACATCTGTTGTTTCAATATGAGGCTACAGCCAGCAATTAGCATAGCGTAGCATAAAGACTGGAAACACTGGAAACAGCTAGCACACAGCTAGAACACAAGTTTGTTCAAGCATATTACAATATATATTTACATTTAAAGTGGCGGCCCCACTAGTGGCCTGAGCAATTATGACGGGAGCAAAGCAGAAAGTAAGGTGACAAAGTGTCACATTTCCAATGCAGGTTGTGGAGATGAGATGGATGGGTCAAACTAACACAGGGCATTCACCTAAGACGTCAGGGTTCATGTCCCATTTGAAAATAAAAGTGGACGGTGAGTTTAATATATATTTTTTTACTTTACGGAACAAACGGCTCTACATCACGTTCTACGTCACGTGTTTCCAAAATTGAAGTAACGTCTGATTTGAACCCAAACCACAATCACCATGATTTTCTAAACTTAACTAAGAAATTTTGGTGTCGTAACATTTCCAAACTGTGATTGTTTCACAATGTAAACATTATGTTTAAATCTGTGACCGTTACGTTTTCTGGTTTACAGTGGTGTGAAAATGTGTTTGCCCCCTTCCTCATTTCCTGTTCCTTTGCATGTTTGTCACACTTAAGTGTTTCGGAACATCAAACCAATTTAAACAATCGTCAAGGACAAAACAAGTAAGCACAAAATCCAATTTGTAAATGAAGGCGTTTATTATTAAAGGTGAAAGAAAATCCAAACCATCATGGCCCTGTGTGAAAAAGTGATTGCCCCCCTTGTTAAAACATACTATAACTGTGGTTGTCCACACCTGAGTTCAATTTCTCTAGCCACACCCAGGCCTGATTATTGCCACACCTGTTCACAATCAAGGAATCACTTAAATAGGAGCTGCTTGACACAGTAAGGTCCACCAGAAGTCCTTAAAAGCTACACATCATGCCGAGACCCAAAGAAATTCAGGAACAATTGAGAAAGAAAGTAATTGAGATCTATCAGTCTGGAAAGGGTTATAAAGCCATTTCCAAAGCTTTGGGAATCCAGCGAACCACAGTGAGAGCCATTATCCACAAATGGCGAAGACATGGAACAGTGGTGAACCTTCCCAGGAGTGGCCGGCCGCCCAAAATTACCCCAAGAGCGCAGCAACGACTCATCCAAGAGGTCACAAAGACCCCACAACAACGTCCAAAGAACTGCAGGCCTCACTTGCCTCAGTTAAGGTCAGCGTTCATGCTTCCACCATCAGGAAAAGACTGGAAAAAAAATGGCCTGCATGGCAGAGTTCCAAGGAGAAAACCACTGCTGAGCAAAAAGAACATCAAAGCTTGTCTTAATTTCTCCACAACACATCTTGATGATCCCAGACTTTTGGGACAACATTCTGTGGACCGATGAGACAAAAGTGGAACTCTTTGGAAGGTGTGTGTCCAAGTACATCTGGCGTAGAAGGAACACTGCATTTCATAAAAAGAACATTATACCACAGTAAAATATGGTGGTGGTAGTGTGATGGTCTGGGGCTGTTTGGCTGCTTCAGGACCTGGAAGACTTGCCGTGATAAAAGGAAACTATGAATTCTGCTGTCTACCAAGAGATCCTGAAGGAGATGTCCGACCATCTGTTTGGTGTACTCAAGCTGAAACGAACTTGGGTTCTGCAGCAGGACAATGATCCTAAAACACCAGCAAGTCCACCACCGAATGGCTGAAGAAAAAACAAAATGAAGACTTTGGAGTGGCCTAGCCAAAGTCCTGACCTGAATCCTGTTTGAGATGTTGTGGTATGACCTTAAAAAGGCCGTTCATGCTCGAAAACCCTCTAATGTAAACGAATTAGGACAATTCTGCAAAGATGAGTGGGCCAAATTCCTCCAGGACCTGTAAAAGCCTCATTGCACGTTATCTTAAATCTTTCCTCACAGATTTCTGTGGTTTCTGTGACTGTATTTAAATATGTGCTGGACTTCAAACGCAGCATCACAAGAATCCTAACGCAGCTCAAGTTCGGGTCCAACCACAACCCCTGATGTGGACTATGAGCACCTCTTGGCCTAAATACACATCTCCCAGTCTGCCCCTGTAGCTGTACAAGACCACACTCCCCACATGCAAAGACACGACTGAACACATATAAGCCCCCTCTGCTGGATTTATCACAGCTAGTCACTTGCCAAATGGGTGAACCCCTCCCTGTCTGTCCCCCACTTTCTCTCTCTCTCTGACTTCCCTCTTCTCCCTTTTGGACCTGCCTCCATGGCTCGATATTGTCGTTTTATCTCTCTCCCATTTCTCCCCATCCCATCCATCACTCTGCCTCCATTGCACCATGGGAAGAGGATGGTCCTTCATGTTGTTCCCAGGTTTGCTTCTCTGAAGTAAATGTGTGTGCGCTCGCATGAAGGCATGAAAGAGAGAGAGAGAGCATCTGAAAACACCATTACAGACCAGGTGTCCTTCCATCTGTGCTGATCATTTTTAACTTCTTCCTCTCTCTCTGAGTCTGCCTCTTTCTGTCACACCCATACTGTCCTCACATGACTCACATCTACACAAAGACGTCCGTACATGGCAGCATGACATTACTAAAATGTCATTCATCAAATGTGAAAATGAGTTAAAGCAATGGAAAAAGAAGGTAAGGGCAGAGGAGGGGTGGTGTTGAAGAAGAAGAAAAATGGGAAATCAGGAGGAACTGGCTGGTGGGTAGAGAGATAAGGAACAAAAGAATGAACAAGACAAAAGACAATGCTACAGAGGCAAAATAACCAGTGTTTACCGGGATTAAAATGAAAAAGAAAGAACAAAGAGGTTTTACATGCAAGTGGAAATGAGTATTTGAAAAATGAAATGGTATGTGAATATTAAGGGATAGGGGGAGGCTATGTAAATATGTGTATGTTATGTGTGTATATGTGTATGTGTGTGCAGGAGAGCCAGGGGAGTCTATATAGTTCAGGCTCACCATTAAAACGTGTCTGAGGGCTGCAGGAGGCAGCTGAGACTCCCCCCGTGGGAGAACAGCTCACTGCCTGGATGGATAGATGGATGAACGGATTAATGAATGTTTAGGTGGATGTATGGATGGATGAATGGAACTCATGTGTTAAGATGAATTGTCAGATTGACAGGTTTATGTACAATAGATGAAGATATTTACCTGTAGATAGTTGGGGGGGGGGGGGGGAGGCTGATTACTTAATATTAAGCTTCAAAACAGATCTGTAGGCAGACATTTTCAAATATGTTTCAGCCCTGTCAAAAATATGTGTCTGTTGCAATTTCAGAACCACATCACGGTTGATCTATTATTGAGCATGAAAGTGCCAGTCCATGGTTAGTGGGGTAAATGGTTGTTGCTTCAGTTATTTTTTGGGCTGCATTTCCTAGTGATCAGTAACAAACTATGCAAATTATGTTGTTGTCTTTTCTCTGCATTTTCAGTTCCCAGATTTTGGTATTTGTTAGGGGTTTTCTTCTGTTCAGCCATGTTGAACATTAGTACTTTTTGCAAAATACCTGTTTCTACCACTTACCACTGTGCGGTTGCTGCCACAATTGCTCATTATATCACTTTTTTTCATAGACCAGCAGGTACAAACAACACAGGTTGTCTCTACTTTGATACATTCATTAACAGGCTTAAATTCATCTTTTATTATGCCTTACTTCTTAAGGATCCCTTGGCGCTTTGGGGAAGAGGAAAATGTCCATGTATTTTAGATCAACTGGTCTCTTTGTTTTCCTGGAGGACTGAACTGATTGTGTGTGTGGGTGTGGAATTCCCTTCTCTCTGCTCTGTCCCAAAAAAGCCACCTGCTCAGGCCATCACTCATGTACACCCACACACATCACATCCCCCTTCTTCAGCTGTGGTAAAATATGACCATTCACAAATAATAATGATGTCCGTCATTATTCACTTCTACCTCCTCTTGTTTGACATTTGTGTTTGTGTTGTCGGATATTCTGTGATATATGTATCTCTTCTGATTTTATGGTGGCCTCTGGTTTATCTGAGGCACTTAAAGGCATCCTATTTGAAATAAACCAGTCAGAGAGACCGTCATAGGCTCTGTCTGCCTCTCAGGGGAAAAGTTAAAAATAATATGTTTTGATTTGTCTGTCTTTGGAAAAATTATTTTGTTGATGACATGTGGTAAATGTTTTGTTCAGTGGGCGTGTTTATGAGGTTACGCTGGACTGCTGGGAGCAGGTCTTCCAGCTGGTTTAGCAGTAATAGAAGGTGTACACATCAGTGCTTACACACCTGGAAGCACTGAGATGAGAAAAAAACTGCACATCCACATTTGTCACACGAGCAACCACGGTTACAATGACACACTTTTCCCCAACAAGGACAGCCAGGCACTTGACCCACTTTTTGCCCCATCTGTAAAAGAGGGCAATAGTCTATCTTACAGCCATCAACCCAGACACTGTAAGCTTAGAGCATCATGGTACTTCATGTGAAGTACTCCTCAGATTTGTGTCTGACATATCAAGACTCCCAGCAGCTCCAGGTCATCCAGAGGCCAGCCAATCAGAGGGCTTGTAGTAAAGTCCTCGCCAGACCCCCCTGGCAGAACCAAGAAGCATTACAGTGTATCATCTTAATCAGACAGACATCTGGAGAGAGTGAGTCTGGAGCTTCTACATTTATACATCCTACCTCATGGTTTTATGAATGGTTTTATGTTGTGCCTTGTGTCAAACACAACACTTTATTTAATCCGTACCGTTACGCACTCAAAGGAGCAAAGGGAGAAATAAGAGTGAAGTCTTGCTGTCTCTCTGTCTTTCTCCCTCAGAGGTGACTTATTCTATGAGCTCTGTAATCAAAAATCAGGCTGTATCAGCTCAACCATGCATGTGTGAATTTATTGTGTGTGTGTGTGTGTTTTTGGGTCTGACTGAATGTGTAATTTTGTGTGATGTACTGTAGCAGGCACCTGCTGGTGCACTTTTATGGGACTGACCTCACAGACACACTCTCGCTGTGCTCCAGACGCAGGTTTAGTGCATTGAGAATGTTGGCGGTAGTGAAATGGAAAAATGGTCCACAAAGCCTGAAGCAGAACAGTTAGTTTTATTTTCCAGCATTGTGCAAACATATATATAAAAGAAGGGGCTTTTGAGATGATGTCTCTTGAAATTCTAATGTTATTTTAGAGGTATCTTGAAAGAATTCTGCAAGGATTTAGTATTGCACTCCACTATAACAGACTCACTATAATAATAATAATAGTAATAATAATACATTTTATTACTTTCTTGGCACTCAAGGACGCCACACATGGAATTTATAAATTAAAAACAGCAAAACAAATACTATACATAATAAAACAGCAAAACAAATACTATGCAGCCAAACAAATACTATACTATAGACAGTTTCTATAAAAAAGTATCAATCGATGTACCAGAACCAGAGATAACATAGTTTTTATTCTTCTTTTCCCTTGTCAAAAACCTGTTGCCTACATTTCAAAACTTCAACACTGACCAAGATTCCGATGTCTTATGCTAGTCATGGCTAATGTAGTCTCAGGGCACTAGAAAGTGCGCCAGCCTTTAAAGCCAATTGGATGTAGTTGATAAGTTCCAAATGGTGGAATCACAACTTCCCTGTCCATCTCGTTATGCCCTTTGGCACAAAAACACTTTTACTCTTAGACATACTGTACATGGTAAAAGAGACGTCTGTAAATCAGTGGATACATTTTTCTGGGCATCACAACCCCTGGGAAATTACTTATTTCACAGAATTTCATCAGAATTTGATCAATTTAATCCGATAACATTTGGAAAGTTAAGATGAGCTGCACGATTAAATCATTCAATCGCCATTCACGTTAGGGTGCCAGCCGGGCCACACAGTGGAGAAGTAGTGCTGATCATCTGGGTAATTTGAACTTTTTTAGTGTCATGCACCACTGAGCAACCCTCATAGGAAGCAAGGGGGCTCCGTCTGGAATGCTGTATCCAGTTCTCTATATACATCCATGGCTAGCCTCAAGCAGAGATGAGGAGCTGACTACTGAGGTCTGCTAAGCTCACTTCTTTTAAGCTCCACACCCCAAGATTTATCAGATTTCATGCAGCTTTCTTTGGAGCCTTTATACAACATTCTCCGCATATGCAGTTGTACTCCCCAAGACCCATTAACAGACTATGAAGTGTAAATTCAGTGTAGTTCCCCTTTAATGAATGTTGCATTAAAACGTTAGTTGACCTTATCAGTGTTTGACAGGGATTGTGCATTTGATTGCTTTGACCATTGTTTTAATACTCAGAAAAACTATAATGAGAACATTTGTCTTGAACATTATGCCCTGCCGCAACCACTTGGGACCAATCACTGCAATTAAAAATTCTATTATGGGGGAATGAAAATGAATTGCTGGTATTGACTGGGAAACAAATTAATTAATTTTCTTGCAGCAGCTCAAAAAAGGGCTAAGATAAGCTTTGAAATAAGCATGATTTAAAAAACAAATGGAATAGGGCCAGTGGTTTCGTAATTAATGCACAGGTATAAACAGATGTATCTGTCCCTACTGCTCTTTCAGCAATGGCCACAACTAATACATTCAGTGTTTGTAATTAGGTAGACAAAGTCTTGTTATTTTTCTTCACATTTGCATACTAATATACATTGTGTTTTGTACAGCATTGTGTAATTGTTTGTTTATCTTCAATCGTAAGCCTTCCCAAGGGTTAATTGAGCCAGTTTGGTGTCAGTTTCCTTTTCAAATGTCAGTCAGTCAGACTGTCTCCCAGTGGATCAAAAAGACAACAGCGACATGTTTCTCCTGCTCTGTTTACATGCTGAGATGTAGCACCTGGAACATTACACTTCCCTCATTTAGTCCATCTGCCTCCCTGAGCCTCGTCTTTACTCCTTTGGTCCTCTCAGCTTAATTGTTTATCCAACCCCAGTTTAGTTTCTCTTCTTTCCTTTCCCTTCTTCTCCTCAAATTCCCCCCGTCTGCTTCTCTTTCTTCCCCTGCCTCATAGGCGGCGGGTGATTGGGAGGTTGAGGTAGGCTAATGTGGGCGCTAGGGAGGTAGATTTGGATAGCCTGAACCCATACACATAATCCTTGGTAAAACCGCTCTGAGGATGCACTGTGATATGATCCGTAACCTTGCATGACAACCTTATGTTTTGATCCGACAGCTGTTTAGAGATTTCTGAATTAATGAAAAACAACAACAAGGATTTCAACTTCCAAACCGAGACTGCACCGCACCTCTTCTCTTTTGTTAGAATTCTACACTTCTGCTTTACCCTTCACAAAAAAAGCTCGACCTATGGCTATTCCACTGAGAGGTTACAAAATAAAATACGTGACAAAAATAATTACATTTTCCACATGTGGCATATCAATACATTACTGTCAATTCAAAAATGTATCAAATGTTGTAGACGGTGGCCTGAACGAGTATTCCGTGTTGTTGATCGATCTCCATTAAGTAATAAAATCTAGAATTTGTTGGCAACATTGGTTTGATCATATATTTTCATTTACAGATATGTATACATATATTGTTATTTACAGTCTGCTCAGGCAAGTTGCAGGACAGCTCTAGTTGCTGAACTAATCAGATTATAGTTTTCAACATCATCTCAGATATAGTGAAAAATCATAGCAATATAATTATATAGTGTAATAACATATATTAAGTTAATTATTATATATTAATTCTTATAAATTGTATACGTATTATCTTAGCATGACTACCTTTATAAGTAAATTACAGTTCCACCATTTAGTCAAGCAAGGCTTTAATAGTAATTAAGAGTAATATAAGACAGTTATATATATATAATGGGAGAAAATTGAATGTGTCATATTAACAACAATAAATAGATCTCTCTAAAGCTATGCACACAGAAAACAAACCCTGCCCTTGTAAACCCTGCCAGGCCAGACAGAGCCCTGTGTCTGAATTGCCATTTTAGTCAAGGTGAACTAACAAAAGACATAGGCTACTATAGACACAGCGACATCTATTGGACACTTTTTTCAACATATAGTGACTGAAAATGTGCTCCACCAAACAGTTGAGCAAAACATTAAAGATCCAATATGTGTCATCAGATATTAAGGAAACATGCAAAGATAAAATACTATCTTTTTCTGAAAACAATGTTAATGCCAGTATTTTCCCCTTTTGAAATTTCCTGTCCGTGAAGGAATTTCTGGCATGTTTCTAACAGTTGCGTGACCAGAGACTTAAGAAACCTAAATATTGGAGATGTATTTTAAAGATGGAGGCAGCTTGGAGCCCAATAGGACGTTGAGTTGGTTAATTCCTCCTAAACAGGTAAGCATTAGCTTCAGGCTAATTTATCACAGCTACAAGGGGTGGGCATTTTATGTCCTTTTAACATTTGTGTACTTAGATTGAATTATATAGTTAGAATACCCGAGTTGGTTATACTCTTAAAAACAATGGAAACACAGCCAGTAAAGTATCAAGACTGGTCCTGGCTAACGCCACCATGCTAACCCTGCTAACCCTGCTAACTGCTGACGTTACCGGAGGACCAGGCAAGTGGGCCACGGCTGTTTACAATGTGTAACTCATAGGTGACAATGGTGATTTATTTTAAGCCACAAGAGGGGGGATGTAAATCGGGAAGAGAGGACCATGGGTTTGCAGTGTGTTTAGCGTTTGTTGCCATAATTCTAAGTCAATAAATTGTGTCTGTCTGTCAGGTGGAGGAGACAGTGAGGTTGTTGTGCTATTTCTTTTTTCTTTTGAGATTATTTTTTGGGCATTTTTAGGTCTTCATTTGACAGGACAGCTGAAGACATGAAAGGGGAGAAAGAGAGGGAATGACATGCATCAAAGGGCTGCAGGTCGGGGTCAAACCCTGGACCCGGAGTAAACCTCCATGTATGGGCGCACACTCTACCAACTGAGCTCTCCGGGCACACGTTGTTCCTACTGTAATTCTAAGCTTAGGAAGTGTGTCTGTCCATCGGGTGGAGAGGACAGCTAGGTTGATGTGTATTTAGCGGTTTCTTCCGTATTTAAAGCCGAAAAGGTGTGTCTGTCAGTTGGGTACAGAGCTCCCCGGGAGAATGGGCTTCAATGACTGTCACTATAACCAGCAGAAGCAATGTCTGGATGTGTGAGACAAGCGTCTAGCAACATTGTTGTGAATGCTGCGGTCTAAGTCTGGCAACCTCTGTGAACTTCGAGTCTTGGGAGGAGGGAACGGGAGAGGCTGCTCTCTCCATTAGAATATGTACTGCAGTAACTACTTTAAACACTAGCTGGCAGTATTCCAATTGGCCCCTTTAAAGGGTTTACTGATGAACCGTGATAAACAAAGCTCAAAACGAGCTCACAAATGTGAGCTTGTTCAAGATGAACTGAGCCTCACCTGTAAATTGAACAAGAGAAGACGGCAGCAGCCTGGGGCGATGACAAAAACGTGCAGGAAAGTTGGACAGTTACCAGCCGATTCCAGCAGCCCTCATGCTGAACAGGAAGTCAAAGAATTACTCACATTCTGTTAGTTCCAATTCTGATTTAATAAAATGTTATCAGACACACTTCAGCTTGTAGGCCTACTCAGTCTCCAGTTGTTTTTATTAAGACAGAGTAGCTGTCAAAATTCTCTACATGCAATTTGTTGCTGATGTTAATATATAACACTAGACCTATGTGATCCGTGATCTGAATGGATTTAGTCTCTGATTTCTAAACGGAACTATCAGCCACACAACATGTGGTTTGTACAGAATAAGCCTTTAATTCAGACAAATGGCAATTAAAATCCCTCCAATTCAAAAACGATAAATTGTTCAACTAAAACTTCAATCATCTGTTAAATCAGCTGATCATCTGTTCATCATCTGTTTGCAGCATTCTCTGGGTCCGCCTGGGTCTTCACTGGGGAAAATATGTTCCCAGTAAAAACGTCATTATTCATGTCACTTCACGTGGGATTCAGAGGTTGAAGATTTTGCTAACAGTTTTCCAGTTGGTGACGCGTTGTTGTTGACAACAGAAAGACGTCCCGACGATCGTTCAAATTTGCTGAATGGTAGAAACATTTCCTAAATATAGAAAATTCACACATGCATGTAGTATATTTTGCCAACGTCCACAATGTGCAATCGATTTAGCCATGAAACTCAAAGATGTCATAGTTGACAAAATGATGTAGTTTATGTAAAAAAAAGCAGCTACTCCATTGCTGAGGATCGATCATTTTAAAAACTAAAGCAGATAGCAGCGTTCAGCCCACCCCTAATTTTCTTGATGTCTTAATGTAACAATATGCGCCGCTTCTTTTTGGCATTTAAGCATCAATTATTTCTTCTGTTTTGACTTTTTCTGTGAGGTCACTCTCCATGTGTAGCAGGCAAACATAATTTGCAACATTGTCAATATATTTTATGTAGACAGAATTTTTTTTAAGTCCACTCCCAAATCACCCATTCCCTTTTCTGACACTGCCTTTGATTACCATGACAAACAAACCAAACAGATGAACACAGAGAGTGGCCACAGTGCTTCAGAGGCACATTCAAAAGACGTAAATACATTTTAAAGGTGGAGAAGGAGGTCATAGCGACAAAAGGAGTAGGGTAATACAGGGAATGCACGGGGGTTTGTATGCTTTAACATTAGCGTAGTTGTTTTTACAATACTGGCTGACAGAACGCTCTGCGCTGAAGCACTGCAAAGGAACATGGGACTTGTTTGGAACCGTTCCTGTTTTCGTCAAAGTCTGCTTTATGAGGTTCTGTTAATGTTTTTTGTGTGCATTTATGTTACCTGGGTTTTAGTAATGTGGGTTTGATTTAGTGTTCAGGTTTATCTACATGTATTGTTGTAACTATGACCGAGACTTGGGGTGGGTATTGCTTCTGGGCAGTGAGGGTGCAGTCAATGTCTTTATGTTTATTTGTGAATTAACCTGCCAATTGTCACAATAGTCACAATTGTCTGGGACTCTTTCAGTCTCTTCCATCGCTGTCTTCCATCTGTCTACCTCAGAATGGAGACAAAAGAGAGTGTAAAAGATGGAGGTAGAGAGATAAAACAGCAAAAAGCCAAGTGAAGTCATACTTTCAGCCTCGCTGCTTTCTTTACCTTACTCTTACTTACTTTGCTGTCCTCTCTTTTGCCTAATGTTTGAAAGAGCTTTTTTTCCACAAATTCTCTGCTCTCTCATGAATAACACATGAGCATCAGCGGTAAACTCTCTCCCTTTGGCTTTATCCCTACCCCATTTTGCTCTCTCTCACACACACACACACACACACACACACCACACACACACACACACACCACACACACACACACACACACACACACACAGGGAGAGATAGTCTGGTCCAGGTCATTTCCTCTGTGGATGGAGGATAACTGGATTTACCAGTCTGTTGTGTTTTGTTGTTCTGACAGATCTGTTTATGGACAAAAAAAAGGCAAAAACACAACCGGCTAATAAACTGTATTGTGTGTGTGTAAACGTGTGTGTGTGTGTGTGTACGTGTGTGTAAATCCTCAATGTCTTTTACATCTACAGCGGCAGAACCCCTACTAACGATCACACTGCTCCTACGGTACAGTAATAGTGGTCATAGTTAATAGGGTATCAACCACCTTGTGACAATATAATGTTAAGTTAATGTGTTTAGCAGAGTATGCCATTATGGCCCTCTGTGTTTTGCTGAGACAACATAATGGTGTTATTTCTCATTTTTTGTCACTGTGTGTGGTTACCATTTTTTCTTGCTTCCATCCATGAACATTGTTACGCTCCTGAAAAAGCTATTTGCCCATCAAGTCTGATAGTTTCCAGCGAAACTGCTAGCGCTGTTTAAAACTCCGCTATATCATTTTGCAGAAAATGTTTCAGCCTCTGAAAAGTAAATGTGCTACATGCCTTTAGAGATGAATGAAAAAAGTTCCCCAGCAGGATGCTTGTATCCATAAAACACTTTGTTAAGCTAGATGGGAGCGTTTTTGTAACAAGGTTGTTCAATCTTTTGTCGTTATCTAAAGTCAGTAGTGCTTTTTAGACATTTAGGTTGTTGTTTATTTTACAGTCCACACATACTCACCTGTCTGGGCATGACAACTTGGAAGGAGAATGTTACATCTGGTGAAGCAGACTTTATGTTTAGATTTTGTTTTGAGCAGGTGTGTGTTTCTATGTGTGTGTGGTAGATCCAGGTCTGCCTGTGGAAGTAAGTGTTGCACGGATATAACCAAGTTGGCCAATTAACTGAGCGTGAAGTCATCAGCCCACACAGCCATGTTGCAATTTAAATGCCCCCACGCTTCCAAATAAACACACACAGGCACACACATAGGCCTACACTCCACACACACACACACACACACACACACACACACACACACACACACACACACACACACACACACACACACACACACACACACACACGCCACGTACGTCTCCAAACTAAACAAACCATTAAAGTTAACTATCCTTCCCCAGGGTGTCTTCGGTCGGAGGTGCTGAAACATAACATATTTCATGTTTTTGACTTTACCTGTCAGTCAGCTGCCAGGTTTACTGCAAGCTGCATCGTTCCAGTCTGAGATCATGGATCAACCGAAAGACAGGACACAAAGACAGACAGGCCTGCGCTGCTGGAGATTTCTCTCTTTTATCATTCAAACAGGGAAGGTGGCATGCTGTGAGAAGCTAATTCAGACATCATAACCATGTTAAAAAGTTTAGCTTTTAAAAGAGGGGGGGCACCAGTTACACAGCCCGTTTTCCTTGTTTTTTTGTGGACAGGCTCGTGGGTTAAAAAAATGATCTGTCCCGTTCAGGGATGGCGCTTGTGTCAGTGGGTACGTTGTGTGCCAGGTGGAGATAGAACTCGTTGAATTCAGATTGATTACCATTTGTCCTCTGAGCACCTGCTTAAACACGTACACACTCACATGTGGCGGTGGATGAATTCCCAGTCCTATGTTTGAGCTGCATTACAAATGCATACGTAGTGTTTAGAGTGGCACAGAGCTCCTTTCATATGGAGATGCATCTGACGAGTCCAGGCTTTGACCTGCCACCTCCTATCTGGTACAGCATCACACCCACAGCTGCTGCCCCTCTGTCTTTAATAAATCTCTTATCCTTCCTCTCTTCTTCTTCTGTAAGGCTCTTCCTTCCTCTGTGTCCGCTCCACATATTATAGTAACTCTTTACAAAATGCACTGTAGAGCAACTATTCTATTAATAGTGATGGCAGTGATGCCGTCCCAGTTGTTTGCCTTTGTTGGTAGCCTAGATACTAAATTAATGATTCTAAATGCAGGGACTGTGAATGGGGCTGTGTGCTGAAGGACTGAAATCTAAACGCATGGCACAGAGAAAATGTGAAGAAAAGAAGTCCCAGATTGCCGGGGCAACCATGTTTTTTGTAGTCTGCCAGGAGATATATATGATAGACATGAATGTCAGTGAGGCTCATTGTTTAGCTGCCATGGGAGGTGTAGGCGACTTATCATGTATGTATGTCAGCGCATGTGTGTATGTGTGTGTGCTAATTACATGCACGCTCCAGTCTGATTGTCAGTCTGACATGTGCTCACCTTTGAAAGAAGCGAGGGGAGAAGGAAGGGGAGATGAGGAGAGGAGCAGGAGCGTGAGAGAGACAAAGATTTGGAAGAAGTTTAAGAGGAAACAGGAGGCTCTGATCAAGCTTTTGTCAGATATTTGTGTGTGTGTGTGTGTGAGTGTGTGTGTGTGTGTGTGTCAGAAAGAATGAGGGCAGGAAGCCTTGCCATGACAATTTATCCGTTGCTTAGCAGGTGCAGTCTGACCTGCTACATTCTCCCCCCACCTGCATCACTCTCTTTTCTATTCCATCCCTCCTATCTGCCAAACAAAGGCAAGGAAGTCTGTTTCTACTGATGTCAGGCTGAACAAAGACACAGGATGAAACCCTCCTCCGTAGCATTGCCTTTTATGTGTACACTACTTCAAAACACATTTTCGGTTTTTTACTTCCGCACCACCCTCACTGACTATCATTTTTACTACCATATATATTTATTATATTTATATATATTTGTATGTAGGTCAATGTCGGAGTGTGTGTGTGCTATGTTAGATATGGTTTAACTTAGATTTATGCAAGGTTGTGCTGGCATGTTGGCCACTGCATGACATTTCCATTACACAAAACAGCAACACCTAAACATAAAGACAATCAATACATACATTTGCCCTCCAAACTTCAACCCCTTCCCACACACACACACAAGAACACACACAAACACCCTCAAATATCAGCCATTGATCTTCTCTTCCTCCCCTGCCTGGGCAATTATCTCCCTAATTATTCAGAATCCATCTTCCGGCTCAGTTTAGGCCATCAACCAGGAAACTGTGTGTGTGTGTGTGTGTGTTTGTGTGTGTGTTTGTGTGTGTGTGTGTGCGTGTCAGGATGTGTCGCAAGGTGGGACAGAAACTGTTTCCCTAATTGCTTAAAAAAGACAGGGAGCCTGCTCTGGCTGACATTTGCTTGCACCCTGCAAACAGCAGCCTGCAGTGTAAATCAGGCACCAGTGTATGCACATGCCTCTCTGCTAGACATGTATACACACACACACACACACACACACACGCATGCACAAGACCACCACGGACAATATGTCAAACCTGTCATATTTAGAGAGCCATTAAGAAAGAGTCAGCACCCCAGCTCTTATTAATGATGTCACTGTGGACAGTATGTCGTATAAATGATGTCACAGCACGAAGTGAGTTTCATCAGCGGGCGTTCATCAGCTTTTGTGTGTTTATGTGAGAGTGTGTGTGTAGAGTGGATAGAAGAGGAGTGGAGCAGTGCTTCATTTGTAACACGGTCTGACCTTGATGCCTTGGAATGAACGATGGGGGAGGGGAGGAGAGTCAGGGAGGAGGAGGAGGACCGCAGAGGTGTAACATCTCTTTGTCATCACCTCTCTCCTGTGGTTTTCCACTCGGCCCTGACGCTCTGCTCTGTGGTGCTTATAGTAACACAACTCTTCTTTGTGTGCATGTTTCAGAGATGCTGTCCTTTGCTTTCCCAGTGTGGTGTGTGTGTGTGTGTTTGTGTGTGTGTGTGTGTGTGTATATACAGGCTCATACACCAGAACAACACCGGAACATTCCTCTGGCCTGACCGGGATTACACCATGCAGTCATGCAGAGAGAGAGGGAAAGACAGAATAAAGAAAAGTGAGAGAGAGGAGAGTTTAAACAGTGGTGGTGAGAGAGACTTATTATTGGCTGCAATATGGTGATGCTGCAAGTGCATCAATAACAGCTGAGGCAAACAACTCTATAAAATGTTTTTATCCAGACTTAAACGTGGTTTTATTAGATTTTCTGGACTCTAAAAGCTGATGTCAGAGCTTTACGTGAAGCTGATGTCAGTTGAGAGGAGTTTAGAGAGGAGAGAGGTCAGGCTAACGTGTGTGTGTGTGTGTGTGTGTGTGTGTGTGTGTGTGTGTGTGTGTAAGAGGTTATGTGCACATAGGTGCTGACTTCACAATTCCATGCAACACCATGGTTGGGTTATTGTGAACAAACACAATTTACTGTGATTTATGCCTTGACTCGTGAGGACAAGGTTACAGAGGGGACTCTCCTTCGTGGCTTTGTACAAGCTGGACAATAGATGTGTACACATTATTTTCTTTCTCATTTTATTCTCAACCCCCCCTTTCCTTACATCCATTTTTTTTGTTACTTTAATAAATATTCAAAATAATTTAGTGGTGGAAGTGCTGCTGCTTCTGTGTGTATACTGTATATGTGTCAGAGAGAAGTGGTCTTCCTACTGTGTGTTTAGTGATTGCCTCACTGTGGCCCAGAACTCCTGCTGGCAAGAGTATTAGCATCTAGAAAACAGTGTGTGTGTGTGTGTTTGTGTGTGTGTGTGTGTGTGCGTGCGAGCGTGCGTGCATGCGTGTGTATGGGGGTGTGTGTCTTGCAGCCTCGGACTAATGATGTTTTTTCACGCGCTCTTTGTCTTGAAACAAAGAGGTGCTTGTGGCCAATACTCTTCTTGGTCAAAAACATAATACACACTTATTGAAGAGACAGCTCTGAGTATGAGCGTGTTTGAGAGTGTGTAAGATGTGTGTATGTGTGTTTGACAGCTGCGTCCATTTTGATGACTCTTCATTGAGATGCATTGAGATTATTTGTGATGTGTGTGTCTGAAGCAGCTCCTCAAACCCAGCCCTAGTCAAATCAACTCTACTTTAGTGTGTGTGTGTGTGTTTTTGTGTGAGTTTATTAACGCATGTGACACTATTGAGGACGTAATCTCCACTTGAGAGTGCAGATGCATTCTGAGGTAATTATCTCTATTGGTCAATCACGCACGCACACACACATGCACAAGAGCACACACTTAGACACATACACACACACACATACAAACACACACACACACACACACACACACACACACACACACACACACACACCTCCATGGGGGTAGGTACATGTACTTCAGATATATTATACCAAAGTCACAGTGTGCTGTGCTCACACAAACCAGAGATGGAAATATCCCCGCAAACAGCTGTGGACAACAAGAGATGTAGACTCACTTCCAGTCTCATTCACACATTTAGTGAGTGACCAGAGCCACAAACACACAAGCCCCATTACACAAATGCATTAACAGACTCACGCATGCGCACACACACACACACACACACACACACACACACACACACACACACACACACACACACACACACACACACACACACACACACACACACACACACACCTGACAGTAAAGTAAATACATCTATACGCAAGTAGAGATATGACTTACTTATCAGGCGTCAGGCAGTCCACAGACTTGCACTCTGTCAAGGTGAAACAATATGAATAAAAATAAAGAGGATTTTATCTGTAAATGGTTGAAAGTGGGCAGGCATTGCAGAGTATTACAGTTTTTGCTGATTGCTTTCACACATGTTGAGGAATGTCGCTCATTGTGTCAAAACTCTCCACACAAACTAAATAAGACACAACCCTTAAATATCTCACTTCTATGTCAAGATGAGACTCTGCAGTCAAGATGGTACAAAATGGCATTTTTGCGACAACATGATACACATATTTACTACTTGAATTACTCTTTCAAAGAAGCAACAACACACTGATGTACTTTATCCAAAAACACTGCTCTCTTTAGTACTAGGAATACCTATTTTCTCAGACAGGCTCCTGTAAAAGATTGTTCCAGTACAAAACATCTACTTACAATTCAATGAATGCAAAAATAGAAAGGCATCGGAAACCCCGTTCCCATTGCAGGTTTATACAACAGCAAATGGTCGTACACTTTCCAACACCAAGCTCAATGCTCAATTGGACTAAGAAATGGGGAGTAACGGGCCAAGTATACAACTGTGAAGTTACAGTATCGTGGTTGATGAACCAGTCCAGGACCAGAGCAGTCCAGTGAAAACTAACACACCTGGGCTGCTGTGGTCCATCCTGTTAAACTACATTATGTAGTTCATCCAGACATGTGATTAAGTGTGCAGTATTGTAGGGACCTAGGATTGCATGGTGATAGAGAACTCGTTTTAGACAAATTGCGGCGCCGAGGGGGATCGTGTGTGTGGGTGTGTTGCCAATTTCAGACAGTGTTTTGCATTTTCAAGAGAAGTGTTTTTCTGATGAAAGAAGAGTTGTTGTTTTTTTTATTGTTGAACAAAGATTCTAATGTAAGAAACAGTGTGTAATGTTTTGCAAGAAGTGTGTTGCAAAATTGCAAACAAAGTGTAAAGCAGAAAATGTGTTTGTACTTTTTGGTGCCTTTGTTTAAGGCATGGTTACAAAAGTTGAGGGTTTTCATGCGTTTGTCTAAGCATTCACTTTAAGTGTGTCAGCAATAACCCAAAAATATGACTTAAAAATCGAGTCAATCCCTATTTGTGTTTGAATTACCCACAAATTCATCCAGTCCCTGTGATATATCTGAAAACTTTCACACATCCCTATGTTCTGGAGTTTGTCTTCTTATACACATACTGTATATATATTGTTAGGACCAAGTTCAAGAGTTACTCAAATGCAGCCATTTATCATCTAATACCAAACCTTACCATTTAGGTTATGCTAATTCAATACTGATATAAATAAAGACACATATGGAACAGTGTATTCATTTCCTGGACAGCACAACCTTTAGTGTCTCCATTCATCCACCTCTGAAACAGGAACAATACTCTAGGTGGGCTCACATTTACTGTGAGGCAGGTCTGGATGGTTCTGTTGTAGCTTCTGTTGAAGCTGATCCAAGGCAGCAACACATGGGGCACAGCTGAGATGAAAGGACCCTATAGCACACTAAAGGAAAGACCACAATGTTGTTTATCTTTGTATTCAACAGTTGAACTAAATCTGGGTCAGACCCACAAATGTGCACAACATGAGTTTCACTGGTGTTAATAATGGTGTGGGCATCTTCCATAGTTATTGCTTTGCAATTTTTTTTCAATCAAATGATACATAGTATAATCAGTGATCATCTACACCCTATGAGGGAGCACATGTATTTCACTGTTTGATCAACTTACACAACTTCTTTGGCTCAATAGGCCAGAAAGTAGCTTGATTATTAAGCAGTAGTATTCTTTTAAAGTATATACATTTTCCTTTTCAAGACTGCCAGTATAGGTTCCTACAATTCAAAACCATTGATGGAGTTATTTTGTTTTTTGGCTTACTAGCATAGATTTTCAATAGGCCAATCTTCTAAAAATGCAGGTGAAAGGAGACAATTTCATGGACTCTCCCTTGTGTATGAGTCCACAGGCAGTTCTTCCTCCACCCTCGTTTATCAGCACCATGGTTTGTGCAATATTATTTTTGAAAGACAGTCTTTCTTATACCTTCATTATGAGATTAATGTATGCTTCTGAAAACCCCCATTTGTTACATGAAGCAGACTTTTGGTTGACAGAGCTGCGTTGGGTGCTGGTGCTACTGGGTGCAGGGGGTTCTAAAGCACATATAATCCTCACACACACACACACACACACACATACACACACACACACACACACACACACACACACACACACACACACACAATGCTGCTAGTGAGGGTTATCTTCAATCCCAGATGTGCGACCAGCCGCCAGACCCTAAAGAAACTATGTACTCTGTGGAGGTGTGTGTATGAATGTGTGCATAGCTAAGTCTTCCTTTCCATCCATCACTCTCTCTCTCTCTCTCGCTCTGTCTCCCTCTTTCTGCCTCGATCTGTTGGGGTTTAAGAGAGGACAGAATGTGTTGCTGAGCGCTGGACTTCAGTAAGAAATCTGTGTGTGTGTGTGTGTGGTGTGTGTGTGTGTGTCAGGGATAGCTATGGGAAAGGATTAGGGCAGCTTTAGACAGGCTTTGTTTAATAAGCAGCACAACGGCTGCTCCGGATGGGAAACCACCCAACTCCAAACACACCACACACACACACACACACACCACACACACACACACACACACACACACACACACACACACACACACACACACACACACACACACACACACACACACATACATGCAAAAACACCACAAACAACACAGGAAAGATACAAATAGGCTGAAAAAAAAAAGCTTGGACCTTTGGTTTCAGTCATGGTGGAAGCTGGGCTTGGTTAAGTGTGCTGTATTTGTGTGTGTGCCTGTGTGCATGTGTGTCTGTGGGGTTCTGTTCCAGGGATTGGGGTCCCTGGCTGTGGTAATGTGACCGATGGAGCTGAAAGCGAGGGATGAACCAGGGGATAAGGGATGGCTAAAGGAAAGGATGGAACTGTGCACATTGCCCAAGGAGCTCTGCACTGATTGGCTCAGAGTGACTGTGTGTGTGTGTGTGTGTGTGTGCATATGTGTGTGTGTGTGTTTCCCTGCAGATGTGAACAGCTTAGCGATTTTCTCAGCAGACCAATTAAATGAAGGAAGTTTAGTCCCCATGTGTAAAAGCCTCCTCTTGGTAATTGGAGCTTGATTAGTGTGTGTATTAACTGTTTTTTTCTGTTTTTTCATTTGTGTGTACCTTGGGTGTGTAAGAGAAAGATTAAACTTGGATTCCAGTGATTTGTGCATTTGAAAGTATATCTGTATGTCTAAGTCTAGTTAGTGAAGTGATGCTAATTCAGCTGAGGCACTCCCAAAGAGGAAGAGCTGAATCCCAGCACTCTTCCCTAATGCAAGCAAACAGGTTTCTCTACTGTTTTTCAATATTTAGATTTTGCCATCAGAAGATTTTTTCTCAACTGGGTCAATGGAATAAGGCAGGCAGAGATGTAATACTAAAAGCAAAGAAACCCTTAAACTAGAGTATTTCTTACAACAGCTTTGGTAATGGAGAGAGATGATAAAAGTGTGATGGGTGCGAGCGGTAAAGAGGGAATGAGGAGATGAGGAGATGAGGAGAACGATAAAGACGGAGAGAGGGCACAAAGAGAGAGTTGAGGCCTGCTTCTGAGCACTACTCCTGGGAGCCTAAATGCTTCCTCATCAGTAAACAGTGAATAATTCATCTAGTTACCATAGAGAGCACACTCTTACACACACACACACACACACACGCACACACACACACACACACACACACACACACACACCACACCACACACACACACACACACACACACACACACACACACACACAAACACAGCAAGAATCATATTCATGTCACAGACAGGCCATTTTTACAGCAGACAGACAGGTCCAGTGTGGAGCTTTTATTATTCACTAGCTTATGAACTCTGTGGGACCCTTCACTCTTTGACTGTCTGCACATGTGTACGTGTGTGTATTCGTTTGTACAGTTTGTGTGTATTTGAGGCATGAAGGAGTTTCATTTTTAAGGGTGGAAAGGAGGACAGAGAAAAGAGGCACACAACATTCCCCTGTCCGTAACCCTGAGGCATTTACACACACACGCACACGCACACGCACACGCACACGCACACGCACACGCACACGCACACACACACACACACTCCAACACACTTACACAGAAATGGCTTGAACAGATGACCGAAAACAGTTCACTGCTTTGGTTTTATCCCAGAAACAAATATACAGATCCACATTTCTCAGGACCTCCTGTGTGCATTACAAACACACATTTCTCACATGTGCATATACATACACAAACACACCTCTTGCACACACACTGTCATTCACACACAAACCGCAGAGAGATGAGGATTGCTTCAGCGCTCACAGACCCTCACTCCAGCTCAAACTCGTGCATTTAATTCATATTGGTCATGTATAATCAGTGGATGTCTTAGCAGGATACTGCTGCGTGCAGCAGAATGAAAGAACAATCTTTTTTTTTTCATTTCCATAACTCCAGCCTGTAAATTATTATTATGCTAATGTTGTCGGGGAGCCACTGCTACTGTTTGCGCTAAGGTGCCAGCCTCGCTTTTTTGGCTGAACTGAAAGGAAAACACAATAAGTGTCGGAATAATCAATGGTAAACTGTTTACAAAGGCGGCTGTCGTTGCCATTCCTTCTCATCATTTGGTCACAGCAGCATTTCACATTTAAAACAAAACCAAATATGAAGCAGAGGGCTGTGACATGGTAATGAGGTACAAGAGGAGGAAATGGGTTTTTGTCTCTGGGTAAGTTCAGCCCTTCCTGTGTGTGTGTGTGTGTGTGTGTGTTTTGAGATTACTGATGTGTCTGACCATAACCTCTGCCCCAGAATGCTATGGACACCTGTCTTCCCCCGCAATATCATCCAGGACTCTCCTGTTCAATGCAGGCCTGATTTATTAGACCCCAAGGGCCCCCTCTCTCTTGCTTTCTCTGTCTGTCTCATACTTTCCTTCTTTATTTCTCTTTCTCTCTCTCTCTCTCACACACTCTCTGACACACACACACACACACATAAACATAAAAAACACACACATACACACACTCACTCACTTACACAGACAACTCTCATCCTGAAGGGCCATAGAGAGAAAAAAGAGAGATGGCTCCTGTCATTTTTCCTCTTTTAACTGGGGCTCAGCAGCGGTTTCTGTCACAAAGCCCCCGAGGGGAGGACATCAAACAAAGGAAAAACCTTTCACACTTTATTGTCTTTTACCACAGAGAGCCCATATCTTTTTTCTTACTCTCTCACTATGGCGTTGCTCTTTTTTTATACTTCTCTCATATTCCCTACATTCATTTTCTAACCCCTTTTCCTCTGTACATCTCTTTCTATATCTATATTTTATACAGTTTGACGTTTTGACAATGCCCTTTGAGTGTGCCAGCTTGTCAAAAATACAGCGAGGGCAAAGAGGGAAAAAGGGAGGAGAGAAGGACAGAGACTGCAGAGTAAGAGAGAGACGTTTAGAGTTTGAGGGGAGAGAGATGATTGGCTGTCTCAAATCCAAACAAGTGTGTCAGATCAGGTGGATGTTTGAAGAGCTGAGGTGCTGGGCAGGAAGCCTCACCTGTACAAAAAGAACACCTACATTTAACATGCTGAAATTGGGCAAATAGCCTACTTCAAGCATCACACAAAAATAAAAATTAGACAATTCAAAGACACTCGAAAACCTTTCTCATACTCATGTTTTCAGATGCCTAAATTTCAAATGACATGATAAATGGGTTTGTGGATTGTCATGTGTGCTCATCTAGTACACACACAAGGTCACAGGTGACCACATGATTTAGTGTACATGCTCTCTTCTGAAATGTATGTACATGCACGTATATGTGCAGTTTCTCTTTAAACTGAAGCTGGTTCACCAGAGCTTTAGAGAAGTCCTTACTGCTTTTATTTCAAAGTTTCATGAGGTAAAGTTAAAAGTATTTCAAAGGTGGAGGGGGGGGGGGGGGTGGCAAGAAAACTTATCCTGTTGTGAAGTATGAGATCAGCTATATTACATGTCATTTAGCTGACGCTTTTATCCAAAGCAACTTACAACTGCTGCAGCAGAGGTCGCACGCCTCTGGAGCATCTAGGGGTTAAGTGTCTTGCTCAGGGACACATTGGGTGACATATTGCAGTGGGAGTTGAACCCAAGTCTCCAACACCAAAGACATGTATCACAACCACCATAATCCATCAGCACCCCCACCACCACCTTTACTCATTACTCAATCAAATGTAATTTTTTTTACACAATACTTTTATCCCATTTTCAATCCAGTTCCATCAAAGGTCCAAATCCTCCACACTCACAGGTCTCATCTTCTGTATTTAACATGTAGAAATAGAAAAAAAAAACTATGGTTTAACAAGCAGACAGCCAATATTTTTTGGTATTTACTGACTATTAACATCCAGCATGACGACTCACCGTAAAACAGCAGCTTAGGAAAACAGGTGGAACGTCTGGTGGCAGGTGATTAGAAGAGTCTTTGGGGATTCTAGAAACACCTTCAGAACAATGTTTGGGGTTTTTCAAAAATCACTGGATAATTATCTTTTAAGGAAGCTGATGATACGATGATGATGATACATCATAAGCACAAACATGTACCATTCAAGTTACAAAACTGTCGACCCCCAACATTTTTAAGTAATAGAGCAATTTGTAACTGTATTGCAATTGATTTATTTCAAATTGTACCTTTTCTTTACCTTATAATGAAAAAGTAATGAAATTACTGTAACACCTTATTAACTGCCCAACACTTATTAATATGCAATACTATACTGACTTGTATTTTTCACCTTCCAATTTTACGATTGTAGTTTTACTCATCCGTCATAGGGGATCTGTTTTTTTATTGTCATATTTGAATGCAAAACTCTCAAAACATCAAACAATTGTGTCTCTCATCACACTGCAGCTCCAACAGATGCTTGTTTCTAATAATAAAATTCCTTCATATAGTTATGGCAATGATAGACTGTATTTCCATGAGGAAATAATAGAGATAGTAATTGTGATTTTAACCAGGAATGACACGGTTTTGAGTCTTTAGAATTCACTCTGGAGCACTCTAGTCCTATCATTTTATCCTGATTTCAGCTGTAGTGTCACACACATTTAGACTGAATCGGATTATAAAGGGAACAAAAGGTTTCAGAGCATCAGTTTCTAGTTATTGTTTTAAAACAGACAGAATAGTAAAACAAGTATAGGGACTGTCTGGAAGTAACAACTGAAATAGAGCAGCTATTTAACTTTGCTAAGCTTAGTAAATTTTACATCATGATATTATCATCCCGAGTCTTTGGCTTGTGGCTTTGGAAAAAAAACGTGTTTATGCTTGTATCAATAATGTAGTAACTGTCCTGTCCTTGAAAAATAAAACAATGTGAAACTATAATTTAAATTGTGTATGTATGACTGTGTATGTTTCCATCCACACATTTTTATCCGAATTAAGCAATATTAAATAAAAAAATGCCTCATGGAAACAGTAGAATTCTATGGAATTTCATGAATATTGAGTAAAAAGAAATACGTTTGGTCTCATCTGATTTTATCTTGTTCGATATACGACTCATACGATAAATGCTGATGGAAACCTCATTTGCCGAATGAATAATGAATTATGATTAAGTTTTAGGTCCTTTTATGGTTGTAACCTGCCACAAATTAAAGAAGAAGAAGTTTCCGCCTATTGTTTGCACACATGGCGGATGTCAACAAAGACAGATGTAAGTGGGCGGATGAGGAGACGAGAGACTTTCTGAATTTAATTTATCAGGAACTCACGAAGGAATTGGCCAACAAAGGTTAGGACAAGCCATGGGATGTCCTCCGGAGTAAATGGAAGGTACTCAAAGCGAGACATGTCTCAAAAAAGAGTTGTCTCTCAGCGGTGCCGGTGGGACAATAAAAGGCAAGGGTTGGCGTCGTTGTTTTCTTATTATAGCTTGATGTGTCACAATCAGCTGGCACATAAGCACTATTACAACTTGTTCAGTATTAATCATTTGTGAGTAGACGGTGCGATCCATTTTCTCTAGAAAAACTTTGTTCGCAAAAGTGCAAAAATGAATGGAAACACCATAAAATGTCTAAAATCAATTTGATATGCCAATTTGCTCGCAATACAGCATGTGACGTCATTACGCACAAGTTTTTATTTGCTTTAAAGCCGTTCGATGGAAACACACTTTCACCAGCTTTATTTGCATTCGTTTTTTTACCGAACTTCAGATAATTCGATTGACAAGTGGATGGAAACTTAGTTACAGAAAGACTAACACTAGACACATGACTGAGTGCGTTCTTACTGATTAGCTGATCAGCCAGATCACATAACACATGTACACTTACAAAACATCTAGATGAGACACACACACACACACACACACACACACACACACACCACACACACACAACACACACACACACACACACACAAACATTCAGTAGGGCCAGGACAGGGGTTAAAACAAATGGCATGGAGCGACCTTCATCTGCAGTGACAGTTTCCCTGTGGACTTCTTGCCCTTTTCCAGCATACAGTATTTCTCTAAAAGAAGACGTTTGAAGCGTCATTATTTTCATCTTCTATGCAGGAGACGGAGCGCTTCAGGAAGCAAATGGCTTGACACAGCTGGTATCTTCTGGACTGAGTTGGGGGTAGGCTAATCAATACCACTGAGGGGAATCAATCCTGCTGTGTGCCTCTTAGTGGTTTTCACACTGTGTGTATGTACTGTATGTGTGTGTGTGTCCTATCCCAGGTGGTTATGGTGTTGTTAGCTGTTATAAGACCTAATGGGAGACCGCCTGACGACGGCTGTTAGGAGCTAAATTCTGCCAAAACACTGAGTTTAGTACACAATAAGATTGAATGCTGGAGACTGAACACACATTTGTGTCTGTGTGAGTATGCATTTGTGTGTTTTGACCTTGTGCATAGTGCATATGTATGTATGTGTGTCTCTACACACACGTGTACATGTGTGTGTGTGTGTGCGTGTGTGTGTGTGTGTGTGTGTGTAAGAGTTGTACCCAGGTGCACTGCCTGAAGGTTGGTAGGGTGGGAGGAGTGTGTGTGTGTGTGTGTGTGTGTGTGTGTGTGTGTGTGTGTGTGTGTGTGTGTTGAAGGGATGACAGGGCGTGTTAGGGGGATTCTTCTCCCAAACTCCCAGAACACAAAATAAGGTCAAATTCAAAATATTGTGTCACGGGGGAAGAAAAGGAGAAAGAAAGAGCTGGAAGGTATTTTTATGTAAATTATGATCTTCCACTGAATTACAAATGTAAAATTAAAACGGGAAATTTCAATTAAAATTCTCTTCACTATACTGACCTAAGGTTTTATTGAAGTAATGGACATGCATTGATAACAAACACTTCAGAAAGACTCTGTGTTAATTGGAGTAGCTCTGTCCTCAGGAAACAGATTCATACTGACATTTTTGGCAGGGATGCAATACGAACAAAAGATTAAACAATGTTTTTCTCACATGAAACCCTGTGTGGGTCTGACTCTAGCTAAACTAAGTTTATACAGAGCTATATACACATCAAGGATTACAGAAATATTTTGTGAACTCTTGCTTTCTAGACATGGCTCTGCCTTTGCTGATCTTTAGTTTTAGTTTTTATGATTAAAAATCCAAACAACTATGACGGCAAAACTAAAAAAATAGAGCTAAAGGACAATTTGACACTATTCACATGAAACAAAGACAAAGAAGAGACACAAAGTAGTGAGACACTTGCAAGGCCCCTTTAACTCTTCCGTTATTCCGTTTAGCCCTCTGGTGATTGGGCGTGTGTGTGTCTGAGTGTGAGTAGGAGCTTGTAAAATAATGGAAAACCAGACACACACACGCACAAGCACACACACAGACACACACAAGCAGACGCAATGGTGTCTGAATATATAATATAAGCAGAATAAATCATGTGTGCAAATATTTGATGATTCCATCTGAATAAGCTATCAATAGGAACTCTGTGTGGTGAAATGTATGGGTCTTGTTTTTTGATTTTTGTGGCTATATGAGTTGCAACCCTCAGCTTATGTTTTTCCTTCTTATAAAACATTGAAAAGATTCTTTTAAAATTTAGAAGCTTTTAAGAAACCTGAGGGAGATGAAAGGAGGGAGTGTTAGGGTTAGCTTGGCATTGCAGCTGATAATAAGTAATAATACGTGAGGTGGAACATTGGCAAATTATTTGCATGTTTTAAAAAAAAAATACATGAAATAAAACTAAATCTGCTGTTTACCCCAGCTGCTAAACTCTCATCTGGCCCAGATTTGACTTCTTGATAAAACATGCATTAAAAATCTGTTTCAATTAATTAGACCTTCTTATTATCATAATGCACCAATGCTTCATGCTAATAAATGGTCGGTCATCAATGCTAATTTCTGTGATCTTTTTTTTAAACAGAATTCAATGAGAAAATCAGACGTGAAAATTAGGCCTGATGGATGATGTCTTTTGAACCTTGATCACGGAGCCATGTGCTACTTTCATCAATCCGGGCTGCTTTCTCCCATGATATAAACACCAAACACAGTTCAGTTCTGTGAGAGATACAGTCTGATTTTATGACATGTGATCTGTTCCTACTGGCCAGTTATTTGCATTTCATTCCTGCCTTTCCGTATTTTGATTCAGTTTTTTTTATGATGCAAATGTTAATTTACAAAAAAATTTCACCTCAAGAGGGAACATTGACCTATATTATACAACTAACTTTATTTCCAAGGTTGTGTCAGGACATTTCTAGCTCTAACAGCCAGATTGTTGACTGAATTTTGGACGCTGCACCGCACCCTTCTCCTGGCCTGGGTGGGCCTGTCTGCAGGGTGCCAAGCAGGGTGTCTGTGGCCAGTGATGTGAATTGACATGCTGTTTAAAAATGGATCCGCTAAATTATTCAGTCTGTTATTTTAGTGTCAGCATTCGGCAATGATGTCTGGTTGTCACGGAAACACAGTACCATGATCGCGAGGCCACAGCTGAGTCCCCAGAAGAAAAGAGAGAAAGAGATGCAGTGTACCAGCCTGATCATTCACACTGAAAAGGAGGTGAAAATAAATACTGTCACAACATTGTCAAAATGTGTATTATGAAAAAAATACTTCCTAGGGATAGAGATACTGTTTTTATTTGCCCACTAGACATAACACAGGAAAACATGAAAATGATAATGTTATGTATATACTGTCAATATAGGGTGCAGATCATAGACTGTATATAAAGGTGGAGTGGATGAAATACAATACTTTTCTGAAACTGAGGAATACATACAGGCGGTCATTTAGCTTTGTCTGTCTTTTACATTCACTCACACACACACACACACACACACACACCACACACAAACACACACACACACACACACACACACACACACACACACACACCACACACACACACACACACACACACACATACACACACACACACACACACACACACACAGACATGCAGGATGGGTCCCAGGCTGTGTCGGTCAGGCTTTATAGATCTACAGTGAGACATGAACACATGGAACAGTCATCTAGCTTCCAGCTGCTGGTGTGGAGTTTGTCCCCATCTCCCACTGAGGTCCTCTGTGTGATGAGAGGGTGCATCTGGGGGCTGGCACTTCACTCACTGGAGACTGAAAAGAAAAACCTCTATTCACTGTCAGTAAGCTCTCCATGTGCATTTGTCTGCATGCCTGAAAATCTACTTGTGTGTGTACAGTAAACATTTCTTGGTTAGTGATCAAGCTGTCGAGACAGAGAAACGTCTGCGGGAACAGCTGGGGAATCAGATGGGGATTTCTCTTTCACTTAAACACTGGGATTTACACACTGCCCAAAGCCCAGACACACAGCACTCCTGTGCCAAGACGAACACGCATATGCATGCAATCATGCACATGTACACAAAGGACTCTTCCACTTGCACAGATTGCATCATACATTTCAGGTCATTTCATCATCTATTAGTCATTTTTCATCCTTAGCGTTTTCACTTAAACAAACAATGATAATACACTCCTTGATTTATTCAGAAAAAGAGAGAAAGAAGACAGAAAAAAAGTCTCTTGTGCACAAAATGGTTCCTAGCCAAGCAGCTTACTTTTCATAAAATATGCTTCCAACTGTTTCAGTTCATTACACACTGGCTCAGCAGCATTTTAAGACCTATTTAACCAGACAAGAACTGAGAATTTCTTCCAGAATCAGGATCACACATATTGTATACATTCATACTGGTATTTGTCCAGTTAAACTATTGTACATGTTGAGATGCCAGTCAAAGCACAAACTGTCACAATTGTTTCCTAGGCTGCTGTGTTTACAGTACCCCAACACTGTAGAAAACTGAGTTCCTCCAGTTACATTTACACAAAATGCATTTTACCCTCATCACTTAAGATGCTGTGTGCCACGGAGCACGGGACGTACAGCCAGTGAGGCTATGTTAATTCCCGCAGCAGGAAAACAGGCGGCATGCTGTCTTCACAGTGTGACTCCAAATCCCACCGTCCCTATCGCGCTTTTATTCCTACCTGTCAGCAGATAAGAGCTCTATACACCTGCGGCCACCTGTGTTGGTGTGTGTGTGTGTTTGTGTGTACCCACCGAGGAGCTTGCTGTGCAAGCATATTCACAGCCAGCATTTCTGACAAGCCTAATGAATCTCCAGAGAACTGCTACCTGCCAGCTCTCTCTTGTTCTGTCTTGTTTTATTGTTCTCTCACTCTGTTTTCTCCTTCTTGATTCCCCCCCCCCCTTGCTGTTTGTCTGCCTCTGTCTCAGAACGCTCAGTGCGGTGGGTTTTCACCTCCATCAGCTAGCAAGCCTTACATCTTAACATCTTATATACACATTAACTCCCACGAAACAAATGGTCCAAGGGAGACATTGCTGTTATTCGTGATGTGGATAAGATGAATTTCTCTGACAACAGTGCCGTCTGATGCTTTGTTTCTCCAACTTCAGCCGTGTGTGAGAAGGAACCTTTTTTCAGTGAGGAGGCTTTAATTATACTTACCCATGTTGTATTAGTCATGCCTCAGCTCAGCTTGTCTTTTCAAAATCCATTACCTATGCCTGAGGAGGCCTTGTTAGTTTACAATTGAGTGCTAATTACACAACATTATGATACATAGGCCTCATCTTGCTGTAATCACAGTAATTAGGGAAATAAAGTCGGTCTACATGAGCAGGGAGGCAGAAAAACCACGACTGTGGCGAACAAAAGATTCAAATTCACTCGGTCTAGCATCCACCTTAAACGTCCTTCAAAATACACATGCATTATTGTGCACACACACTCACATACGTATATATCTCACATGTCAGTTAAAAAGTTGGGACTGCATCACTAATCTGTTGCCTCGCATGAACCGAGGGAGAGCGTGCACACACAGAGCATGAGTAATGAAAGGCTTCACACTCATTTGGCTTTTGCACTTCAAATGAGATTGGCACGGCGCAGTGTCTAAAACACAACCATTAGATCTATAATGACTCCACAGCCTACCCCCCGTGGACTAACTACCACACACACACACACACACACACACACACACACACCACACACACACACACACACACACACACACACACACACACATACACACACACACACACACACACACACACACATACCCAGCCCCCCAAATAGTCTATGTATTATGCATTCCACCCATCTGCCACTCTGTGAGCACTCTATCCCAAGGGAAGGAGAGGGGAGGAGAGGGGGAGGAGAGGGGGAGGAGAAGAGAGGGAGGCACTCACAGCTGGATGTAGGAGAGAGAAAGAGGGGTTGTGAGTTCACTCTCTCTCTCTGTCAATAGGTGTTTCTGTCCACCTGTTTTATGCACATTCTGAATGTGTGCACAAAAGAACCTGAAAAAACCCTCTCCACTGGAGCGACAAAAAATGGCGGCACACAAAAATCTGTTGAGGAGGTGGTAAAGTTCCTAAAAAAATACATGAAACAGTGGCCGGGTTGGATCAGTGGGTAGAGCAGGCCTCCATATACTTAGAGGTTTATGCTTCGATGCAAAGGTCCAGGGTTTGAGTCCGGCCTGTGATGATATGTCTGCCCCCTTTCTCACCTAACTGTCCTGTCCATTAAAGGTAGAAAAGCCCTAAATAAATACAGAAATCAAATCTAAATGCCTAATTTCCATCACATTTTCTTTGAATTTTTTCCATAATGTTTGGGGTTTTGGGTTTGTCTGCCTCTCTTTTAATTGCAACATTTTATTGCACCTTTTTCTTCAGCAATGGTGTAGGTACTGTATGGCACCTGACTGGAAGATGAGTGCTACCTACTGTTTAACTCCTAATATTTGATAACAGTTTGGGCTTCAAAACACACATACATTTGTTTTGACAATTGCAGTTACAATTTGTGCATTTGAATGTTAACCTAGCTATACTTTCTTTTTCTTTCTGTCTCTCTATCTCTCTCTGTCTCTCTCTGTCTCTTTCTACGTCTCTCTCTTTGTCTCTGTCTCTTTCTCTCTCCATCTGTATACCTGTCAGGTTGCGGTCAGCTGGAATGTGAGAGGCTCACCTGTGTTTGGGTTTCATCCTCACAGACAGGTATGAGCATATGGCTCAGGAGTGTGAGTGATTTATGGATGCCCATACCTTTTCTCTGTGCGTGTGTGTGTGTGGGTGTGTACATGTGTTTGCGTGTGTGGAAAATGCAGCACATTAACAAAGTAACCTGCTTGTGTGTGTGAGAGAGAGAGACAGAGAAAAAGCGAAAGGGGGATGTGTGTGTAATGTAATTAAAGTACATGCATAGAAAGCTGACTAAATCAACAATTATGACAGTCATGGTCTGATCATCTGACCATGTAGAAAATGTCCCAGATTTGTGAAGTTATGCACTCATGAACACACAAAGAGACACCTCTTATCCAAGAAGAAGCATTGATAGAATCACAAGGATTTTATTATTTAACTTGATGTTAACTGGCAAATTGACTGACAAAACAAGTTTTACTGCAGAGCAAGCTGGAAGCGAGTACAGAGCCGTTTTAATAGCACGTCTTTGTTTCACAGCTGCCAAACATTCACCCTGACCCAAACCAAACTGCAACCCCATGATCCTCATCTGCCCTATTACATCCTTCAGCTGTTTCCTACTTACTGCTCTCTGTGTGTGTGTGCGTGTGCGTGTGTTTGCGGAGAAAACAGAGGCTTCGTTGTCACCACGCTGTCTGATGCAGCTGTGTGTGCTTCAGATGTTTTTACACAAAGGATGAAATGATAGATGAGGAAAATAAAAAGGGGAGGAAGAGGGTAAAGAAAAAGATGGTGAATAGATGATAGAAAAATAAAAATTTCTTAAATGGGTCGTGTTTAATTATTTCAGATATCTTCACACTTGACCCCCTTTGTGGCAAATAATACGCTTTACAACAAGCTACCTCTATGTACCCCCAAGGAATTGTACCTTTACCTTTTCCAGCTAAAAGAGGAACGTGTCCCTAAAATACATATCCATATCCATAGCAATGAATCATATTTTATAAAAGCATCATATGTTTTGTCTGTAATCTAATCTGTGAGGCAACCAGTGATTATAGCTGTCAGACAAATGTAGGGGAGTAAAAAAATACATAAATCCCTACAGCAGGAAGTACCTCAAAAAGTGCAGTAGGCCTACATGGCGCAGTTGCATTCTTCTGTGTATGCAAAACAAGCAGTGGCAATAGCAGGAGGTAAGAGAGAAGCGTGATTAGAGAGAAGAGAGGATAGATGAAAAGCACGATCATGATTATGTGTTCTATTTTCTCTCTTCTGTTTCTATTTTTAACTGGAGTGTCATGATAGTATTTTGGTCTTTACGTCAGTACCAGTCAATCAATGCACAGCAGCGGGCTGGTCTGGGGAAAAAGAGAGTGAGGCTGAGAGTGTAAGAAGAGAAGGATCAATGTGATAATCTCCCTCTCTGGAATCCTCTCCCACTGATCTGACCTCTCTGATGACGCTACGTTTCTCTTCAGCAATTCAAAGATAAACTGACCCTGAGATGAGCGCTCTCGCTTTCCCACTCTGACACGATGCACCTGAAAGCAGCCTCAGTCTCCTCTCTTTGTAACAGTGAAATGAATGTGCGGACACAGGAGGTCTGATAAGGCCAACTCAAGTGAAACACAACATGAGTTTGGCGGGGAGTGAAACATCTATCAAACAGGCTATTATGGGATTGGGTTTCAGCTCGCATTACCAGAGGCTTTGATACCTGGATTTTTATCTTTTATGTTATCGTCTCACATCAGGAATATAAACACACACACACACACACACACACACACACACACACACACACACACACACACACACACACACACACCACACACACACCACACCTGCAGTCCCCGCTAACCTTTACCACCCATCTGTGAGTCAGGAATGGGGTGTGTGGGATTTTGTGTGTGTGTGTTGTGGTGGCTGGCACTGAGAATGAGTGAGAGAGAAGAACTGGATAGAGTATGTGTCCAGCAGTGGAACGTAACTATGTACTCAACAACTGTATATTTTCCATTTCATGCTACTTTATAGTTTGTGTTTGAATTTAAGAGGGAATTACTGAACTTTTACTTCATTTTTAATTGCTGTAGTTACTAGTTGCTTTACAATTACATTTTTCTTACAAAATGCGATATCATTTGAAATATGATGCATATGTTCCCTGAAAAAAAACTTCATTCAAGTCATTTGACTTATTTTATGTGAAAGAAATCTGCCAGTGCCAGTTTTCAATGCGCTTTCATTTCTTTCAAGTTTTTAAAGTTTCACACTCTGGTGCTCCAGTGCACTTTAGTTGTTTCAAAACAACGATTATACTTCTTTTTAAATTTTTCTCTTAATCTAACAAGTTATTACATGAATAATGATAATCCAATAACATAAGCCATGCATAATACTGTAACATAACCATTGTATTTTTACTTTAGAGAATTTAAGTAATTTTTGTTACTCAATTATTAAGTTATTTTCTTTCACCTAAAAAGAATTGATGCATTACTTTTATACGTCCCAGAGTATTTTAACGAGAGAGAGAGAGAGAGAGAAAAAGAGAGAGAGAGAGAGCGAGATAAGATTCATTGCAACATCGTACCTTTCCCATAAACACAGCCTTCGACATGTTTGCAACAATACAAAACTCTCATCACTTACACAGTCTGGCACACACCCTCACACATGCATACACAGGTGTGCATAGAGTTGCGAGAGCCATTTGTTGAATGACGGGCTGTTCGGAGTTGGGGTGAGGGGCAGGTGGAGAGAGGTAGAAGTGGAGAAGAGAGCCAGAGGTGTTAAGGTGAAGACAAGCTGGACGTTCAGAGACAGACTGTCTTTGTGCCTGAGGCACAGCGTGTGAATGCATGTGTGACTAGCAGAGTAGCTCTGTATGTGTGTGTGTGTGTGTGTGTGTTAGGGGGTGCTCCCAGGTCTCAGCTGTGGTGTAATTGATTACATGAATTAGTATGAAATATAGAATTAACCACCATGAACAGGGTCATATGTTATCAAGGTTCGGGTATGTCTTTGTGGGCGGATGTGTGATTAAAATGAAATATGAAATTAGCCATGATGAATAACACCATATGCACACATGTAATTGAATTAACTTATCTTTGTTTGGGGTGTAGGGTGTATAAAGGAAATGTTCACTAGTGTGCTTCATTCTGCAGAGAGGTGACAAGTCGGTCAGAGAGGCAGTTTTAACTGTCAAAACTCTGCTTGCTTGATTCCCGTCCTAATATTTGGACAGGATTTACAGCCGGGTGGCAAATTAAAGGAAAAACAAACTCATTTGGGGATTTGATGATGATGGTGCAGGCACTGCTCAACACAAAATCTGGTGACTGTACAAACTTGATTGTGTGATTTATATCATTTTAATAGTCATCAACAGTGGTGGAAAAACTCCTTTTTAAAAATTATGTTGAATGCCTTTTATTTGACAGTGGACAAATACACATGTATGCACTATAATACAACATCTGACAACATTGTCTGACCCCCCACACACACACACACACACATGCATACACACATGCGTACATCCTCATTGCTTGGTGAGATCGGAGGCTTCTGGCATAAACAGGAAGCTAACATGATCTAATATCAGATTCTGTTGGAGTTGCACGCATCATCTCCTCTGGCCGCACTTACTGTCAAATCCTTATGAGCTTTATAATGACTGTGTGTGTTTATTTTACTGACACAATCAGTGGGGAACGAGAGGCCGTGACCAAACAGTGCAGTGGGTGTATGTACTGTAGTTGAGTCATGTTAGAGTGAAACTATCCGGCTATGACACATGGCACATAAAATATCAGCCACAGTGAAGCTCTGTTTGCTGCATATAACACACAAACACACCCACACACACACACACACACACACACACACACACACACACACACACACACACACACACACACACACCACACACACCACACCACACACACAACAACACACACACACACACACACAACACATACACATATGCACATACTGTACACATACAAACACGTTATGCCAGTGTGGCACAGTCAGGCAGAATGCAGCAGATTAATACAGCTCTGCACAGACACATGCACACCTTAAACACACCTACTCTTTTGGCAGAATACAAACTGAGCAGTTAAAAAACAAACATGTTGAAAATGTGCACACTGAACATGATAGCACTGAACTGTATACCTTGGTGCTTTCTTTGAAGCCTATCCAATTCCATAATCTTCAGTTGAAAAAAGAAGTTTGGATCAGGTTCAAAATATTTGCAACATAAATTTTAAAATGCAGTTCCACCGCCTCCACAAAGAGCGGGTTCAGTTATTCATTTATGAATTATAGCTGTAGGGGAGGAAACAATAGTGATAGCAAAGGTACAGGCTCCTTTGCACTGTCTATGCGGTGTCTTGCCATTATTGCGTTAGGGTGTTTACATATAATAGTCACACATCGTACCTTCTGCAGTTTTGTTCTTTTGACTGTACAGATTTACGACTGTTACAGTTTGAACAGCTTTGTTATGTCTGGACTGCTTCATGTCACAGAGGTGCTCCCTTCACTTTGTGTTCTGTTCTCTGTGAGCTTTTTTGCCAATAACGTAAGCACAAATGCAAACTTATCTTTAAAAATCCACAGAGGGAGGGTTGGTGCACATCTTCCAACTGCAACAAGTTATTTGAAAAACAGTTAAAAATGTGAGGTTTAAGTCTTAGAGGGTTTTTCTCAGAAAACATAAAACGAGCAAGCAGACAAGGAGCCTCTCTGTGGTGTATATCATCCACCAATTTCTCCTAAGTATTTACAGCTCATTTGGTCAGTGCACATGATCAAATAAAAAAGATGAAACAGACTAAAACCATAGCAGTGTGGAAAACTTTCTGCATTCAAAGTTATGACAGGCATTAAAACTTGCAAGTCATTATTAAGTCTTCACAGAATTATATTATTTTGTATTTAGTGTGATCATTTCAAGATCAAAGTGTGCATGCATAGCATCCCAAATAATTAGAAAAAGGTTTCATTTATAGCCTACCTAAATAACAAACAAATGTATACATGTAATGTATACATAAATGTATATCTATGGGAATGTTTAGGTCATAACTAGCCTATTACAGCTTGTAAAACTAATTTCCTTAGTTTCCTTTGGTTAATACACTGATATTTATACTATTATAGCCTACTATTTATACTATTTGTGCAACTGCAACACAGAGTTTCCCTCCGGGATCAATAAAGTATTTCTGATTCTGATTGTCCGGCCAGAGGGGTTACTATCATTATATAATAGGACTATTTTTTATTGTTATTAGCCTAGTATTACTATTATTAGAAAGAAAACACGAGAAAAACGAACTCAAAGAAATAGGCTATGGTGAAGGGGATATAGGCTCCGGTTTGTGTTGATCAGTTTTCACTTTGCCAAGTAAAATACTTTGGCTTGGCAGCGCTCGGACACCCATTATTCTCTTCGGTATACACATTTGATTTGACACGTGTGATTTAATGGCATCTTACCAACGTTTTACAACTTTTATCTCCGGCCTCTTCATTATTTTGTAGTCTGCCTCTCTCTCTCTGTGAGTGAGAGTCGTGGTAGGCGGGTTTTCCGCCAGAAGGGTTTGGTTGATTCTCTATTGATTTGTTGGAGGGGCAGAGGAGGAGGAGTAGGAGAAAGTGAAAGGGGAGGAGTGGAGGAGAAACCCCGGCCTGGCTGGTGAGGAAGAGAGAGATGTGATTGTGCGTGTTTAGGACGGTAGAGGAGAGCACATTGTGATCACAATCAAGGGGAAAGTCCGACCGCGGAGGGAGCGCACTTAAATCACGTGCGGTGTGGATGTTGTACAGGGGGAAAAGTAAAAGTGTCGTCGGAGTGACTTATCCTTGTACTTTGTTTTTCTCATCTCTTTGCCTTTCAACCCCCCTCCGCCCTGCACTCCGCGGAGCAGCTGTGTTTTAATGCCCCTGCGCACCCGAGGAGGAGAGGAAGGAGAGAAGAGTGAGGAAGAAGAGGCAGAAGAAGAAGAAGAAGTGAGAAGGCCTGGACACCACTCCTCCTCGCCCTTTGGAGGTCCGTCCACTCTCCCCTCCTGGCCCTGCATGGACGGGGATGGGGAGAGCCGGATGCTGTTGCCGCGGGGCTGAGCGCCTCGCCTCCCCGTCTCTGGTGCACCGCTTCCGGCCACTGCTGCTGATGATCATCGCTCTCTGCTGCGGTGCTCACATAGGTAACTAACTACACTTCAACACTCCAACAACGAGTGTGTCTCTCGGACTAATCACAACTAAGCTGTAATTTCATGCACTGCATTTCGCACTTATTGCTGTGCGCTGCACTTATTGCAACCACAGTAAGAACATTTATTGTCAGTCTGTTGCATTAGGTCTTAATCAGAGATACTTTATTAGTTATTAGGCGTTTGCAATCATTGCGTTTCCGATCCTTGTGTTTGGCCCAGTGCTGCCTGACAATGGCTCTCGCTCTAGCGGCAGTGCAGCAGTCTGAGCACGGATCGAGTTTCTCCTCCTCTCTCCTGGGCCGTCATTCTCCTGTCTGCCCCTTAATGGCTCATGGTCCATGGAGGAGGGGAAGAGAAGGGAAGAGAGGGTGACTTTCTCTCTTCGTGTCCACATATAACAGATTACTGCTTTCCTCAGAGCAATATCGAAAGAAACAATGTCTAAATGAACATAACTCTGATCTGACAAGTTAGTAATCGGGTCTGTACTGTTTTGTAAATCAGACTAAACCTATTGTGGATTACATTTTATGTTCAGTGGCATGGTGCACATTTAAAAAATGCATCATAAGAGATGGTTTGAAAGTGATTTCAAGTGACTCAAGGTATATTCATCTAAGGAAAAAACATAAAGTAGGCCTAATGCTTTTCTGAACAGTAATTTGTTGTCTTCTAATCACCAAAAGCAGAAAGTCCCACTTCCCAATCTAAGACACATGCTGGACAGAAGAAGAAAACAAAGAATTAAACAAAACAAGAGAAAGACAAAAGTTAATAAGGTGTTTGTCAGAGTTACTGACACTAAAACAAAATATGACTCCTCGGCTGTACAGAGGTCATGATTTACCATCCACCTATTTATCACACTGTGTGTTGGTTTTAAATTTATCATCACAGATGCATTTTTTGGGGCTAAGTCTGTGAATGTTGCTGTGTGTGCAGGGGGTCTGCTGTTGTGGCAGCTGTCTGTTGAGCAGTCACACCTTCAGTAATTAGTTTAAAATGGCTCAGGCAGCGGGACAAAACCGCCTCTGCACGCAGCGTGGTGGGAACAGAGAGACCCACTTCACATTAAAAGACCCTCTTGGCACCTTCTGCCACACGTGCGTCACTTGGAAAGAATGTGCATATATTTAGTCAGTTGTTTTATTTGTTATACCTTGTACATAATAAGGCATTCAGACATATTCAATTTTCGCCCCAGCCATTAGGTCCATGTGTCTGCTTAGACTGGGTCGTAGGAATGTCTGAGTTGTTGACTATTGTTTGCACTCCTGAGTGTCTGAGAGGGAGAAAGAGTGCACGCTCTAGTGAGCTCCTGTAAAGCTTTGTATCTGTAAGCTTGGAGGGCTGTTTGTGTGATTTGAGCTCAGTTTGAATGTGTGTGTGTGTGTGTGTGTGTGTGTGTGTGTGTGTGTCTTTCTGTGTGTCTGTCTGTGTGTGTATGTGAGAGAGAGAGAGAGGAAGAGAGAGAGAAAGTGCACACAACAAGATGATCAATAAGCACTTCACAAGCTATTCCCTCAGTTGAGAGATGATCCCAGTAGATCCTTTGCTGATCTCTTGAGATCAAAAAGGTTGGAGGCTGTCGGATAGGGAGACAAAGAATTGCTAAACTGAGCCTGAGAGATTCAGATGGAGGATCTTTTGACCTCTGTCTGATGGTGGAGAGGGTGCCTCAGGATGCAGGAGTGAGAGGCCGGCCAGGGAATTAGACTGAGATGGCTGTAAACAGGAAAGAATAGGGCTATATCAGAACACTGCTGATGGAGGGAAATAATTTGAGCTGGAAAAAATATCTGACAACAGATGAGGCTTGAGAGAAAAGAAGAAGTGAGACCGGGGAGTGGGGGATGGAGTGATAAAGAGAGGTTAATATTGTGGTAGGACATGGAAGGAGTGCTGTGGGCATTGCTGGCTGTTTTATTGTGTCTATATTAGATACTCACCCCAGGGGATGAAATAAACCAGGCTCTGGATGTGTTGAACGGCCCTTGTGCATCAGCTCCTCACATGAGAAGTTCTTTATTCTCATCTTAACAATATTTTCAGTCAATTCAGTATTCATCACCTCGACTCGACTTACCACAAATTGCTAATTTATATGCATAGATTGGATTTTCTAGAAAGTAGAAAAGTACAGCTGTGCGTGTTTCAAAGGAAGGCTTAACTCAAAAGGGAGATCATACTGGAAGCCATAAAGAGCAAAAATATGAAAATTGTGCTTTATTATTTTTATTAATCATCTCATGAAAATCCCCTTTCTGTGTGTGTGTGTGATGCATGCACAGGGAGGCAGTGCAGGGTCAGACGCTTGTTGTCAGAGAGGTTTTAACCTTTATATAAGTCAGCAGTTTGAACTCAATTCCTTCAGTTACAGGGCCGACTCTCTTCTCTGCTACGTCATCCTGCTGGGAAAATGTCAATGAATGAGTTCTTTTGTATGTTTTTAGAGCAGCTCATGATTCTGATACCCCTTCGAAAGAGAATAAACCCGCTCTGATTAGATTGGGAGCGGTATTTAGGTACTGCAGGGCAGATAGGAGGAAAAGAAGGAGGCTGTTGGTGCGCCAGTCGAAGACACAATGTGTCCTCAGTACTCAGACTGTCTGTACAGTGGTTGTCGGCATGGACAGCAGCCTGTGTGTGTGTGTCTGTGGGTTGGTGTCAGTATTTAACAGGCAGGAGAGAGATTCTAAAGTGGGGTGTGAGTGGGGGTCCGTACCTGCCCCTTGATTTCTAAAACTCAGATCACTACTGCCACCAAATGGTGGTGCCCAACTCCTTCATGCCCCAAAATAAAATAAATGTACAAAGAAGAGCTGGAATGTGCTGTTTGCTTGTGTGTGTTTATGTGTAAGTGGTTTTGAAGTGATAGTGTGACATTAAGGGAATCAGTAAAAACCATGCACTTTCTGCTTTTGCTTGGCCATTAGAAGATCATAGCACCATCTGAAGATCACTGACTGTGTGCATTTAACGAAAGCACAAGCAGAATTCTTTCTAAGATAGCTATTTGTATGTGTGTGTGTGTGTGTGTGTGTGTGGTGTGTGTGTGTGCAGCTGCCCATACACTGCAGATCCTCCCTCTGGCCTAATCTAATGGGAGAATGCTGTGACTGATGCATTAGGTCTGGTCTCTATCTCTCTCTCTCTCACTCTAACTCCCTCTCTCTCTGATGATCTATGATATAAAAGGCTGGTTTGACCCGTGTTACATTCAGAAATATAGCAACAGATAAAACATCAGAGACAATTTTAGACCAAGAAATTTGTTCCTAATGGGTTAACAGTGACAGAATAATCGGTCTTTTGGATGCATTTCCTTACTTCAGCCTGCTCTGGTACTCATAACTGCAAACAAACATATCTAATAAACTAAATACACATTTGTGATTGTGTAATTTATCTACTAAAGCTACACAGGATCCCACATACAATACCCTTCACAAAGTCATGGTAGAATGTTTGTGTACATAGCACACCTTGTATTGTTATGTGCTCCTTGGCTATATAAGCAGTATTATCTCACTCCTTGTGGGAAAACAATCTTTATCTTTTCTCTCTGACTGATCTTTGGTTTATTACACTTAAGGTTTATTACACAGACGGCACTACTGATTCATCAAGACTTTTAACCAGTGGATGGCCCTTTTTCCGATTGTATTAGGTTGGATTGTAACAGGCCGGTAGCATTGTGTTTATGTTGAAAGTAACCTTAATAATCTTGTGTGTGCACATGAGCTTTGCATTTTTCTCAGTGTAGTAAATACCCACATTAATGGACGTGTGATCATCTTTAAGGCTGTTATGGCTGTTCCTGAAATGATTTCACTCTGCCGACAATATTTCTGCTCTCTGTCCTCTCCAGGTCAGTGCCAGGTGGCCACCCCTCAGTGCCGTATACAGAAGTGCACCACTGACTTTGTCTCCCTTACCTCCCACCTGACGTCAGCCGTGGATGGCTTTCACACTGAGTTTTGCAAAGCTTTACGTTCATATTCGGCCTGCACCCAGAGGACAGCCAAGTCCTGCCGTGGGAACCTTGTCTTCCACTCTGCTGTGTTGGGCATCTCCGACCTCATGAGCCAGAGGAACTGCTCCAGAGACGGGCCCACGTCCTCCACACACCCGGAAGTTCAACACGAGCCCTGCAACTACCACAGCCGCACCCAGCATGCTCACACACACTCCCATATGCATGCACACACACACTCCCATGCTCACGGCCATAACCATGGCCACTCTCGGCCTGTCTATCTGTTCTGCGGGCTGTTCGGGGACCCACATCTGAGGACGTTTAAGGACAGCTTCCAGACTTGCAAGGTGGAAGGGGCGTGGCCTCTCATCGATAATGACTACCTGTCAGTACAGGTCACTAATGTTCCCGTGGTACCTGGCTCCAGTGCCACAGCAACGAATAAGGTGAGAAGAGAACCTTCATAAAGCAGGAAGGAGAAATGAGCTTTAGAGGTCTAATTTGCTGTTATTAAGGCTAAAAGAGTTTCCTAAGTGAAGGCAGCTGGCGTAATCTAGTTATTTGTGTGTGTGTGCATGTGTGTGCGTGTGTGTGCGTGTGTGTGCGTGTGTGTGTGTGTTACAGAGAGAGAAACATTTTCTATAAGGAACTCTAAATTGCTTCTTTTTTCTTTCTGTGCTTCAGAGTAATAAATATAATCAATGTGAGGCTAGGAAACCTGCTTGCTCTCCCTGCTACTTTTCTCTCTCTTTCTGTTTCGTTCAATGTGTCGCTCAATGCCTCAGACTCAAAGGTGTGAGGAAAACAGCCCAATCTTGTGACTATCTCTTGTGACTGAAGCAGTGTTGAAAACCTAACTTGGTTAATGGCTGAATATAGCCTGACCTCTAATAACATGGAATGAGATGTGTGAAAGGACCCACTGTTTACTCATGTGTGTGTTTCCAAGTATTTTTGTGTGTACGTGTGTGTGTGTGTGTCTCATAAGTGGCACTCCTTGCACTCAGCTTAAAGCACTATGTGTGTTAAGGGGCCTTATCCCTTTATGACAAAAAGACACACACACACACACACCACACACCTTCACATACACAAACCTACACATATACACACCACCAAATGGATGGCGAGCCACACAAGGTGATCTTTGTGGTGTTAAAGAAGCTATGTTGATATTTCCCCTGATGATCTGCCCTCTCTAGCTTAGTCGATAGCTTTAATTATTAAAACATACACACCAATGCATACACTTAGTCATGCACACGTTGACATAAACACACACACACACACACGCACACACACACTAAGCAAATGCAGAGCTGAAGGTTTGACCCTGTGTCAGAGGTGGGGCAAGTTATTAGTCACGATATTATTATAGACACACACACAACACACACACACACACACACACACACACACACACACACATATACACACACACACACTCACACACACACACACACAGCCCTCCAGGCTTAATGGCCTGCCATGCCTCATTCCTCACGGCTGTCATGTGAACAATGCAGCCATTCACCGGAACTATGATGCGAGTGCTAACCGTAATGCTCACACCACACCCCTGTATCCACTGCCTCCACTTACCACTGTGCCCTGTGTGTGTGTGTATGTGTCAGCATGTTTGCATAGCTGTGTCAAATTACAAGTTGTTTAAAAGTAATTTAGTCATTTCTCAAATGTTGTGTGATGAGAGTCAATAACCGTGTAATGGGTAAATGTTACATTTGTGTGTGTGTGTGTGTGTGTGTGTGTGTGTGTGTGAGAGAGAGATTTACCTTGTCTCAATTTTGTCCAACGAAAAGATACTCAATAAAGAAATTTATTTGAATGATAAATCAGTTAACTATGATTAATTGACTCAGCTCTTCTCATCTCCTTGATGAAAGCTGTGTTTGTCCTATATCTAATGTATTAAGTTTATAACTGTGAACTGTACATCAAGCATTATTCTTTATTGAACCCACTTTAAATTTACATGTCTGTCTCTCTCCCATTCTACAGATCACCATCATCTTCAAGCCCTATGAGGGTTGTACAGACCAGAGGGTCTACCAGGCCGTCACAGACAACCTACCCGCTGCCTTTGATGATGGAACCGTAAGCAGCGGAGACCCCATCCACATTTCTGCTGGTGCGGAAGGTGCAACTGGTAAAGTCCGGGCTCTGTGGATCTCTGAGCGCAGCCCGGGGCGCCACGTGGAGCTGCATGCTGGCTACATAGGTGTAACTGTAATCGTTCGCCAGCTAGGTAACTACCTGACCCTGGCGGTGCGGATCCCAGAGGAGCTGGCTCAGGCCTACGATGCCACCCAGGACCTGCAGCTCTGTCTGAATGGCTGCCCCGGCGGAGAACGTATCGACCAGGCAGGGCACCTTCCCCTGCCCCTCTCCCCTCCTGCGCTCGGCCTGCAGGTTCAGCAGCTGCGTCGGCCCAGCTACTCCTCACAGACACAAGCGTCCCCCTACGGTGCCGCGCAGGTTTTCAGTGCCGAGGGGGCGAAGGAACGCTGCAGGGAGCAGCTGGAGGTGCAGGACATTTACTTTCACTCCTGCGTGTTTGATCTCCTCACCACCGGTGATGCTAACTTCACAATGGCAGCGTACAGCGCCCTGAAGGACATGGAGAGTCTCCATCCACACCGGGATAGATGGAGGATCTATCCCCGCGGCGCTGCAACCTCCGCCTTACACTCTGATTCTCAACCTACGGGGCTAGCTCTGCTCCTGCTGTGTGCTCTAAGCGTAGCATTGATGTAAGAGCAGGAGTGGGAGGCTTGTGTATGTGTGTGCACTAGAGAGAGAGTTTGGCGTGATTTTTGCTAAGCACTGAAACTGAGCACTGATTCCTTTGTCATGTTCAGAGGAAACAGCAGTCTAGACAGTTGCTGCGAACTATTGTTTTTAGCACCGGAGATGGCAACACTAACTACATCTTACCTGGCAGAATCAGCCCTCTGGGAAATAACACAGGTGATGTGATGTTGGCTTTTGCAATCTGTCTTCATCTTTGGATAAGATCCTTGACAATGACACAAACGTACCTGTATGAGTGTGAATGGAGTGTGTGGATATACACTCCAAACTGTAAATAGCTTGTCTTCAGTGCAAAGTGGCGTGGAGTTCATTTTTTGTGTCATTTGATGTGATTTTTTCTTTGATACCTCAGACAGAGGATGTTTATTTTAACAGAAGCACTTTATTTAGTTTTTTGTTGTTGCTATAACAAATCCACATCAGTGTTTCTTCCTCTCACTTACTGTCCTCCTTGACAATCTCAAGTTTTGGAGATCATCCATAAATTGATTTTTGATCCTTTCAAAGTAAAAGTCTGTTAAATACAAGGAGCTGCCATTTTTGCTAAATGCCTCATTCTTCCAATAGCTGATTTGACTCAGCTTCTCATTTTAAGTCAGTCAATGTGAGTTGTTCCCTTTTGAATGTATTGTGAATAGTGTCACAGCAGATGTCATCAGTACTATTTTGTTGCTGTATGAATTTCTTGTTTTTTCTCAGTCCTGATTTCAAATATGTGCGATTGTGTATGAAAGTGTGTGTGTGTGTCAGTGTTTTTTTTTCTATTACAAGTTGGTGACGTGCTTGGATGTTTTTTTATTTTCTCTGAGAATCATATCAGAGTTAATCCCATCTTTTTGCCAAAAGGCTGTGATGATACCGGCTCATGTATGTTGCTCTCTGTATTCTTTGTTGTTTTAATTTGAGCCAAAGACCGATAATGTATGATTTTTATGTACAAAGGAGATCACAACGCACCACCAAACCAGCACTTGTCTCCTCCTCACACTCCCTCCCCTGTTTTTAATGTTGCTCCTGTAGATTGTTTTACTCCTACTGCTCCTTACTAGGATATGTGTAAGATACCTGAGTGCTAACAAAACTCGGAAATTCACTGAAAACTCTACCACACCGTCTGCTTCAGCAGTGTGTTGTGGGAAATGTATGCTATTTGATACCTGATAGACATGTCAAGACTATGAGCTTTTTTAAGATGTAGCATTCTGTATAATTATGCCCCATTTGGTTGGCCATAATCAGCTTAATATCAGTTTTTGGCAGTGTGATATCTTACATCATGTGTGAGTGTCAGTTTGGTGACGAGTGACTGGTCAATATTGAAATACTTAACTTATTTATTAACGTAGTGTCCTGTAGAGGAAGTAAAGCTCCATATTCTTGCTGTTGGATAATTTAAAAAAATGTCAGATGTGATTGTACTGCCACTTAGTGGTGCTCTGTTGCTATATTAATGTGTTACTCAAGGCGCTCAAAAAAACAAAGGAAACAGGAAAAAACTGTGTGCAAGTGTTTTATTTAAAAAAAAACAATAAAGTCAAAATGGTCCAAGCTTACATCTTGTTTATTAATGTCACATTTAACAGAAATATGAATAAACCAAGCAATATCTTAAAAATGTAAAATGATCTTTATTTGTAACTCCGCTATGTGTTTAGTAATTCAAGGAATTGAGGATTAAAGAATACACACAGATCTTGTCACAAACACACACGGATATAACAGCATGTGCACCAACCCATCTGTCTGAGGTTAGGTTTTGATCAGATACTAGGTTTGGCCTCACAGGCACGGTCTCTTTTCAACTGCCACAGTCGGCAACACCTGGGATGTCAATGAGAAAATGCTGAAAAGGGCGCGACAAAACAATTGAAGCATTTGAGACCTGCTACTCCTGTCATCCCGAAAGTGGATTATTTCCCATTTAATTCATGAGATTCAATCCGAAACCCTCAAGGGCCGACTATGCTCAACTTTTTCCAGTGCAGAAATCCTCACTGTGCAGATTCAGACAACAAAGAGTTCCCCCCTCTGGGTTAGTTTTCTTTTCAAGGCCACAAAGGTACATCAGAAGGTCTTCCAACCATCTGAAAGATCAAATACACCGTAAGAAACCTTACCCAATGAGTTTGATAAAACACATTTTCACACTGTTAGACAACACCATAAAGGTTAGTAAAAACCTGATTATTTTCTCAATAAAGACACATCAGTCCAAATAAGACATGTACTCATCCTCTTACCACTTAATCACAACGTAAGTGGTCATCAAAGTGTTGAAGACAATAATCTTCATGAGAAGCAACCTCATAAACAAGACAATTACTGTGTTTGTCCACACAGCAACATCTGGAGATCAAACCACATAGACCAACATAAGAAACAACATCTGTACGGATTACAGGGAAACATGTTTTTAATTGTTTGCAAAATGTACCTTGTGTCTCTTCGTATTCATAGCAGATCTTGTCTTTATGATCTGAAATTATCAAAAGTAAAATAAAATGTATCTTGTATTTGTGAGAAGGGATGACAGAAAACAAAATCACAATCAGCAGCAGTCCTACCTGATAGGGGGGTTTGGTGTCTCCTGGTGACTTTTGGGTGTCGTCGGTGACTCACAGAGCAACTGTACGAGGGCCAGTCACCGGTTGCTACTGTGAGGATCGCCACAGCGCTGTTGCCACGATGCTTCCTGCTTGCGGCAATGCTGTATGGCGAGCTGGACACGTGGCCTTCTGACGGTGATCTCCAGCTGACTTCTAGGTGGCCTCTCCTGAAGTCACTCACCACACACACCAGCAGAGTCCAGCCCAGCCTCTCGCCTGACAGGTGGACTGGAGGGGCCAGAGAAGCCAGCACATGACCCTCCACCACTCCTAAAAGAGGATGGAAGACAACATGAAAAGGATGCGGAGAGATCTTGGTCTGTAACTATCTTACAGAAGGTTAAGGTTAGGGTTATGCACCGGATCAAACACAACAATGCAATCATGTATTGAAAATGTATATATTAGTTGTAGATAATAGTTGCTGTTAGCTTATAAGAACAACATTTCAAACATGGACATCTAAATAAAAACAATGTTACATACTGGTGTGTACCAGTTTATAATTGAATCCTTCGTGCATTTAACACTATTGCCAGATACAATATTTCACTCATTAGTTTTTGTGCTGCAACCTCAAAAACCTTATCATTCTTTGTGATTTTAATGTAGTAACTCCAGTAGAAGGAGTCAATACTCCTCTATGAGTGACCACTATTGATATCATAAAAATCTAAGGATAAAGGTGTTGTATATAGTGTAAATTTGTGATTTTTGGTTTTATGAATAATATTGAATCAGCCTCATGAATGAACTCAAACAACATAGCCGTGTTTTAAACAAAAAACAAAAAGTCTACCTGAGAAGTAGATATTTTGATTATTTATGAATATCTTCAAATAGTGATGTTGAATTTTCCCGCACGTTGATTCAGAATATGCACCATAATCATTCGTTAGAAATTCAAAGCTCTTACCTGTCCATAAGTAGATGATGGGAAGGTAAAATAGACCCCTGGATGGCTCAGCCATGTCTGCTTTATAGTTATAGTAGCTAGAGTAATAACTGCCTTGCCTCTCTCTCTCTCTCTCTCTCTCTCTCTCTCTCTCTCTCTCTCTCTATGTTTTTGTGTGTGTGTGTGTGTGTGTGTGTGTGTGTTTGTGTGTGCACACACTTATGTATTTGTGAGTGTGTGAAATGGGGACATGTTGTTTGCCTTTGCCAGGAGCATTGCATTATGGGGGATTAACATGTCACATTGTTGTGACCTTACTAACAATGGAACCCCCCCACCACAAACACACACACACACACACACACACAAACCCACACAGAGGGAGAAAAAGAGAGCTGTAACACAGTTTGGACTGCATTTGATCTGCATTCATAAAGAGGACAAACTCAGGACAGTAATGTGGACAGTAGAAAGTCAGTAAATTTGAATAACTGGAGACCCACCTGCATTTGGCTGTTAGATCTGAGGTAAGACAACACACCCAGAACATTAGGAAACACTCTTGTAGGGTACACCTGCACACACACACACACACACACACACACACACACACACGGCAGTTTTTTCAGCACTGGGCGGGAGCTAATAAGAGAAAGTGAAACTCAGCATCAGGAACATGAGGGAAGGATGAGGAAGCTAAAAATTTATCGAGGTAAATGTTTATGATTTCTGTTAAAACATGCAGATACAAGATGAGCATTACTTTAGCTAAGTGTAACTTTATAAGAAGTCCGCAGTTAGTTACATTTCTGTTGTAACTAACATAATCTGTCATAATCAGCATGGTAAAGCACAACTACTGCCTATGCAGCCTGATTTGAACTGCAGTAATGCCCCTGCAGCTGTTGTCACCTCTCTATTATAGCTGTGTCCTCATCTTGTTTTGTCCGCATGGAAAATCATGTGGTTCATTTATCACATGTTTGCGTCTCCTTCAGGCTGTGCTGTGGTGAGGGCCTAAAACTCAAAACGGTCCCTTTGTCAAACATAAACCCTTATTGTAGGTAGGAACAGATTTGCTACATTGCAAAATATGGTTACATTTGTGGGAGAGGAATTATTTTGAAGCATGGATAACAATTAGAAGTTGTAGTAAAGGCATGTCCAAGGGTTTACTGTGAAAATAAGTAACCTTAACCACAACTATAATGCCGGAAGACATTAGTGGTAAGACACAGTCAATTTAAACATTTTTGATTGGACTCTAGAAGAACACATAAAGAACAGTGGTATACGTGTTTTAATAAGAAATGTATGTGGTGCGTTCCTAATCCTTCTCTATGACTTTCAGGTTTAAGAGAAAAAATCCAAACATTTATGATTCAGCCATATTCTGATAGCGCGACATCTGGACAAATCATCCCAGCAGGAATTCAACACTCACATCAGGCGATCCTTCACTGCTCCTCATGTTTGTGATTTGACCAAGTTCAATACAAGCTGCCAACCTGTTACACGGTTAGCTTTAAAAAAAAAAAAAAACATTTCCTCTACAATGGTCCCGGTTAGGATATTAGTGCTGTCTCTATTCCACATGTCTCTGGCTGGGTCTCAGCCCACCCAGCGTTCACAACAGGCGTCAAGCCCTCCTCACCCTGCAGGAGAACAGTCTTCTTTGGGTACTGGTAATCTGTCCTTCCCTTGGAGCCGTCTTCGTCTGCCAAGGTACCCTTCACACTAGTTTTTTAACAGCCGTATCCAAGAGATGAACAAGACCTCTATCTTTTGAATCATAGATTAAAACATGTTTCTTTATCTCAGGTACATCATTCCTCTTCACTACCACCTCTTCCTGCACCCAAACCTCACAAGTCTCAGTTTCACTGGCTCTGTAAAGATCCAGATTGATGTCCAGAACAATACAAACTGGGTTGTATTACACAGCAAGGGCCTGCAGATCTCCAAGGCCACCATAGTGGACCAGAACCATGCTCATCTGTCTGACCAGGTAGTAAATGCAGAGCAGTTATTATTACAGCTTAGTTGTCATTGTTACCTACAATAGACCAAACTTATTTCCATCTTCTCCTGTTGTAGGTTCTTCCAGTTCTTCATAACCCTTCCCATGAGCAGATTGGCATTTTCTCTCCCAGGGTGCTCAGCAGTGGACAAAAGTACTTTCTGTATATTGAGTTTGGGGCAGAACTTGCCGACGGTTTCTATGGCTTCTACAGGAGCCACTACAGAACCAGCGCCGGAGAGACCAGGTAAGACCAGATACATTGTTTCACAGCAAGCTTAGTAAAGGATCTTACTGGTGGTTCCAACTACAGTTCAATAGTCCACTTTCTATTCAATACAATAAGTATCTGCTGATGTTTCTTTTCAGAATCTTAGCTTCAACTCACTTTGAGCCCACAAGTGCTCGGATGGCATTCCCTTGTTTTGATGAGCCGAGTTTCAAAGCCAAATTCTCCGTACGGATCAGGAGGAGTCCAGAGTTCATTTCCCTTTCCAATATGCCTGTAGTGAGTGTAGCATCTATGCTAGTTATCACACATGTTCAAATGTGTGTGTAAAATGGCTGCAATAAATTCTTTGTGTATTTCAGGTCAAAACAGTTGATGTAAGCGATGGCCTGCTTGAAGACCAGTTTGATGCAAGTGTAAAGATGAGCACATACCTCGTAGCTTTTGTCATCTGTGACTTTAAATCGGTCACGGCAACAACCTCTTCTGGGGTGCAGGTGTGTTCCCCCTGGTGATATTTAAAGCTCTTTATTTCTTGCCACCAATATTTCTTTCTCAGGGACACATTTTTGTTTTTGTTTTGTGTCTGTAGGTGTCCATCTATGCCGCCCCTGAGAAATGGCTGCAAACCAGCTACGCCCTGGAGGTTGCTGTCAAAATGCTAGACTTTTACGAGGAGTATTTCAACATTCGCTATCCTCTACCCAAACAAGGTACCCTTTGTTCAGTTTTCCTTTAACTACTTTTAACAATTGTCATTTCCCCTCTTTAACCTGCCACTTTCTGTACCCTGACCTGTGTTTTCCCTCTCTCAGATCTGATAGCCATCCCAGATTTCCAGTCTGGTGCAATGGAGAACTGGGGTCTGACCACCTACAGAGAGACCAGCCTTCTCTTTGATCCTCTCACATCCTCCATTTCTGATAAACTCTGGGTCACTATGGTGATCGGCCATGAGCTGGCACATCAGGTGAGAGTGTGATACTATCTGTACTCAGGATTAAGTGTTTGTTTAGCTTAAGTAGTCAAATCATTACATGTCTTGCCTGCAGTGGTTTGGTAACTTGGTGACCATGGAGTGGTGGAACGATATCTGGCTGAATGAAGGATTTGCCAGATACATGGAGTACATTTCAGTCGAGGCCACCTACCCCGACCTCAAAGTGGTACATGCTTTGTTTAATCTGAGAATCAACTTAATTGATTAATAGTGGTAAATTCATATCAAGCCTAGTACTGATGATCCTGTTCTGTGCACATTTTTGCAGGAGGAATATCTTCTGCATACTTGTTTTTCAGCAGTTGGTCATGATTCGTTGAACTCTTCCAGGCCAATATCCAGCCCAGCAGAGAACCCCACTCAGATCAAACAGATGTTTGACTCAGTCTCCTATGACAAAGTATGCTTTCAGTCTCACACATGTGGTGCAGCTTCATTCACAAAATGGGTTACTCAACTGATAATGACAATTCAATATGAGGATATTATCTGTGAAAATGTATTAACGACAAAATCAGGGGATAAATACAACAAATCTATGTCTCTATCTATAAGCACACCTGTGTGACTGCATAACTATCAATTTCTTTATTATGATAACGTAACAGAAAATCTGATCGTTTTCACATTTATGACTAAAATTCAAACTTCTTTGAAGAATAACCTACAGCATAACCTGTCATGGCTCATTGATTAAATAAAGCGTAATTCTCTTTCCCACCAGGGAGCATGTGTCCTGCACATGCTGCGACACTTTCTGACAGATGATGTGTTTCAGCGGGGGATAGTACGGTACCTCCGCAAATACAGCTACAGAAATGCACACAACCAGGACCTGTGGGACAGCCTAGCCGTTGTAAAAAACACAAATTACATTCTTTTACTATGTAGTCCTTTGATATTTGATTTTATTAATTATTATTATTTATGTATCTGTAATCTGGTATAGTTTGTTAAACATTTCATGTTGGATGCTGTATTGTTTTAGAATTTTTTTAATTGTTTTCCCTCCTATCAGACAGTCATTGTTTCCCATTACTTCCGTTGTGGTGCATAAATCAATTTTGCTGAGACTTGAAAGTTGCTTACACTAAGTAATTCAACAAAATGAACAGTAGTCTGATTTATAGCCATTAAAGTTATGTTATCTTTTGCCAGAAGTTAAAATGTAAATGATTGTAAAAGTATACACTGTGCCATGCATCGATAACAAAACATTAACGAAAAATAAAGCAGAAGAGGTGTCCATAGTGATGGAGTACCCATCTCAAGCACGTTTAAAGTCTCTCATAGTAAATTGGACTATCTTGTAAAAAATGTAATTGGAATTTAATTAAACAGCTGCCTTCAAGGCAGGAAGATTTTACATTTTTAAACATGATGTACAATGTTAAGCTGTAATTTTGTTGTTGTTTTCAAGACATGCTCTGAGGAGGACTTCATCTCAGGAAAGCATTGTTACAGCAGAAGCCAGGCCTTCAAGAATGCAGTGAGTAAACTCACAGACCTCTCTATCACATAACCTTGGGACGTGGTGTGGTCACATGTAGTGATCACCGATTGTCTCCTACAGTACCTGTTTGCAGGGGAACACTTGGACCTGACAGCCATGATGAACACTTGGACTCTGCAGAAAGGTCTTCCTCTGGTAACCGTAACTAGGAAGGGGCCTCGTCTGCTGCTTAGACAGGACCGCTTTCTGAGGACAGTGCTGCCTTCGGACACTCTCTGGTCCACATTGCAACAGGGGTGAGCAGTTACTTGTACAGTTTTTTTTTAAATTATTATTTAGTTTACTCTTCTAATAACACTGTACATTGCTCTTCTACTCTGTTTTTGCCCCTGCAGCAACTCGCCCATTTATACTTTTAATCTGGGGTCACTCTCGGGTTTAAACTTGAGGTTTTACATTTTTAAATGATACTCTCTTGTCTAGTTTCCTGTGGCATATCCCTCTGACATACCAGACAGATGCTTCCAACACCATTCACAGACACCTGATGACAACACACACAGGTAACCAGGAAGAGAGAACATGCTAAATATAATTCATGCATATCTTCTTTATATTATATTGTTTTCTATCCTCTCTTATGTTGTTCATGTCTCATTTAGATAGTATACATATAGGAGAGGAAGTCAGCTGGGTGAAAGTAAACACCGACATGACGGGCTATTATGTGGTTCATTACGAGGACGGTGGTTGGGACGAGATGGCAAAACTACTGAGGAAAAACCACACTGCGCTGAGCTACAAAGACAGGACTCACTTGATACACAACGTCTTTCAATTGGTCACGTAAGCATCTGTGTGTCTATGTTTGTGGGTTTGTGTGAGACAACAAGACAGACAGTGACTTAAACAAAACGGCTTTAATTGTCCCACCTTAAATAGCATCTAACATTTTAAATATTCTTGTATGTCTCCAAAGGGCAGGTTATCTGCCGATCAATCAAGGCTTAGACTTGATTGGTTACCTGCAATTGGAGACACACAATGTGCCTCTCCTCGAAGGACTGGGCTATCTAGAGGCCTTCTACCGGATGATTGAGAAAAGGAATGAGTTTGATTTAAGAAGCAGCCTGGGGGTAAGAAGACTAGAGTGCACATTTAGATAGATATTTATGCCAATGTCAATATGAAATGCAGTTTAAGTTAACAAGATGCTGTTTCACTGTGTGCAGATGTACATCCTGCGATTTTTCCGCACGGTCATTGACCAGCAGACATGGAGCGACAGGGGCTCTGTGTCCGAGCGACGACTGAGGTCAGAGGTCCTGTCACTGGCTTGCCACCTGGATGACCCTCCCTGTCTGAAAAAGGCACATCAGAGCTTCAAAGACTGGCTTCAGTCCAACGGTACACTCAAGTATGTCGTCTAAATTATATTTTAACACTCATTGTTATCAGCCAACAACCGCTATTATAAGTCACATAAACAGCAGTTATTTGCTTTGCTGGACTGGACCGTGTAATTTTATATTTTATCATGTCTCTGATGTGCGTATCTCTACTTCTAGCTTGCCAACTGATGTGGCAGAAACAGTGTTTGCAGTTGGAGCTAGGGATGACCACGGCTGGGCTTCACTCTTACATACATACAACATCTCCCTCTCTGCAGCACAAAAAAGCAAAATCCTATTTGCCTTGACCTGCAGCAGAGACACAAACAAACTACACAGGTACAGTTCATCACCAATACATGTTTCATACAGTGAATGCTGCCACCGTGTGGCAAACATTGGGTATTGTATCAAAGAACTGGAGCCGATATTTATTCTGTGTCCATGTGACAGATTTGCTTAACAACTTTCATTGTAGGCTCTTAAAGTTATGACAGATAATATGGCGCTAATTAAATAGGTTATATTGTGTGTTTTGCTTGCAGACTGCTGGAGTTGGGTCTTGAAGGTAAGGTGATTCGATCCCAGGACCTGTCCACTCTCATTCTGATGGTGGCCAGAAACCCGCGAGGACATCACCTTGCCTGGGACTTTGTCAAAAAGAACTGGGACACACTAGTTCAAAAGTTAGTACAACATAACGGAGGAATTGCAAATCACAATATAAGTCAAATAAGTAATGAATGATGCTATGAAAATGCTATGTTTTCCATACCTTTTTAAAGCATAACAATAATATCTTACCCAGTATATACACACAAAGTGACATTTACTCATTAAGCTGGTGTTCTGAGTTGGATGCAAAAACTTTGTGTAAAACAAGAAGTCCTGTCTTTTTAGTGGATCCATGCTGTTCAATAAAAAGGGACAGGTTGCTGATATATCACGGACCTGAATTTACCAAAAGCAACACAATGGGTAGTTGATTCCACAACAATGTCCGCCCCACAGCGCTATGGAAATAGGTCTGGCAATGCAAGCCTATGACCGCCCTAAATCACAGTGTGTGTACAGTATATGTAGGAAATTATATTAATCTGTGTGTGTCCTCTCTGTTTTCTTTCTGCTCTGTAGGTTCCAGTTGGGATCATTTTGTATTAGAAACATCATCATTGGCACCACAGGCCAGTTTTCATCTCCAGAGGACCTCACTGAAGTAAATGCTCTCTTACATCTTGAACTAGGCATTTGAGATTACCAGTTGTTGGAATAATTCCATTATCAAGAATAGACAGGAACCACTGAAATTATAATAAAGTTTGTTTACTTGCAAGTAGAATCAGTTTTACAGTACTCACAGCATCAGTACAGAAAATGACGAAAAAGCTTTCTACAGCAGCCTTTGTAATACAATGTGGAATGAGATAAATCACGCAGTCACAACAAAGCAGTAATATTTACAGTTTCTCACAGGCCAGGGGTGCATGTTCTTTTCCCAGCGTCACACCGCGCTCAAGACAAGGACAAGACAGTGGTTCCCAGAGACCAGATGTCAACTACAGTAATGCAAACAGTTTTAACACTGATCGGAGAAAAAGTATATATGTATAAAGTACATTAATAACGTAATTTTTCTAACACCAGTATTTCTTATGCTGTTGGCATTGGCTGGCATTTGCAATATGAGCAAGATACTAACAGTGATGTTAAAACCAAAACCTGACCAAAACACAACATGTTTTGTCCTTGCATTTGTACTATCCTACGGAATTCTAATGGTCTTCACTTGTAAAATAGTGCTATATCTAAAAAAAACACAAGCATCAGCAAATGTGTGCCTGTCTTGTTGCAAACATAATGGTGACTATAAAATAATATGAGATAGACTTATCAATCCCACATTGGGAAATTCCTTAATTACAGCAGCTCCAAAAAAATTAACACACGTCAGAATAACACAAATATAAACAGACAGTATACATACACAGATATACAGATGAGTAAGGTGCGGATGAATAGAAATGCCATATTGCAAAGTAGGAGGTGACACAGAATAATAAAGAAATAAATATGCATAGTGCAGAATATTGTCCAGTGGTGGCTCTTGTAGCAGAATCAGTTAGCAGTGCTACATTACAATGTTTTATAGAGTCTAATGCTGCTGGAATGAAGGACCTGTCGTAGGTTTTTTTTTAGCTGAAATTGGTCTAATTTTCAATTGTATGCATGTATGTGTTTTTGTTAATATATGTGTGCGTTTGATTCTCAGGTGCAGTTGTTCTTTGAGTCCATCAAAGAGCAAGCATCTCAGCTGAGAGCTACTCAGGTTGCCCTGGACAACGTGCAGAAAAATGTTCGCTGGTTTGAGAGAAACCTCGAGAATCTGAGAAACTGGCTGGGCAAGCAAATGAAGTGAAAGACAGCAGAGAGAGAAGTTGTGGTTGACAAATGCAACAAGGGAATATTTTGAATTTTGAATTTGTGTTTTTATTTGCTATTTGTATTGTGCTCATTATAACTAAAGAGTTAACAGTTTGGTATATTAAAGAGTGTTTTGTAAATTTTCAGGGGACTTATTTATTATAAGTTAAATGTAATTGGTAGAACTGGCAGCTCAGAACCAAATAGACAATACAGTAAAAGTAATAAAATGCACCTTTGTATTAACCAAAACACAAAATTGTGTTAAATCCATTGTGTACGTGTAATTGGTATTCATTGTATTAAAGTATTTCATTTAGGATTTTATACCTTGTTATGGTAAAAAAAAAAAAGTTAACGTTGGCCAGCAGGGAATGCATGATAAACAGTATGTCCTCACAAGTATAGTAAAAAGAGTGTTTGCAGCTTTTCGTCATTTAAACTATTTATTAGAGGGTTCAGACTTGGTTTTAGGGTTAAACTAAGACCCGTTAGATTACTTAATATCCCTGTCGTGACTATGAAAATACAATGTCCAAGTGAGGTAAAAAAAATTTCAAGTGCGTGTTTTTCGGCGTGCGTGAAAGCGTGTGTCGTATGGCCCGCCCCGCTCCTAGTAGTAACATCCAATAAGATGTCAGCATTATAATTTGATGGGCGGTTGTCAACAACTGTTCGAGCAGGAAGGAAAGTGTCATTTGCGTTTTCGTTTTTTTACCGAGCGTGTTAGAGGAAGATTTGTTTACATATTATTAGTGTAAGGTTGGATTTTCTTTTAGATAATCCAGCCACATTCACGTTTTTAGTCTATAGCTATGGTCTTTAAAGTTATGGATATTAGCTAACGTAAGCTAACTGAATGTCTTTCAGTCAGTCACAATTGTCAGAAGTTGGCTAGTTCCAAGCTAGCTACTAGCTACGTAGCTCACGTTAGAGCAGTGAGGATAGGCTGCTATTTATTGTAAGCCTCCGTATAGCCTGCTGTGTGGCTAGCTAGAGAAACAGCACGTCTGTCGAGCTGCTGTAAACCTGTTTCTTTGTTTTGGAAGCGAGGAGCTGTTTGAGATATTCTACCATGGATCCATTTGACAGTAACGTTGCAGGTAAGGAAGATAATAGATTAATAGCAAGCTTACAGCAGGCCAGCTAATAACTAGTAACAGGACATTAGCAGAAAGCTCACTGAGTGAAATGAATGTCACCCTAGGACACACGTTGAGAGGGGTGGGTTTGACTTTTGACATTAAGCCAAGCCTTTATTTCTGAGTGACTTTTTCCCTTTTACAGTTGAGATTCTCAGAAGCAAACTTAATCGCTGTGTCTGTGTGTTGACGGTCCTGCAGCGGCATGATAAGATTTCACCGCACACGACTCTAATCACAACGCGGGATGGGATGTCTGTGTACCTTTTAGTTTATTCATGGCACATTTTGTTAACTGAACAAATCCAAAAACACATTTCTAACAGCTTAAACAATGGCTGTCTTGACAGAAAGAGAATATGTCACTGTTAAGACTCAAGTTGTTAGATGAAACACAGCAGCGCTGGTTGCCCAGTTTCCGCCTGTTGGTTTGATAATAGCTAGCTATGTTTTGTCTTGGTGTGGAGAGCTGATAAGTCCTACTCATCTCAGGCCGCCAGCTGCTTTATGACCTCTGCTATATGGCTCTATGTTGTCCATGGCTTTATTAAAACAAACAAAAAGCCCAGTGCACACAGAAAAATGTTTTTCTCCTACCCTTAAACCCGGAAGAAGCAATCATTAAATCACATCAGTTAGACTTCCTGTTTTTAAATCCTACTTGGTTTTTGTGACTTAGTGATTTATTGGTAAAACCCAAAGTTACATTTCACAATCACATTTCAGATCAGATAATAATATCAAAACAGAAGTAGATGCTTCCTTCCCACATGATTTGAATGACCAACCAATAACAATATTGTGGTTCAGCACTCTGCATCTATGTATTTGATCTGTTGTCTGTTTTTACCTGGGCTGAATTAGTGGACACAACTGTCAAAGTCAGACATATATTTAACTATATTTCTGTAACTCATCTGTATGGTTGACATAATGTTTGGAGTAAACAGGAAGAGTGCAGTAAACTGGTGAACATGCCCTGCAGCTGTAGTTGCATTACAGTAGTTGGTTGTTCACATTTGTAGTGTGGCTTATAACCATTTCATCAACTGCCTCCCTCATGTAAGCACAACATCCTTTTAATGAAATAAATGTCACCATAATCTCACAACAATTAGAAGTAGATATGATAATCATTATTAATCAAGTTTGAGGTGTTTTGTATGGGTCTTTTTTATTTTTATCAAATCCTCCTCTGCACTTTACCCAGTGCTTAGCTCTTAGCCTATTAATAGACATACATACCACAGCAATGTGGTCCAGACAGGGACATGGTGACAGCCCATACAGTCTTATAAAAACACTGTACAGGACAGCCATGAAACTTAATTCACCTCATGCTCTTGGACTTTCTTTAGAGGAGCTAAAGCCATTGTGCCATTGTTTCTTTCTGAATGGTACTGTGTCTTCAGGAAGCGTTGACTGTCTCTCTGTGCTTTCCACTTAAATCCATCACCAACTGAGACTGAAAATGCATTGTCTTAGGCCTGTAAATGAATGGAATGGAATGGAACGTGAGACAAAACAGGAGACTTACATTGCTTAGCATTATACTACTTTTGTTGTTGTTATTAAATTAGGAAGTTGAACATGCCTCTGATTGTTTCAAGAAATACTTAGATTTATTGAGGGGAGAAATCAGCTGCCAGAAAATCTCATGGATTTTGTAAGGCAAGGCATAACTCTTGTCATGCTGCTGAAGATGCATGTTAGTTTGTGGAAATAAAGGCATTTGTAATTGTAAACCGAAGTAGTAGCCTATGTGACAGGGCCAGATGATGAGTATTTATTGTATTGTTTTTTTTTTCTGTTTTTGAGGGCATTCTTAGTTTTTAGTTTTTTTTCTTAATTTTCTTCAGTTGAATGAATGAACTTTGAAGGGAATACAGCCATTTATGTCATAAAAGATTTTATAATATACCAGCATTGAAAAGTAGCTTTCTCACATGTAGGTCAAAGTACCAGGAAATGCTTTAGGAGTTTTACCAACAGGAAACTGAAGACACTCTGCTTTGTTAAACCAGGTTTCATTTGCCTGCACATTTGTTGACAATAATAAGCCTTTGTGTTAAAAATGGCTAGTCGCCACAACTCTTCTGTAGAAAACTCTGAAACTCCAAAAGTCACTGCACATACATTGACATCAACGTATAATGTAATTTGTCAGTGTATATAATCATTTAGATTGTGTTCTCTCTCACTTTTTTTTTTTCTTTTTTTTTTTTTTAAAGAATCCTCTATCTGACTTCTCTATTTCTGTGTTTTGCAGACCGAGCCAACCTACCGAGGAACATGATTGAGAACAGCATGTTTGAAGAAGAGCCTGATGTTGTGGATTTGGCTAAAGACTCCGCTGCATTTCCGGTATGCTCATGTCATGTTTTCTTATTCAATGCGTACTATGCATGTCTTTATTTAAAGTAGCCTACTATCCTGGCTCAAATCAATCTATCCTATCTATCTATCTATCTATCTATCTATCTATCTATCTATCTATCTATCTAGTCAAAACTGTGAGAATTACTTCTAGTAAAAAAGGAACTTGCTTTAGGCATGACGATGCTATATCCTTCTGTTTAGAGCTACACTGACCCTTTTTCCTCTTTTAGATTTAGTCAGTACAGACATACTGTATCATTGAGCCTCATCAGCAAAGTACTATAGATCTTAAGTTTGTAGTTTCCACTTCCTCTGTCCTCCCTCACTGTGTGACACCCAACAAACCCTCTCCTAAAGTGATGATGATGATTATTTCTGCATCAACCACAATCCTAACAAAAAACACCCCTAATGCTCTCCATTCATTATGATTGTGCCCTGTTTGTTGTCCCCTATTTGTTGTCAGACCATTCTGTCCTTATTATTTTCCATTATTCCTGTCTCTGCTCTCACTCTCCTCACCACCTCCACACATATTACCCTGTGCTAATTGATTTACCCGGGAAGGCAATCCAGTTGTTGACATTATATGGGAAACACTGCAACGTTTAAAAGAGTGCACTGTACACACTCTCTGCAGACGTTTCCTGCTCTTGACCCAGATGAAGTGGTATATGAGCCTCGTAGCTCACGGTTGCTTGTGCGAGGCCTGGGAGAGAATGACATGGACGAGGATGATGAGGACTGCGAGTCTTCAGCCCGTCTGCTGGGCATGTCCTTCATGAACCGTAGCTCTGCTCACAGATCCAGCTCTTCCCCCTACACCAGACAGGCTGCACCCAGGTAATGGGCTGAATATGTTACAGTTTGGTATTTTGTTAAAAAAAAATCAAGGTATGCCTTGTGGGATTTTCATCTCAAAGCAGTGCTTATCATGTAATATCATGTGCAAAGCTTCTGTGATTAGTCTTTGAGTGTGGCGATATACAAATGTTGAAATCAGGTGGATGTGTTGTAATACTTTAACTAAGTTTCTAAAACTTCTATTTGAAATAAATATTGAATTACTTTTTTTATTGTTAGGAAACACATTTTAAAATAAGTACGCCATGTTCAGCTAGTAACTATAGATGGAAGTAATAAATGCTTAGCAAGCACAGTGCCATGGTTAATCTCTGGGGCTCAATAAAAATGTTTTCACTTCCTGAAACTGAAGCTACGTTCCAAGACTTTGTCACGATTGCAGCTTAATGGACTGAATCTAGGTTAAGTAAGAAGCCAAAAATTATAGTTAGTGCACTTTAATATAATATGAAATATAATTTAAATCACACAACCAGCCATCACAAAACCCAATATAAATGAGTATAGACTAAAACATCTGGAACCATCTGGAACTGTTCAGGAAACCTTTCAGTGGTATTCCCAGACCAACAAAAGTAACCATTGAATGCAATCCCATTATTTGACAAAGTAATTCTTTGATATCATTGTGTAGCCCTGCCTCACTCAAAATTGAGTGCATAGAATGAATATCAAAAGGTGTGTTCAAACATCATGCCTGTCTCACACATGAAACCTGCAAAATTACCACACGTAACAATCAAGGCAAGGGAAGTGTTTTCTAAGTATCGTCTTCTGCACAGAAAAAAATGTATGACCATTCTGAAAAGATCCGGCTTTTTGATAGTAACACTTCTTTGTAGTAAATCATGTTAACTGCCTGTCTTACGTAATAAATATAGTCAAGGTTCCTACAATTCCTACATGAGATAGTGACACAGATAAAGTAAAAATGTGCATGGACAAGGGTTTTAGTCTCCTCGGCAACAGATTACCAAGTTGAAGCTTTATGTTTATAGCTTCTGTCCCCCCGGAGCATCACCATCTACAGCTTTTTCCTGAACACTGCTGCTCCTTTTCACCCTGAATCTGTAAATGAGTCGAAGTCAGTAATGTTAAGCTCTTTCTGGTCTCAGGTCTTGTTCACGACCCTCAGCCCGTACCACCGTTGTATGTGTGTTATTCCTGGTGATAGGGGCCTCCATGGCCATGCTGCTTTACTTCTTACCTGGATGCACATTTACCAAGGTAAGAAAAACATTCACTAGATCAGTTTAAGTAGGTTTTTGTGAGCATGTGTAAAAAAACTAAACGTGACTTATTAGACACATTATATTAAAATCTTTGTCAGATTATTTCTCTTTTGAAATTCTCTGGCGCACCCATTTCTCTGGCTGACCCCAACCCTCCTTCCTTTTGCAGGCGGGTTGTCAAAAAACCAACAAGACCACTCCCTTCGAGCCAGTTTACCCTCTGTCCACAAATGGCAAACTGTTTCCATGGGCTCAGTATCGGCTGCCTCGTAGTGTACGTCCTCTTAGCTATGACCTCACCCTCAACCCAGACCTCGACCACATGACTTTCACCGGCCGCACTGTCATCACCATGTCTGTGCTTCACAACACCAAAATCATTGTCTTACACAGTGCTAATCTCAGCATCACCAAAGCTACCTTCAAGGTGGGATATGAAGTTTTTTTGTGTGCAAATGACAGCGTGTAATTAGAGTTTAGATGATTTAATTGTCAGTCTAATCAGATGTACGTAACTTTATGTAAGGATTTAAACGTTTTGCTTTAGGTTATGTTGTCTGCTAGTTGTTTACTCATACTTCCTCTCTTCCAGCTGGGTGATCAGGAGACCAGAGATGTGACTGTCCTGGAGTACCAACCCAAACAGCAGATAGCTGTTCAGTTGTCTGAGGAGATGAAGGCTGGCCAGTACTGTGTTTTGACCCTGGATTACTCAGCCAGCTTCTCACACACCTATGACGGTTTCTACAACAGCTCATACATTGATAAAGCTGGAATCAAAAGGTACACTTGACTTACTGGCTGTGTAAGTACTTTGCAACAGCTGTAAAATACGCAGAGGTAAGACTTAGAAAAAAAACCTGTATGGAGAGGATTGTGTGTCTTCAAAGCTAATCGTGTGACTTTTGAGAACTCATGACCAGACACTAACAAAGCAGTGCTGCAAATAAAACAATGACAAGTTAGATAACTGATTTTACAGCAGTCATCTAATTTGCATGATCATGCTCATCTTTCTCTTGCCACCAGGGTCTTAGCTGCAACCCAATTTGAGCCACTATCAGCTAGGAAAGCCTTTCCCTGCTTTGATGAACCAGCTTTCAAGGCGACCTTCCTGATTAAAATCAGCAGGAAACAAAACTACATGACTCTTTCCAACATGCCTCAGGTATTGTAACATTAATGCTAACAAGTGTTGAAACACCTCATACAGTGTTCTAAATGGCTTTAGCACAAATTAAATATTCTTTCTGAACATACGGCAAATGTAAAGGGACAATTGATAATTGAATAATATTTTATCTATTAAGCTTGAAACAGGTTATTTCAGTGTCTGTCTTTAGCCTTATTTGGTTAGCACATATGTTTGGTATTGACAGGCTCAATGTGATACAACTGGTTTCTAGCCGGCAGTAAATACCAAAATAAAATAGAATTTGGCATGTTCCCTGGCACAAATGGGGGGTAAAAGACCTAGAAAAGGTTTTGCCTTTGTGCCATTCTCTGCTCCCCAACACATTGCCAACTGCAGCTGACCAATTATGTCATGTGTCACATAGATGGACAGAATTTTCAATACTCGTCACTTCTTGTCTTGAGGAACTTTGGGTATTTCCTCTTCCCCACTGTGACTCATATGCTTTTATTGTAGGCATAACTAAGCAGACCATGCCCTTGCATTTGCCTGCATTGCTGTATTTATTAGTTGGTAGTTATCTTGTCTGTGTGCTTTGTGTTTCAGGCTAAAAGCACACTGCTTCCCAAAGGCCTCATACTAGATGAATTTGAAAAGACCAGTGTTAACATGAGCACCTACCTGGTGGCCTTCATTGTCGCTGACTTCACCCCTAACAGCAAAAATGTCTCTGAAACTCTGGTAGGTCGGACACAACGATAAGTCCTTTTTGCTTTCAGTGCAGGCTGTACATTTGTATTTTTCATTTAGTATTCATGGGGTTTGTTTTTGCTGAAAACTTCTTATGTGTACTATGGGCTCTGGTTCTGTGCCAGACAGAAGGGCAAAATGACTTCCCGGGGCTCACCCTCAAGCTGCTGAATACTACAATAATTCTTTGATATTCTATCCCCCCAAAAAATAGGTGAGTACACACAGGTACTACACGTTGAGATGTTCAAATACTTTTTACTCCGATCCCGATTCCATACTTGCTTGGGGGTACGGCCGATAGGGTACCCTACCAGTGGTTTTAAAAAAAAAAAAAAAAAAAATGAGTCATAATTTTACTTGTGGTAAGGCCTGGCTCAGTTTAAAACCCCTTTTTAAAATGAATTAATAACCAAGGGGAGCATATATTTTTAAATAGAACATAAAAAAATGTAAAACATGACTTTGGGCCTTGGGGATTTCCATTTACTAGAACCCCCAATTGATTCGGCAATTAAATGTGCCGTATGTGACCATGGAACCCCCGGGGGTCGGATTTCCGCACTTCGAGGGGAAACTTTTGACTCTTTTGGTGTCCACCAGGGGACGTTAAACTTAGAAAGACATGGGGAAACACGTCGGAGGCCAAATGCCCGTGGTAAAGCCCAAGCATACACGAAATGTGCCCCCTAACTGTCTCGTTAAATTGGGTTTTAGCGCATTTCGGAGATATATTTAAAACCCTGGCAAAACGTACCTTGGCTTCAAATGCTCCATTAAGAAAGCGAATCCCAAATTTTCAAAAACAGAGGGTTGGTAACCCGACAATAAATTCCAAAACTTGTTGGTTATCGTGTTGCTTTTTGGCGTCTTTGGGGAATTATCCCATTAAGGCAGTTTCCAAGTTTGCTGCTGCCAGTTCGCCCTTTTTTTCCCCCTAGTTCCGTAAATTCGTTGGCTCTTAGCTTGAGCGTCTTCAAATTTTTAAATTTAAAGTTGCTGTGTTGAAATTGCACACATGTCCACCCTTGAAATTGCTTCTTTGAATAGGGTGCATGTTCCCGTTTTAAAGCCGGGGAACGTCCACTTTTAAGTACTGCCAAACGGCAACATGATGCCCCTAATGCTAGCTTGTTTTAGGAGGGTTAGGCCGATCATTCTTCTTCGCCCCTCTAAAAAGCGGGCCCCCAAACTATTTAAGAGTGGGAAGAAAACTGTGTCCAGCTAACGGGCTCAACCAGACAATAGATTCCTATTTTAATGGGTTTAGTGGTATGGGACGGTGCCTGTACTCAGTAATTCCCGTCCCGATGCCAGCTTTTTTCGGCATTTCGGAGGCAATTTCCCATTACTGGTTTGAATCGGACATCTTACTACACGTTCCATACAAGGGAAAACGACATGCTTTTTCTCCTCCTCCGATGATCTTTCTTTACGCACACCCCAAATGCTGCCTTTTTTGTCAATTTGGTAGCCATTCCAGATTCCTAGCAGGAGCCATGGCAAAACTGGGTCTCATCCCACTTTCAGGGAAACCACCGCTGGTGGGCCACCAGCCTCCTCTGAAAACAAGTAGTGCCTCCCCCTAGCATGAGCCGTCACAGTAGGGTGTTTGCCTGTGTTTTGTGAAAGCGCGATGCAGTAAATATATGACATCAGTCCTAATCTACCCTCTGAGTTGTTTTTGCAGGGGTTTTGGGAAAAACTTGGTAACAATGAGCTGGTAATGCCTGTGTCTAACAAGGCTTTGCATTACTGCAGACATGCGCTTGCAGATGCCTTCCCAAGCAGACTTGATTTTAGATTCAACATCTGCCTAACATATTTGAAGCAATAAAGCTGTGCTTACTTTTGGCCTTCCAGAAAACCCTAATTGTTTTCCAGGGTAATTTGTTGGGTTCGCTTCAGAGTTGGACAAGATGCAGTAATCCTTCCACCCCGTGTCAAACTGAGTTATAATCCCCGAACAGGTGGAAGAGATGTTTGACTCCGTCTCCTATGAGAAGGTACACTTTTCAAAATTATATATCTGTAGATAAACAGATTAAATGTACAGTAAGTTACTGGACGTCCATATCCAGCTGTTAAGCTCAGAGAAAAATATCTCTACTGGACCTCAAACTCAATTATAATTTTAGTAATGCTTGTTTGGGTGCTTTTGTGCTTCTTTGTCTTCCAGGGCGCATCCATTCTCATGATGTTGGAAGCCTGGCTGCCAGGGAACAGTTCAGTAAGGGCAAACATTCAGTAAACCCGAAACAGTTCAGTGGGTTAAACACGGAAACTGACGACTCTGGAACAGCCTTACACAGGTGTGGGGTTTGGTGTGTGTGTGTGTGTGTGTGTTTTGTGTGTTTTTGGGGTGTGTGTGTTCGTGTGGGTGTGTGTTGTGTTGTGTGTGTGTTTGTTTTTTTCCCTTGTATTGTCAATCAGCCCTGTGGCTACAATTATATTTCTGACAGCAAAAGCTTGACAGCTGATCACGAGCTGCATTATCAATCTTTTTTTGTGTAATATTTATATGGGTTTAAATTGGAATTGTTACCCTAACTGTTCTGCACAGACTAGATGTGTCAAAGGATTTGTCTTCCTGTCCTCAGGTCTCTGTCTCGGCGCAGTATCACAATGTGTCAGAGATGATGCGCTCATGGACGTCACAGAAAGGCTTCCCATTGGTCACTGTAAGCCGCAAGGGAGATCAGGTGACCCTCACACAGGAGCACTTCTTGCTCACGTCTGACAATGCCACATATACTTCCAGGTGGGTTACATTACCACGCACGCACACACTCAAACTCAGATCATAGAAACACACCAAGACCCAACAGCTAACTGTATTTTGCACTCTCTTTAGCTTGTGGAATATTCCAGTGACGTACATAACTGAGAACTGTAGTTTGGGCTCTGAGTGCAGACAGATGTTTAATCTGAAGACCAAGTCAGGTAAAACACCAAGTTTTAACCTTTAACATGTCAAGAGTCTGAAGTACTTCAAATGTGAAATGTGTTTTTTTGTGTTTTTTTTAGGGACTTTGGAGTTACCAGAAAGTGTAAAGTGGCTGAAGTTGAACCACAAAAACACAGGCTTCTACATCGTCCACTACGGAAAAGAGGGCTGGGCTGCTCTTCAAGATGCTTTGTCCAGCAACGTCCATGTTCTTGCACAGGAGGACCGTGCCTCACTTATACACAACATCTTTGCTCTCTCCAGGTATAGCGGACAACATAAATAGTTGTTCTTTTTGCGTTCAGTCACAGGAGAAACTGAAGCATAGGAGTGTTTTCCAATTTCTGTATTTGACTTTTAAAAAGCTTTCATTCTCCACCTTTCTTTCTTCTCCCTCACTGTTGTTGTTTTTTTTTAACAGACTGGGACATGTGTCCTTCTACGATGTCCTCAACCTGTTGAAGTACATGTCAAATGAAACTGAGAGTTCTCCTGTGACTGAGGCCTTGTCACAGCTCAATGCAATCTACCGACTCCTTGACAAAAGACAAGAGGACAGTCTTGTAGCCCGCATGAAGGTACGGACACACACACACACACAAAAACACAAAAAGGTAACCTTACATTGCGGGAACTAAGATGTACAGCTACATTGCATTAACAAAATGACTTCTTTTTTTCTTTTTACATATGACAGCATTATATTTTGGATCTGTTTGGTTCTCTGATGGACAAACAAACGTGGGGAGAGGAGGAGAGTGTGTCTAAACAGGAGCTGCGCTCTGCCCTGTTGGGGTCAGCCTGTAGTCTGAATCAAGAAAACTGCACTCAGCAAGCCAAAGCCCTGTTCAAACACTATGACGAGTCCAATGGGACCTCACGGTACGTACAGTGTAACACACATTTTATTTTTGAGTTCCTTTTCTGGGTCACATTGACAGTGACAGCAGGGTGGGAGGAGTAGCCCAAACATATTTTTATAGATAAAAACTATCTTTAGCAGGGACAGGGGAATGTGACATTCGATAAACAGAAATTTGGTGCACTTTTAACTTAAAATTTGTTTGCATCTTTTTATTTTCTTAAGGATCCCAGGAGATCTGCAGCAAGTCGTATTCAGTGTAGCTGCTCAATCAATTGAAGGTTGGGAAACTTTGCTCCACATGTACCAAACCAACACCTATGATGCAGAGAAGCGAAAAATGCTACGGGGCCTAGCATCCACTCAGGATGCAAGGCGTATAGTATGGTAAGTGTTTGTGTTTGCTTCTGGCCAGGATCAGGCGTTCACATATTTCCTTCTACATCAATGATATATTCAGCATGCATTTACCTGATCATGTCCATGTAATTTGTAAAGCTTAAAGAGAGAAGCATCCAATGCACCCGTTCAAAGTGAGATTTTCTTTTATTGGAACATGCTTTGTGTGTAACAGAACAGCACTGTTTTAAATGTGCAAAGCATTTCCCTTTTAAGTCCACTGAGAGGCAAAATCCTACAATTTCTTGATACATTACAGTTACTACTATTACTCTAACCAAACATGGACTCAACTCAAGCCAGACGCTGTATTCAATAAAACACCTGAACCAAAACCCTATACGTCTCTTGACCCCAACTGTTTGAGTCAAGTAACAGATCATTTGATGCAACATACACAGTTTGCTAAATCAACAGTGTTGCACCTGTTTTTCAGTGACCACTTAAATAGCACCAAAATGTGGCATTATGTAAAAATATATTGGTTCCTGATGTGGTCCATGCTAACTCATAAAGATCCCCATTCTCCTCATGATATTATGATTATATTACTATTATTGTACAAATTAAATGTAACCTGTTACCCTTAACTTTCCCCCTGTTAAATATTTAGTTGGCATTTTCACATTCATCTTGGTTATTGTTTGCGAATTCCATTTACTAAATTTCCAATATTTGAGATGTGATGAAAACATTTTTTGTTTTTTCTTGTCATTGATATTTGAGTCCTTCATTTTGTTCTTTTAATGTGTTCATTCTGAAACACCTTTTGTGATTAAAAGGCTTGACAAATGTACTTTTCACTGAACAGCATTTGAACACTATTTTTTTTTGTGATAACTTTTTTTTATTTAAGCATTTGAACACTAATTATGGTCTGTCTAGGATTCTAAAGGCAGGTCTGAGGGGGGATATCATTCAGACACAAGAGTTGCCTTTGGTCATCCGCACTGTGTGTAACGGCTTCACCGGTTACTTGTTTGCCTGGAATTTCATACAAGAGAACTGGGACCGCCTCATAGAGAAGTAAGTGGTCCTGGTCAGCTTCATATAAGTTATCACTGAGAGTACATTTAAGATCATTTCACATACAAATGAAAAGATGAAACAGCATCAGTGTTTTTGTCTGTAGGTTCCCTTTAGGCTCCTATGCCATCCAGACAATCATCAATTCTGCCACCTCTCAGTTCTCCACACAGGTGCATCTTGATCAAGTACGTTTTTAATGTTTGTTTACACAATATAGTTATGCCGCACGCGTATTTGAGGTTTTGTGCACCTGCTTTTGCCGGTATTCAGGTGGCATTTAGTATGTTATGCCAAGTGATCTGACTAATATTTCATGTGTGTTGTGTTGTGTTGTGTTGTGTGTGTGTTGTGTGTGTGTGTGTGTGGTGTATTGTGTAGGTTCAGGGTTTCTTCTCCAGTCTGAAGGAGCGCGGCTCTCAGATGAGGAGTGTGCAGGAAGCTTTGGAAACCATCAGGCTGAACCAGCGCTGGATGGACAAAAACCTGCCCGCGCTCCATCAAGGTCTCTAATAGAGGCGCTCCATCCAGCCTCCGCCCCACTGACAGGGATCCTGGGGCGTTTCGTCAAGACGACAGCAGTGTTTGCACTATTGAAGGACTGTGTCTCTTAACTCCTTTTATTGAGGTCCAGAGTACTAATCAAAGCCAGAGGTTTTGCTCTACCTGGGTGGACAAGATGTTAGATTTTCTGAGATTGATTGTGAGTTGTGTTTGCTAGCTCAGGGTGGCTCTGATTATGTGTCTGACAAGAAGTTGTCAGATGCAAACGCACACTCTTCACACTTTATGCTGTCGACCAAACCTCTCCTCTGCAACTCTCATCTAAACCTCATGCCTGAACAGACAATCATGCTTTACCCACACTCCATGTGTTCAGCCTGCTCTCAGGCTCTTAACTCTATAAGCTGTGTAATGGCCACTTGAAAAAGAGGAAATATGTGGAATGTCAACATTACTGAGTATGTACTGTATGTACTGTTGGTCCAGGACTTTCTCTCAAATCGTTGGATATGTGTTGATGCAGCTGTCAGGGATTTATCAGCGATAAGAGGTTGAAATTACCGGTACTTTAGAGAAGAATTATTCTTAGCGTTAAACTGACCTTGTATTGCCGTGTTACAAAATTGCTGCCTGCCCATCTGGACTAGTTACTCGTGCAACCGAAAGCATTTACTATATTAGTCATGGTTTGGCTAGAAGGTTGGTTGATTGATTGCTTCAAATACCAAACTTGTGTTGGCATCAATTGAATGTACTAAAAAACCTTCCCACTGTGTACAATAGATGGCGTACTGCACAACAGTGCAGGTTTAAATCCACAACCAATGTGTCTTAGGTGAGAGCACGCTGGAGCCAAATGTTTTTTTCTTTTTTTTTCTTTCTTCTACCAGTCATATGCCTAGTTTAGCTAGTTCAGTTTTATTTTGATAGCTTTTGGCCTGCGGTGCAGTCACTGTACAGACTCATCCTTTAACACAGAGTGCTTTTAAACTTGTAATTACTATTATGTAAATATGCTCAACCCTACAGCGTTTTCCCCTGTGATTTTGGATGTACTCTTTTAAACAACTTGATATTTTACGATTCGCTTTGTGTTGTGTATATAGAGTGTAAAGACTATACATGTATACATAGAATTGAATCTTGATCAAATACTTTTACTGTATTAGACTACCTAATGGAGGACATTTGTTTGTGTTTTAAGGGCTAATTTGCGTATTGAAGATACAAAGTGTATAGAATACAAATTTGAATTGGGCATGACTAATCTGTCCAGTAAGCTGTTCGTCAGCCTAATAAAAATACAGAAGGTTTAAAGTTACTCTAATGTTAACTGGTCGTGTTGCTCCTGAGAATGGAGAGTAGCCTAGCTATTTAATGAGTGTCTAAACATGTTTTCCCACCTTTTGTTCCAAGATTTTATTTAAATAAGTTGTACACTCATTTTGAGCTTTATTTTGGTACTGCTTACTTTATCCACTCCATCACCATCACGATATTCAGGATGACTGAGTAAATATTGTAGAGTTAGGGTTGTTCAAAGAAAATCACTAAATCTAAGATATTAATTTATTTAAAAACTTTTCCCCAAATGTTTTGTCACAAAGGCAACACACGTTGGTTCAATTCCCTGTAGTGTTACCTCCTTACCGCACACAGGTGGGAAACATTTTGAAAAGGCCATGTGTTCGTTGCTGCACTGGTGACTCCTACTGGTTCGACCAACCAGTAGGAGTTGGTGGCTGCCAGGATGAGTGGGATCCAAGGTGGACCAGACAGGGAAGCCTAGCATAGACTCTCTTAGTGAGATGACTGGTGGAAAAAGACACCATGTGTATCGAAGGCCTGGCTGTCTACATCATCACCAGGTGTGGAGGTTTGCAGTATATAAAGCATCACAGTACAGAGAATTGTACATTCCAAACCAAAGTCGTAATAACTTTGAAGAATCTCATTGCAGTTTAGATCTGTCTAGAGGTTATCATCAACAGTATTGCCATTCACTTATGTCATCCAGTCCATCATAGTTTTATAGACAGTGTGATAATGCATTAAGAATTTAGAATATGCCTTTAAAATACACCTTATATTTTATGTCCTGGCTATACCGTTTTATTGTGAAAAAGTGACACGTTTTTTCCAGCTGACCGCAATCACATGAATAAATCAGCTTTATTGAGGCTCTGGGACTTTGTTGTTTCATCATTTTTTATTTGGAAAACAACTTTCATTTGAAGTTAGTTGCGATAAGCTTTAAAAGACAAGAGTTGCTGATGTCATTTAGGTACAAGGTTTAGTCAAAGTTGGTGAATCCGCTACGAGGCCGGTCTCATGAGAGGATTGTAGTAGAGTACCTCATGTGCAGTAAACCCAATCCCATTGTCTTTGTTTTTGCACTGGGATGAAATGCTGCAGATGCTTTTAAACTGTCACTCTTCATGTGAATAAAGTATAAGTAAAAATTGTTTTCAGAAGATTTAGATTTTTCAATTGAAATACAAATATTATTGTTATACTTTGTTTTTACGACACAATACAAAACGATTGGAGCAATGATGGGAGCAAAATGCAAGGTGCTTCTTCAGACAACGCTGTACTAGGGAGCCTATGAAACCTTAAGCTGGGTCATCAACTTACCACCAAATCACCTCTACAGCCAAACAAAAACCATTTATCAAAGGCTTAAAATCCTCCTCATCCTGTTTCACCAAACTTTGTCACATTTGAGACCAGAAATGATTTTTTACGTTGATTGTTGCTTTTGAAAAATGTATTGTGAATGCCGAGCTGCAAGATCTCTCAATGACAACTACTTCCTAAACACAGTGGAGATGGTGATGATGCTTCTCAGTTGAACCACCAGGGGTCTTTCTCGCTCTTCTAGAAACTTGCGTACTGACTCTCATACTGTACTACTCAAATTGTGGATGTGTGTGTTGTGGCTGTGGGAATGATCTTTTAAAAGGACTTAAAGCCATAGTTATTTCATGTCAAGTGTGTAAAAGAAAATAAATAAATCAGTCTACTTATAAAAGGGATTTTTTATGTTAAACAACTGAAATTATTTCTGCTTTTAAATCCAGTTCAGTGTGACAAAGTGTGTTCTTCCCATGTGTGTGTATTTTGTGTGTGTTTTAGAAAGTCTGTTTTGCTCCTTGAAGACTTTCTTTTGGCAGAATGCCATACAGCTGGAAGACATATAATACCAGTATTTTACCCTTATACTTTCTTTCTTGACCAATTAACAAAAGTGCACAAGATTGAAATACAATCGAGGGCTTTGTATTGAAATAAAAAAGTCCAAACTCAGTATGATTGATTAATGAGCTGTATGAGACCTGACAGACATCAGTCGGCCCATTATGCCTTTGTGTGTTTGTAGTTGTTACAGCAGTATAGTTTGAGTTGCTTATCCTTAATAGTGACCATAAATTGATTTTTTGTCGTAGTCTTTCCCAACATTGTTTTTATTGAAGATTTATAGCACATTGTAGCCAAAATATAGTGTTGAAGCAGTTAAACATAACAGCACATAGCAACCTATACGTACCAATTTCTGTTTTTTTGAGTGTCCCAACTACTTGCAATCTTTAGTTTCATTAGAATTTATTCAAATTTAGAATTTGTGAGAAATCACTTAACACACACCTAACAGTACATGTTTTATATGGAGGGGTTGAGCTCTCATGTAGTTAATTGTATCAAAGTCAGAAAAGGATTTATTGCTAAGTAAGTAACACTTACAAGTAACGTGCCTTTGGGGTTGGTGCATACATAAACACACATTAAACATTCATATAAAATAAACAACAAAGGCAGAAACAAATGTATACAAAATAGTTGTTTAACATCAGAAAAAGAAACCAAATGGTTTACTGCAGAATATGCAAAAATGTTTAGGGATATGCAAAAAGTGTAGGACAAATAGTTTGTGCAATGGGCCTATTTGGGTGTATAGTCCAGGATGTAGGTTTATGCAAAGTGTAGCAACTAGGGGGGTTAAGAGTTCATGTCAGTGGGGGTGGGTGGCTTTGTTAATGAGGCTGACTGCATAGGGGAAGAAACTGTTTTTGTGGCATGAGTATTTGGTCAGCCTCCTGCCAGAGGTGAGAAATTTGTGTCTAAATTGAGAGGGATTGGCCATCTGTCCTTCCCACGTTGTGGAGGTGTACAGTTCCTGGAGAGACAGCAGATTCCAGCCAATCATCTTCTCAGCCAAGCAGATGATACACCGCAGTCTTCCCTTGTCCTCAGCAGAGGCAGCAGCGTACCAGATGGTGACGGAGGAGTTGAGGATGGACTCAATCATGGCGGAATAGAAGTGCACCATCATTGTTTTCGATAGGTTGAACTTCTTCATCTGACGCAGGGAGTATATCCTCGGCTGGGCTTTAGATGAGGGAGCCGATGTTCAGCTCCCACTTGAGGTCCTGGGAGATGATGGAGCCCAGGAAGTGAAAGGACTCCACAGTGTTGACTGTCAAGTCACCCAGGGTGATGGGGGCGGGTGGGAACTGCATCCTTAATACTGTGATTGTTAAAACATGAACCACAACTATGTCATAATAATATTAGTGTCAATCCTATTAAAACTATATTCTAAAAGCTGATCAAAATACTTAATAAACTGATAGCCAGCCAATATACTTTTAAGCACATAAATGTTTTTGCAAAAACAATTCAAAGAAACTTCCAACTGTAGATGTCAGATGAAAATCATTTACTAAAAAATATAATTTACTTGTATTCATTTCAATTCAGTATTATTGGTCCCATTTAAAAACACATTTAAAACCAAATACTATTACTTTGGAATGCTGTATTATAGAATACTACTGGCACTTTAAAACTGAAGTTGAGTGCAGTACTTGAGTAAATGCATTTAATTTACACATTCTTTTCAGTCTCCAGTGAGTGAAGTGCCAGCCCCCAGATGCACCCTCTCATCACACAGAGGACCTCAGTGGGAGATGGGGACAAACTCCACACCAGCAGCTGGAAGCTAGATGACTGTTCCATGTGTTCATGTCTCACTGTAGATCTATAAAGCCTGACCGACACAGCCTGGGACCCATCCTGCATGTCTGTGTGTGTGTGTGTGTGTGTGTGTGTTGTGTGTGTGGTGTGTGTTCATGTCTTTGTCTGATGTTTGTCTGATTGTTGGTCAGCTATGTTTTATTGTACATTTTAGCTTAATAGTACTTTTTACCAAATGTATTGTAATTGTTATATTGTTATGTAAATATGTAATTTTACTTCTTTTAGGGTGACTTTTATCATCTGTCTAGGGACTGCAGATGAAAAATAGCCTTTAGCTCATGTTGCCATATTGACAGAAATGGTCATTAATATTCACAGTCCCTGTAATACTTTTTTTATGTCACTGTTGGCCTTGTTAGAAGCACAACTATGCAGCCTTACTGAATGGAGAGGTCAGGTTGACACTATCAGATTCATGATCACGCACATAGTCACGTTCATAGTCACCTGTGTTTGCAGCTTTAGCTCTGTGATCTGTATGATCTAATGGTGTGTCAGTGAGATTAAATATTACATGCGTCTGATTGCTGATATGCAAGGCATTGTGGGTAAAGGCTTTGCATACAGACACATGAGCATCAGTTAGCAGTGTGACTAGCTGGAATTTGTTGATTGCTGTTCAATGTGAACTATTTAAACTAGTGGGATAGATTATTTTTCATGGCTGTGGGATTAGGGGACACAACCAAACATTGCACTATATCTGAACTCTTGGAATGAAAATGTGGTTAGTCCGTATACTACATTTAGTGAGAACTAGTATAAACGTGCGTTCCCTGAAGACTATGACTGCAGAGTTATGCATTCTCAGCCAGCAGACCAGCTGGACCACACTGTGACAGGAGGTGCAGCCTGTTGACCCTTGTGATTGAAACCACTGTGACACAATCTGTCTAAAATAATTCTGCTCATCAGTAATGATGTTGTGTTTGTTAGGCTTGTTACACTGGAGCTTTATACAGGACTTTAGGATGGGATTACGTTATTTTTACAACGTCACGTTACGTTATTTTTTTAACACAAACCTAACCCTGACAATTGGATTTGCGGCATTGAGCAATTTCAATGTTGGTACTTAGATCATTACACTTTGACTTGAGATAACTCTGCATTTCTAATCTAAGTTGGCAAAGTTTTAATCTTGCTGACCTCCAATTTTAGTCTTATCATTTTTACAAAAGCTGCCTTTTCACTGACTGATGAGGCTGGCTGAGTCTCAGATTTTGTGATACCATGGAACTGAGATGGTAAGATAGAAAGTTAGGAACATGCCCACATACATTACATAACAAATCCTCTGACAAGACTTCCGCGTGGCATAGCCAAAGTGTAAAAAATGATAGGAAGGCTGTCAAAACCAAAAATAATGTATTAATATTTATTTTATTTGCAAAGTACACTTACACGTACACATACATTAAACCCATCTTGACCAATTAGGAGCAGTGGCCAGCCACAGGTCACAAAGCAAATATGTGTGAATAGCAAACACCATAAAATGCTTATTACAATATGACAGTGAGTTACTACATGGTCACAATGATAGACAAGCCATAAACAGGCTTTTGTTTAGGCATGTCACATCAAGTCAGAAATGCCCCATTACCCCTCAACACAACGCCCATCTGCCAACCATAGTCCAGTGCCTGGGGACCACCTCTAATTCTAATGCCAGTACCTACATCATGGGAAACGGAAAGAGTTAGCTTGCATGTCTTTATTCATGGTGGGAGGAAACCAGATAAATGTATGTAGACAAGCACAAGGGACAAATGGTGATTGTAGGGAATCCCATCCATATACTCTTGACTTTGTCACAAAGACACTGCGTAGCTGCTGGGCCGCACCACTAGAGGGCACTCTACCTTTCCTCTTACTGGTCCACATATGGTGCATCTGCAGTGGTCCTGGACTCTTCTGAAGGATATTGTTGCATTTCAGAAAACTGTGTTTTTAAAGAGAAGCTAAGTAGAATACATTGTCTGTATGTCCTAACAAAGTTGATCCTGTTTTATACATGTAAATATTTTGTGTTGCACTATGATCACATATCCATAATTGTGAGTTGTTGTTGCTGTGATACCAAGACATTTAGCTTGAGAGCAGAACATTGGAATCTTAAGGGTTATTTTGAGGGATTATGGATATGTCTATCTAGCACTGTCACACGTAAGTTTTCAATGTTGAAGACATGCCCTATAATTATACTGACACATACTACTATATTATTATTAATAGTCATGTCATATGACTATCACATATCATTCAGTAAGTACCATTGTTCGTCATGTCATTCCATTATACCCACTGCTATAAATTTTTTGAGTCATATTTCTTAGGGATTTTTGTATATTTCGTTTTCTGTACATCTCCCCCCTCCCCTCTCTCTCTCTTCCCCCCCTCTCTCCCCCCTCTCCCCCTCTTCCCCTCTCTCTTCCCCTCTTTTCCCCTTGAGGGGGACCCAGAGCAAATTTGTTAATGTATTGAATTAAAATTAATTAAAAAAAAAAAATTGAAGAGGTCCCCCCTTGTGGAAAATAAATTTTTTTTGGTCAGAAAAAATCCTTTTAACAGCAGGGACTTACTGCACCTGAAAAACAGGAAAGTGTACTGAAACTTCCTGGAATTTGTTTAAAGGCCAAAATCATGATAAAACTTTGAGGGTGGGGAGGTAAGGAAAGAAGGCCAAAGGGAGTGGGAAAAGCATGGCACCAAAAAACCCCCCAAAAAAAATCTTTATCCCCTCCATTTTAAAAGTGGGTTTTTTTTTCCCCCCCCTTGCTCCCCCCCCTCTCCCCCCCCTCCCCCTCCCCCTCTTCTCCCCCCCTCTCTCCCCTCCCCTCTCTCTCTTCTTATCCTTTTCTTCCCGGCTGTCACTGGGGGGGGGGGGGTTTTTTGAAAAACAGCTTAAAAAGGCTTTTTCAGAAATTGGGTTTTTTCATTTGAATGGCCCATTTTAATTTTAGAAAAATTTTTCATTCATGGGTTGCACTATATTTTTAAGGGCTGGAAATGAAATCCGTCCAGCGTTTTTTTGTCACAGTCTGTTTTTAATTCAAGTTTTTTTTAAAACTCACATTGGCTTTAAACCTTCAACTGAGCATTAACCCTCTGTAAAAATACAAAAATACACTAATCATTAAATGATTGGATCTTCGTGAGTCCGGGACCACTCCCGGGTTGTAAACCATGGCAAAAAGGGGACCCTCTTCTTTATTCTCCATGTCTTTCATTTTTTTACTCTTTTTTTGCTTTTCCCCTTTTTCAGCTATTGGGTTTTTTTATTTAACTTATTTTAAAATTTTAATTTTGCTTCAAAAACCCAAAAATTTTTTCCCCATCTTTCCCCTTTATTTGGGTTTTTAAGGAACTTTTAAGTTCTGGAAATTCAGTTTAGCATCAGCTTTTCAAATTGACACATTATTGGTGTTATTTAACATTTCAATGCCATTTATACTACTACTACATTCACACTTTTCCAACTATTCTCATTACTTCACCTTCTTCTTATGCATTTAAACCAGCAATCCAGTTTAGCTTTAGCAATTTAGCTTTTTAGCATTCACAAGCATTTTCTGCAGGAAATGCATTTTCTAGTAAACAATAACATTTTATGTTATTTTAGCTTTTCATTAATTTGCATGGGTTGACAACTTGAGCAAAAAAAACTTCAACACCTGTCACAGATGCAAGACACGAGACGCGTAGCCTTCCGCACTGCAATCCAGTTTGGAGGTCAAAGGTTTGCTGCAGTGAAAATATGTAACCCTAACCTTTCTAGAAGCTTACAAAGTCTTCTTCCTCAATCCAAGCTAAGTTTCGTCAGAGGATTTGTTATGTAATGTCGGCATGTTCCTATCTTTCTATCTTACCATCTCAGCAGTCAGTGAAAAGGCTGCTTTTGTAAAAATGATTGGTCAGAAAGATTAAAACTTTGCCAATTTAGATTAGAAATGCAGTGTCATCTCAAGTCAAAGTGTAATGACCTAAATAGCAACATTGCAATGGCTCAATGTTGCAAATCCATTGTTTTCACCAATAAAAATAACTTAATCCCATCATAAAGTCCTGTATCAAGATCTAGTGTACTAATCCTAGACAACATCATCATTTATAGGCAGAATGTAGTGTCTTATGGAGCTTATATTTATTGCAGTCTTAACAGTTAACAAGTGGTGGCAGCTCCATACCATATCTCTTCTTTTAGTCCTTTCTTTCAGCACCCCCTACAAAATTAAAAAAAATTTAGCCCCTGCAGTACATTTAACGGAGACTCACAAAACTTGGTACACATATGAAGCATGTCGAGGCATACAAAAAAGCTCATTAGAGCCATACCCTAAACCCAACTGGAAGTCCGCCATATTGAATTGAAAGTTCAAAATTAATGTGATTTGACCATTTCCACATGTCGTACTTTGATAAACTCCTCCTAGAGATTTCATCCGATCAATTTCAATGGGAATGGCCGTGGCGGGGCAGCCATTTTGTGAGTTTTGCTGTCAAAACAGGAAGTGGGTGTAACTTGAGTACACATTGTCCAATTTGCGAAACATTTTGTAAGATTCAAAAGACTTTAACTCTGAGGAAATTCCAAAAAAGTACTCAAAGTTATAGTGTCCCCTAGTGGCAACAGGAAGTATGTTAAAAATTATATGTGCTATACTTTAACAAACTACTCTGAGAGATTTCAACCAATCAACTTCAAATCTGGTCTGTGTCATCTAAAGACCTTAACAATGAAAAGTCATTAAAAGCTAAACTTTTCGTTCGACGGTGTGGGCGTGGCGTGGTGGCCATTTGGGGCATTTATTTATCAACAAAGAAGTTGTTGTAACTGGAGTGTACGTTGATGTATCTGCCCAAAAGTTCTCCCGATTTACAAAGGTCCAGGCCAGAGGACATGTACAGGCCAAAATGGACTTTTGGTCATAGCATCCCCCGCTGGCAACAGTAAATCAGCCTTTCTACAGTATATATGACAAACCATCCGATTTACGTGAAACGTGTGTGGTCTATGTGTGATACTGAGCCGCTCCCTATTCTAACCACGCCCACTTACAGACCATAGAGGTCAACAGGCCCGCCCACAGCGAGTTCCGGAAGTAAAAATAGAATGCAATTTCTCCATTGACAATTGGATTATAAGCCATAAAATCGTAACCGTTGATGGTAAACTTAAAACCAGCTACCACATGACTAAGCGATTGTATATGCCCATATAGATGCTAAAAGTTCCTGGGGCACCAACCTTGTCTTTTATTCGGGATGTTTTGGGTAAGTACTTTATCATTACCCACAATCCTGAACAATCCAACAATCACACAGGGATGCCTCTGATTGGTGAATCTAATGCTGGTGAGGAGGGGGAGCTGTCGGTTCCTGATCTGTGAGCATGCACAAGATGAGAATCCTGTTTTCTGTTCCCATGCTTCTGCCGTAGCCTCCACTGGGAAGCTAACGTTAGTTTAGCTAACAGCTAATTTGGCTAACCGCTAGCAGACAGCTTGATTCAGTCTAAAATAATGTTGACTCAAACTAAACACTGGGAAAGCAGGCTATAGCTGACATAACAGCTGTTTTATTTTAACGGTTATTTTCAGGTTTTATTCTGAGAATCTTTTAAAGTTAGTACATGCTGTGTCAGCTTGCGGGTAGCCACATTAGCTGGAAATTTACTTCCGGAACCCAATGCCTCTTAGAGTAGGGGTGGGACTGTTGAGCTCTATTTTAACCATTTAAATTAGAGTCTTGTGTGAGGTGTTATTGAACTCAGCAGAGAGTTCCTTCTTCTTGGTGATGGTCCGCCCCCTATACTTAAGCCACGCCCCATTTCACAGCTAGTGAGTTCCCTTTTCATTGGTGATGATTTGTAGTGTCTGGGTGCCGCGCTAATGCACGGTTGAAGGAGTGGCGTCCGCCAGTGACCCTGACGCGTGCAGAGGAGCGAGAGCCCATCCAACACTGCTTGCAGCTTTAATTGTATTTTGAGGTTGTACCAGAATAGAGAGACAAAGTCACGCCCCTTCCGGTGGACCTCATGGGACCTATCTTACAAAAAAATGTGAACGGTAGTGAACAGGGCGAGGCAAATTTTTGTGATATGAATAATATTACAAATATGATGTTCGTCAATTTAAAATATAATTTTTCAACTGAAGTAAGTCTCAGTTAGCTGTAGGTTTGTGTGAAACCACTCAGTGAACCACATCTCTCGTCTCACACAATTTACATCACCTACCTTGATGCTTTACTTGCTTACTTTCCTACTTGCTTGCTCACTAGCTAGCTTAGCTCTGTTCCACAACACGTGTAACATTATCTTACCTGATGTGTTTTATCCAGTGAAGTGTTTTCAGCAGATAAATAATAACAAGCAAGATTGGCTGCTCATTTGAGTAAGATGTCATCCATGCGACTTTGTAGTACACATTTTTTAGTAACATATTTTCACAGTTTAACAATAAACGGAGGCTTTCTTGACTTAATTATCTATTAAACTGATGAACATCAAATGTGTAATCCATGGCTCAATTCAAACGGGTTTAAAAAAATAATTTGTTTATCCCCATTTATTCCTGTTCATATTTTTTTGAAAGATATGTCCCATGGACCAGAAATAGAAGGGCGTGACTTCTGCTCTCTATAGGTTTGCATGGTTTAACTTTAAAAAAAACACCATATTTTTGTTGCTGCACATTGCTGCAGCTCCTCTTTTCACCCTGTGTGTTGAGCTCTCTGTTTTATCTACAGAGTGAGGCATCATACTTCTGTGATCTTTGTTGGGAGTCACACATGCGCAGGACTAGAAGCTAGTGCTACAAGCAAATAACCACCTCATTGTCAATGGCAAAACACTGCTACAACACACACCAGTTCACTCTAATCTACAAAATAAATTGTATAGAATTACTTAAATGTCCCTTGTTTCTTGGGTATTCCTGCTTTTTACTGACCAGTGGTTAGCATACACCAAATGTTTTGGCAGATGACGTAGACGACCCTGCAGATTCTGACCAGCTTACCCGGAGGCTGAATGCAGGATACATTCCAAAACCCACATCTCACTCAAAACAGCATAGATTTTTGTTTTTTTCCAGGTGTGTATGCGTGTTGAAGAACCATAGACACAAAATAACATCCCAAATCCCAGAAAAAGTGATTTTGTTTCATAATATGGACACTTTTTTCGACCAGCTCAACAGGAGACTGAATGCAGGATACATTCCAAAACCCACATCTCACTCAAAACAACTTGGATGTTTTTTTCAAGTTTGTATGCGAGTGGAAGCACCAGAGACACAAATTAACATCCCAAATCCCAGAAAAAGTGATTCATTTCATAATATGGGCACTTTCTGAAGGTTAGAGTTTAAATACCTTGCTAGAAAGTCTGTAGGCTGAAATATAACACTGTCAAAAGTAGAAGTTAAAATGTATTAACTGAAAAGGCTAAAGAAAACATAAAGATAGAAAAAGAATTCAAGCATGAATACATAAGAGCATGATGTCTTGACATTTTGACCGCACTAGTTAACTAGTAAAGTTCAAAGCGGTCCAACTAGTGAACTATTAAGTTGTTTGGTTTTTACAGGTTAACTAATGGAGGAACCTGACTTTTGATATCAAGGATATGGAGTTAATACTCAAACGGCTTGCCATATACAACTCTACAGTCTCCAATATAGCTATCTTACGCAAACCAAACCCAGTATTTGTGCCACCAGCACCTGAGGGAGTTCTTTGTTTCTCAAAAAGTACATGGTACATGTACATGGTACATGCAAAACTAGCTCTGCTTGTTACATCTTCCCAATCATTAAAGCTGTGGTAAAATGATTGGAGACAAAACATTCTGTGCCATAAAATAGAGTGCAGACAGATATATTGCCTAAGTTAACAAAGGAAAGGTACAGCCCTACCCACACCATTCTTTGAATTTCTTCTCTGATGAAGCTTGCGTAGTCTGTTCACGGCCAATAAACAATATTTCTGGATGCAACATGCAGCACATTAATTTACAGTTAATTTCTAAGGATACCATTTATGTGTATTGTGTGACTGTGCCTTATCAACAAGAAAAAGATTTATTAAGTAAGTTATATAATATAACTAAATGATATATTACAAGTGTTTTTCAGACAAGAAGAATAGCTCATCATCCCAACGGATGATACATTTCAAAGATTATTTGTAAATATTTCATATGTAACTAGTACTATAGTAACTAGGAAGTACTTTCAGACAAAAGTGAATAAATCAACATGGACTACATTATAAAAGATAATATATTATATATATAGAAAAATAGTTTATTTTAAAATATATACTTTAATATTTAAACAAAGTTTTACAGAGAAAATAAGTGTGACGCGTCATCAAATCATCAAATGATTCTCTCTCTATCCATCTCACTCAATCTTAATCACCAAAAGTGACCTCAGTTAGATCAATGTGTCCAATTTGGTCATCTCCTGTACCTTGCTGTTTGACCCAACGGTCTTCGACATGTGTCTCGTCATTTTCATCCTCTGATGCCTCACTTTCTGCCCTCCCTTTTTCCAATATTTCATGCTCTAGCCTCAGTTGCTCTTTCTCGTTTAGTATAATTTTTTCTTTGATGTCTTTTTGCTGCTCCTCTCTCTCTTTCTCAGCCTTCTTAGCCCTCTCCATTTTCTCTTGCTTCTTCAACTTCCAGAAGAAGCCCAGGTTTTTCTCGGGGTAGGTGACTTTGGCCAGCGGCAGCTTGAAGATCTTGTTGGTCCCCGTTGTCAAAAGGAGGAAAGTGAGGGCAGAGAGACAGAAAGGCCAAGTGCAGGCGGGCAGACCAAACTGTAGATGAGAAATGCATCACGTTGCTGTTAGTAACTATTATGGGCTGATATATTTTAGGCGTGGGAGAAAATGTGTACTTACAGTGGACATGATATTGGCAATGGCTGAGCTGAGGTATGCGCAGAAAAAAGCTGCAAAGAAGAAGATGAGAGGTGCCGTGAGATGCCATACATGTGCTGTGATTAGTAATTAAACATTACAAATATTTGGTCACATGCCATCCTTTTTGTAGATGTTTTTCTTCTTCTTTTAGGTTTATACTAACCACATGTGATGGCGAGCAGGTGCACCTGCCAGGTCAGGGCGTAAAACATTCCTCCAATGGCAATGCATGCCAACACACAGTTGTATCCCCAGAGACCAAAGTAAATGTCTCCAAAAGGCGCTGCCAGTGCCAAGCCTGCAAATCATTCAATCACAGCCATCAAGGAAGTGCCAAGTTCAGTATACATTTGGATTCTCTTTACAAATAGTAACCACCCTGGTTATTTTGCAGCTCTAATGGATTTTGGGGGCCATTTTGGAGTTGGAACACATAAATTGTGGCCTGAATTTGATCTGTAAGAATGTAAGAAAAATACGTTGTGATGTTTATTAAAGGAGAATTCTGGTCGATTTCAACATGTAGCTCTGTTGTTTGGAAATTTGGAGTGCTGTCAGTGGAGACAAAAATGAAAACAATCGGTGCTGCCTACACCATGTCATCCTCCTGCTAGAGTTAGCACCCAACAGGCTTAAACAGGACAATTTTTTAAATTAGTTTTAAGCCTTTAAACATGTTACAAATGTCATTACAAGTGCCTACCCATGTGCAGTGATTCCTTCCGAGTGAACACAGCAAATCTGACTGCAGTAGATGTGAAATAAAGGCATAAAAGTTGTGTCAATCCATACCTCTGTTCCATACCTTTCTTGTTTTCCGATGAAGTCCACACTAGTCAATTGTCAAACTCATACCACCCAATATTCCAAAATGTATTTTTTTCCACAATAAACAATTTGCCGTTGTTATATCCAGTAATGCCTATGTAGAAACAGCCTGTAACCTGCTCTCTTGGCTCCACTGTACTATTACATAACAACAGCAAACTGTTTTCTTGAGTAAAAAATACATTTTGTAATATTGGATTGTATGAGTTCGACAATTGACTAGTGTGGACTTCACTGGAAAACAGGAAATAAACAGAGGTATGAATTAACACAACTTTTATGCCTTTCTGTAACATCTACTGCAGTTAGATTTGCTGTGTTCACTTGGAAGGAATGCACGTGACACGACATTGTGAACATGTTTAGAGGCTAAAAACACATTTTAAAACTTGCCCTGTTCTAGCCTGTTGGTGCTAAGTCTAGCAGGAGGGTAACACGGTGTTGGCAGCACCGAGTGGTTTAATTTTTCTCTCTACTGACAGCACTCCAAATTTCGAAACAACAGAGCAACGTGTTGAAATCGACCGGAATTCTCCTTTAAAGTAAGACAGAATTACTTTTACATTCGGCCACCTGCCAAGGTATTATCTTGTCCTCTCACCTGAAACCATCCCCACAGCAGATCCCAGGACAGCATGAGCGCAAGTGATAGGGGAGGAGATGAAGAGTGAGATGATGAAGATTCCTCCCGTCCAAGGTTTGTCACAGCCGTAGACCTGGCCAATTCCCACAGGCACTGACGTGAACAGCTAAAGATATACAGATAATGGTTTCGTAACTGTAGACTAGAAACAAAGCATGATTTAAAACCTGCAGGTTTTCTAACTATGTGCTGACCTGTCAGCTTTCATGTGCCTACTGTTCACATGGGTACACACCTACAGTATGTATTCAGGATTGTCATTTCAACATTTATCAAATACTTTGCAAGGAACATAACAATAATAATATGTATCAGCTGATGAAGCTGGGATGTCTGTGATGTCTAAATTACCAGGTCACTGACCTTGGCTACGTTGATTTCAGCCCAGGTGATGTTGGCCATCTCTGAGCGAGGCTTGAAGAGGACTTGGGGGAAGTGGTTGTTGTAGTGTCCGGTGGCAACCATGTGGAGACACACCAGGATGTTAAAGGGCAGGGTGAACACTGGCAGATCCCAGCGACTGTTAATAGATGCCAGAGCACTGGACACAATCGGGCTGAATACAAGGATACAACATCACCAGTATTAAATTAATTATTTAAGTATGCATTCAAATGTGTGCTTATATCACAAACACCTTCATTGTTGTGTCTGCACATTTCGAGCATGACTGTAATACTGTCTACATGTTTTATCCACTCAATCAACATGATTAAATATATTTTTTTATTATTGCTGACTGGATCAGCAATGATTGACTGAGATCAGTCTAATGAAACCTGAATCTAGAATGGGAATGGTTTATATGGTTATTATGATACAGTAAAGTGATTGGTTTTGACATTTGTATGTAAAGTTTTGGTTAGTTTATGTGTTTTCATACATCAACCTCTCATTTTTTAAGATATGAATCAATCTACTGCATTGTTTTACCATTAGTCAATCAAGTTTCTTACCACATCATGGACATGAAGATGTTGGGTAGCAGGAGCCACCAGTACCAGTCTCCTTTATTGGAGAATACAGCCATCAGCAGACCCACAAGGATGCCATTGTAACCATAGAGTCCTGCAGCTATTGCACCCCTGAAAAAAGTTATTTTAATTAATTAATTCATGTTTTCCTGCTGTACACCACAGTGTAAAATCATTTTACATTTCACCATCTACTACCAAGAAGAAAGAGGAAATTATCACCCAATAGTGTACATATATTTTTTGCATCATGTTTCCAATTAGCACATACAGTAACATCTATTTATTATCGGTACTTTGAGTTTGTTCAAACCTGTTCTGTTGTAGAATAAGGGCAGAAATGGTGGCAAAGAGTGTGCCCACAAAACCGTTGAGAGCCCACCAGTAGTTCTGCAGGATGAGACCAGCAAAAATGATGAGGCCACTTAGAGGGTTGTTAACGAACATCACCTGAGCAGCTCCACGCAAAACCCAGTCCAGCAACTGCAGCAAAAAAAACTGTTCTGGAGGACAAAAAGATATAACTGAGAGAGAGAGAGAGAGGAGAGAGAGAGAGAGAGAGCACTGGCATTTGACCAGAGCTGCTTGATAGGCTTCCCATGGTGAATGTTGTGCAAGTCTAAGTTTTCTCAGCTCAAAGTCTTGGACTCTGAGATATATAACGACAGCGGATAGATCTGTGTCACAACATGATTCTCCGATGTCAAAGAAGCCATATCTTACAGACAACCGGTTATTGTACTGAAAGAAAGTAAAATGTACTGTATTTTCACAGTGAACACATTGTTGGTCTGGTGAACTCTCTATAGCCTGGCTTTTATTTAGAGTGAGTTACACATACTTGTTTGTAGATACTGTATGTTACACATGATATTCTTGCCTGTTACTTGCCTGCTATTGCAATTCCTTCTTGTGTAACTCCCTGAAAACCAGTTATGTAACTAAATTTAAGATGAAAAAAACTGATAATGTGACAGCGACATTGTGCTGCCCACTTGCACTGCAAAACATACTCAAATCTGTCTAACTGTATATGACAATGAGTAGTGTAGAGATTTAATATATATTGCCTAAGGGTACAGTTGTTCTCAGCAGCCAGTTTTTAGCATTTTTTGTCATAATAATGTCATTTTCAGTATACTATATGTACAGTTTACATGCTGTACTGTTTTTGTTTGGGCCAGAAGAAAAAGTAGTGTTGTCTTACTTTCCATCCATTTTCCAAACACCTTCATGTCTCCAGAGAAGTAGGAGATTCCCTTGAAGAAGCGGGCCCTGGCCCTCTGCAGATTTGTGGGCCCTGGCGGCACAGGGTCCTTCTCCTTCCTGTTCTCCTGTGAGTTGTCATGCTCAGATGGCGGGTCAGTGTGTGCCATCAGGGACTGAAGCTCCTGCAGCCACCATTATGGTTAGAAATGATCTACAGAATTGTATTCTTTGACTGTTTAAGCAGGTAAAAATATACACAGCATTGAAACTACACTCGACGTCTAAACTGTGAACACTGACTTACAGTGGAGGTGGTGGCAGGAGAGCACGAGGCAGCAGAAGTAGAAGAGTTTAGATTATATATAATATTTTTCTGAATACCCTGAGAAGAGAGAAAGAGGCGTCACTCAACAGGACATTAAAGGACTTGCTTATTATGAGGAAAGAAAAATACATATTTGTGTAATTGTCCCTTCTAGATTATGAATTTGTCACTTTATTTACTGCATAGTACACAGTACTTATGGTACTATATATAGTTAATGGTTAAAATTAATTGAATTTTTATTAATCATCCATCAAAATCAATGCTCTCAGGTGAAGGACGGAAGTTATAGGTACCTAACATATTCTTATACCTAAATACATAAATTCAAATTAAATTAAATTAATTTTTTTTAATATATTAGTTATTTCAATTACACAGGCTCACATTCATTGTATTTTAGTCACATTTTACTGTCCTGCTGGACTTTGGAAGCTTAGACAAACGCAAGTGCTCCTACCTTTGTGCAGTGTGATCCAGGCATGTGTCCCAGAATGAAAGCAGCCTAAATAGGTTGCCAGTTTATCTCAAGCTGTCACGGCTGCTACGGAACGTTCTGAAGAAGGCTTTTATAGCAACAGTCCACAGAAAAAACTCCACCTCCTCTGTTCCTTTTCTCAATCTCCACTGGATGGACTCACACTCTGCAGAGTATTTTTGCCACACCCAGGTCTCTCCACCCAAAAACAATAATGTGAAATGCATCAGAGCATCTGTAACAAACTCAGAAAGTGATCTGCACCTTATTCCTCCCCAACACCAACATGACCAAGAGGTCCCATTCTCCAAGTATCAGTGTTACTGCCAGACACTGGTGAGTGCCTACTGACATCAGAGCTTCAAGGAATATCAGGAAAAAAAGTTGAACTACACTAATTTTACACATTGAAGTCTGTTCTCCGGATTACTACAGCTACACAAAAAAAGTAATGTAGTATATTGAATGATTTTAGCCGCAAAATAAAGCTAAGTAAAAACGTTTTTATGTGAGTATACAGCTCAAGTTCATGAATCCTGAACCTCCAGAAGTTCAGGTGCACCAGGCCTTTAACAAAATGAGACATCCACGCGCAGAGCCATAATTTTAAAGCAATGTCAATTAAATGAGGCCTATCTTAAAGTGACGGGCGCAAAAACTGAGCGTTTCAGAAAAAAAAAATGAATACAGGCATATCCAGGAAGACTGTATGAGAAAAACATTAAATAAAAATAATGTGCTTTGAAAATCAAAGCATTTAAACATGTTCTAGTAGAAATACAAAATGCGAGAATTAACCTAAAACTTAGCAGAATATGGGACCTTTAATAATACTGATCCATAGTGTGTACGCAGCATTTTACTGGTCTAAACTGGTTTTTACTACTCTATATAGTTTGGTGGTTTATTCCAGTGGTTCCTTGATCCCTTCCAAAGACTCAGAAGATAAATCTGATGTTTGCTTTTTTGTGAAACAAAAGAACATTTTACCTATTTGGGCCTCCAAAAGTTAAAGTTGAAATAAAGAAATGGGAAATTACTCTTTGGTGGAACTGCTACAATTTTTAGGCCTCCGTAATGAAAAAAAAAAAAGGTTGTTTATTCTGTTGCACTAAACTATCATTATCACATGCCATCAAAGTCACGTTATCATAAACAGCAGACACACATGCGCTAAAACTTACTTACCACACAAACACACACACACACACACACACACACACGTACATACACACTCTTACAGACAGATAATGTGAGCGCAGAGGGGTAAGTTTGTTGATTTAGTATTTATTTAGTCGTTAAACACCATAAGACAGAGTATATTTACAGAACTGATAGCAACATTGGTTGCTACCGCAGACATCTAGTCATCGCTGAAGAAGGACCAGGACCAGCCTGAAATAGATTTCTAACAATTTTTTGAGACTCATTAAAAGAGAAAATGTTTGTTTGTGCAACTAGTTTGACTAATCAAATACTGTGGTTCCACATGTTGGTCCACTTGGATAAACATAGATGGACATGAACATTTTTTAACAGATCACCTTTCCAACAGACAAACATGTAGATGAAAAGTAGATGTTGTATTTTTTGTTGTTGTGCTACTTGTGTTACCTCACGTAAATATAGCTCAGTTTTAATGCTCTTTAAACAGTAAGCTTTTTCACTATGCACAAAGTGTGTGATAAACACAACAAACAAATCTTAAAAATTGGATGGTGACTAAAGAAAGAGACATTTTGGTTTTAAAATAAAAACATTTAGTCTTAAAAATGATTCCGTGAAGTGTTTGTGGTATCTATGGCAGACTACTCATCACGTTCTCCACTAGCAGAGAGTTAACCTGTTAGTCCGGTTACCTGAGGCAGCCCTTGAATGGACCACCTACATGTTTTTCTGATTAATTGCACCTGTCATCCTGGACATGCAATAGTTGTGCAAACGGCAAAAATGTGAGGCGTCACATGTTATTGCTTTGACACTATGAAGTGGTATGTGTAATAACACAGACAAATTAGTTTGGTTGTGTTAACATGTACATGCACGTGTTAACATTTTCATCCAATGACAACAAAAAAAACAGATACATTAAGCCTTAACACAGGTTGATTTTCTCCTTAAGACATCACTTGCAGTTTTTTAGAATCGCTATGACAGATTTTTCAATAGATTTAACAAGTTTCCTAAACTCTTAACGCACCAACACACCTAAAACACACAATTGGCAAAACAGTTAATTTCATGCTCAAATTCACACATTGTAAACTAAACTCCAAAACTAATTTTCAAAGTACAATAATACACTAACACTACACACTATGTCTAAAAAAACACTGCAAACATGTTTCAAAATCAAATAATTATTCAAAACACCAAAACATGTTCTCTTCCAACAGGAACATTTAGTCAATCATAACACAATGACACAAAAAACACTATCATCAGCTGAAATTACACAAACTGCATTATTTTAGATGTGTCAGGTATGCCCTTATACAATAGACAGTATATTGTATTGATTATAGATTGTGTTTTGCACATGCATTTAGTTTCTTTTGCTGCAGAATTCAATGCCAAAAATAAATGACCATCTCAGAGTAGCTTTATAGAATGTACAGTTTATAAAAAAAAGACAGAGACAGAATTGCTGCAGTAAAGACTGTATTTGCAAAGGACATTACTGCAAGATATACACACAGAAAAAACACCGGAATAATGATAATAATAAAAAGTAATCTTCTAATCTGCTCAGTCTTCTGCATTTGGCCACATGTTCTCATCCACATCACACCTGATCTTCTCTGGTGAGGCATTGTGGGAAGAATCTTTTTGCATGCCTTATCCACCCCTGGCAGTGTTCAGCTGTGATGTCTTGGCATGAAGCATCCATTGCATCCAGGAGGGACATTTGGTCATGTGGACGATGGTCAAAAACCTTCCATCTCCAGGCTGAGGAAAAACTCCTCAATGGGGTTGAGGAAAGAAGAGTAAGGGGCAAGGAAGTGGGACATCATCCTTGGATGGGCGTCAAACCAGGCTGTGATTGTAGGGGAATGGTGGAATGCCACATTGTCCCATATGATCACATTTATTGGCAAGTGGTCTCCCACCTGCCCCCTTTCTACCTCTGGCACCAGTCTTTCATGCAGGTCTTCTAAAAACAGAAGAAGGCGGTCGGTGTTGTAGGGGCCAATCTCACATTTATGCAGGCGTGCACCATTGTTGGAGATTGCACATGGTGATGTTTCAACAATTGCATAACTTCAATAAACTGTTTCTCATTAGCTATGGAATGAAATATAGGGAACGTATTTGTGTTTCAATTCACAATGTGAATAGTTGTTCACTTTGACTTTAGCCTGTAAGGTTAGGTGTAGAACATGGTTACAGGAGGGTCAATAGCATTGATAAGAGTCAATGCAGGGACCAAGTGGAGTTCGGCCATCAGGGCTCCAACACCAGAACTATGTGGGCTGGACTAAGAACCATCACAGACTTCAAAAGACAAACCAACATTGCTGAGGTAATGTCTGCATCGCTCCCAGATGAACTTCACTTCCTCTAAGCACGCTTTGAGCACAACTTGGCTGAAGTAGAACAAAAGGCCCTGGACCCCTGCCCACTAATAAAATCCAGCACAGATGTGTTCAGATCCTTCGAAAGGTCTAATCCAGGCACCTGGACCTAATGGCATCCATGGCCACGCGCTCAAGGTGTGTGCAGATCAACTGGCAGATCTCTAGACATTTTCAACCTCTCTCAGTTCTAGTTTGCTAGTCCCCTAATGTTTTAAGAAGACCTCCATTGCCCCTGTTCCCAAAAAGGCTAAATCTCTTTTCCTAAATGACTACCGCCCAGCAGCGCTCACACAACAGTGCAGGGAGAAGGCCAACAGGATCATCAAGGACCCCAATCGCCCCGCCCACAAACTGTTCTGCAGCATCCGGTCCTGCAGCACCAGGCTCAGGTGAAACTCATCCTACAGGCCGCAGGACTTTTGAATTCTTGAGCTCATTAATATTGTCACTTTACTTTTATAGAATTGTATTTACTGTTTTAGACCTTTTACAACTGTACAAACATATTTCTCATTATGCATGTATTTACTACATCCCTGTTTGCATTACAGTTTATTCATTTTACAATTACTGTCTACGATTAACACATTTTATTGATGTTATTATTATAATATTTATTTATTATTATTATTATTATAATTGATCATTATCATAATTGATTTTACCTTCTGCACCATTTAATATTTTAGATTTCCTTTATTTACTTGCATGATTTTCTTTTTATACCTATCTATTGAGCATTGTTGGAGGAAGCCTAACATCTAAGATTTTTTTGCCAAAGAGTGCTTCTTTGGAATTGTTGCGCATATGACATTAAATGACTTGAAACTTCAACTTGGATTGTATTCATTGATTTACAAGCTTATCAAGTTTCTGGGACAGAGTGGTTTGGTTCAAGTAGCTTTACATGGGAGATGTACACAGAAATGTTGGAAAATCAGAGCATTGCTCTGTTGCAGTTTTTTACAATTGCTATGACAGATTTTTCCATACTTTTAACAATTTTCCAAAACTCTTAAAATAGTTAGCACTACATCCGCATGTGTGAGCTATTCTATTAACACATTTCTTGTTGCTTTAACACATAATGCTTACAATTAACACAAACTCCTATTACACACAAGCTCAAACAAGACCAAAAAAATAGACTTTTACTGCCAAAATTACCAATGCTTTAACACTGTATGTCAGAACAGATAACACCATGTTCTAAACCTGACCTTACAGGCTAAAGTCAAAGTGGACAACTATTCATATTGTGAATTGAAAAACAAATATATTCCCTGTATTTTTATTCCATTGCTAATGAGAAACAGCTCATTGAAGTTATGCAATTGGTGAAATCACAGCTGATTCCCATCTAGGAAGCACACTGTGTTGAGGGGCTTTCAATTACATGATCATATGTTCTAAAAGAGGACTCTTTGGGCTGGTCCTGGCTGGAAAAGGAACAATTCAAAGCAACACAAAGAAAGAAGGAAAGAAATGCCTGCACGAGGGTGAGGAAGATGAGTACCAGGACAAGGAAGAGGAGTTAGACAGCATGGTGGCGCTCAAAGAAGGACAGAGCTAGGGTAACTGATCAAAAAAGAGCTACTATCATTGACCATGTCATGAACCACAGGCTAGCATACAGAAAGGCTGGTGAACGAGGAAAGTCAAATATTAGCCGGGACACAGTGGCATCTACTGTCCGTATTTTCAGAGAAACCAACAGGTAGGATATTGCTTCTCCTATAGTAAAGTGTAAATACTGTAAAATTACCATTTACAGTATTAGAGTGACTTTATGCCTGGACATTCAGTCCAGAGTTGTAGAGGACAACCTTGTCTTTGGGAACATTGCAGCAATCAGCATAACATCCATTTCTCGGACTTTAGCTAAACACAGAGTCTGAATGAAACAACTATATGAAGTTGCTTTTGAAAGGAACAGTGAACGCATCAAAGAACTCCGTCACCAATACGTGCAGGTAAGGTTATGCAATACAGTCATTACTGTAAACTACTCTATAAACCTGGAGTACATTAGGACATACAGTAGATATACAGTACAGCACAGCAGTTACATACACTGCGTCAAGTTACTTTCAAAGAGTCATGGAGTTGGAGGCCAATCAAGTCCCACATGAAATTATCTATGTTGACGAGGATGGCTTCTACTTGGCGAAAAGGCGTCGCCGTGGGAGAAACGTAATTGGAAAAAGGGCCACAGTTACCGTGCTTGGCCAGAGGGGAGGTAACATCACCATGTGCACCGCAATCTCCAACAATGGTGCGCTCCTGCATAAATGTGAGATTGGCCCTTAGAACACCGACCGCCTTCTTCTGTTTTTAGAAGACCTGCACGAAAGACTGGTGCCAGAGGTAGAAAGGGGGCAGGTGGGAGACCACTTGCCAATATATGTGATCACATGGGACAATGTGGCATTCCACCATTCCCGTACAATCCCAGCCTGGTTTGATGCCCATCCAAGGAAGATTCTTCCCACGATGCCCTGCCAGAGAAGATATCAAGTGTGATGTGGATGAGAACATGGGGCCAAATGCAGAAGACCGAGCAGATTATAAGATTACTTTTTTTTAAATTATTATTCCGGTGTTCTTTCTGTTTGTACATCTTGCAGTAATGTCCTTCTGCAAATGAAGTCTTTACTGCAGCAATTCTGTCTGTCTTTTTTTTTCATAAACTGTACATTCTATAAAGCTCCTCTGAGATGGTCATTCATTTTTTGTATTGAATTTTTTCAACAAAAGAAATAAAATGCATGTGCAAAACACAATCTCTGATCAATGCAATTTACTGTCTATTGTATAAGGGCATACCTGACACATCTAAAATAATGAAGTTTTTGTAATGTCAGCTGATGATAGTGTTTTTTTGTCATTGTGTTATGATTGACTGAATCTTCTTGTTGGAAGAGAACGTGTGTTAGTGTTTGGAATAATTATTTAATTTTGAAACATGTTTGCAGTGTTTTTTTAGACATAGTGTATAGTGTTTGTGTATTATTGTATTTTGAAAGTTAGTTTTGGAGTTTAGTTTACAATGTGTGATTTTGAGCATGAAATTAACTGTTTTGCCAATTTTGTGTTTTGGGTGTGTTGGTGTGTTAAGAGTTTAGGAAACTTGTTAAATGTATTGAAAAATCAGCCACTTGAGCATCAGTGGTCACATGAAGAGTAGGTTGACAGTGACATCTAGTGGAAAAATAAGAAATTACACAACAACTGTGTCTATTTCCCTCCTTTCATTCATGATTACTTGACCTTTAGACCTCATACTGGATCAAATAACAAAAAAGGTAAAAAAGTACTGGGCTACAAAGTGTGTGTGTGTGTTTGTGTGTGTGTGTGTGTGTTTGTGTGTGTGTGTGTGTGTGTGGTGTTGTGTGGTGGTGTGTGTGTGTGTGTGTGTGTGTGTGTGTGTGTGTGTGTGGGTGGTGGGTGGTGAGGGGGCTCTCTCCAGCCTGTGCCAGAGTCCATGGAACCTGATACTTGATGACTCCCCATCACAAGAATGTGAGTTTCCTTCTCTCAGAGTATCTGGCCCAATGCCCGGCCACATCTCCATCTCCATCTGTGTGTGTGTGGTGTGTGTGTGTGTTGTGTGTGTGTGTGTGTGGTGTGTGTGTGTGTGTGTGGTGGTGTGTGTGTGTGCGTGTGTGGTGTGGTGTGTGTGCATGTGTGGGGATCTGTGTGCAAGTGTGTTACTTGTTACTATTTGCCCCTTTTTTCAAAATGAGCGGCCTCTTTTAGCACAGTGAGACATTCTTTGTGTGATGGTTGTCTGATTTGTTTTCTCAGTATTCTGCTAACATGCTGTCACTTTCATTTGACTTAGACTTAGACTTAGCTTTATCAATCCCTTTGGGATGACTCCCGCAAGGAAATTAAAGTTACCAGCATCCATTGCAGCATGAAGGAGAAAAAAGAAGAATGCAATACAAAAACACAATGGTATGATATAATAATAATTTGCAACAGTCTGTCTGAAAAAAGGGGTGCTTCCAGGCTTTGAGATACATGGGTCTGAATACACGATAATTTTATGAGGATTCACAAAACCTGGGAATAAGTGTTATTTACAAGTGTTTTCATTGTCACAGGAAACAACCTGGACAGAGGGCTAACATGTAGACAGTCACATCCACACCACAATGTTTCTGCTGACCTTGAGTGGTTTTAACTCCTCACCTTGCTTCAGTGATGTAGAGGTTTATACATCACTTTATTTGCGTCGTTTCACAAATATGATGTGATACAAACAATATTTGAACAATTTGGCATCGTACTTAGAAGAAGTCAAAGTGTAATGCAGGGTGTTTTAGTACACTGTGATATCGTTGTCAGGTGTGGTTTACAGGCGCACCAGACTTGAAGCTTTTGACCACAGTGAGCAGTGAAGCACTGCCTTTCGTCCTGGTAAGTTACTCTCAGCCTTTATGTCCTGGGAACAAACTGAGGAAACCCGTACAGACGCTGGTTAACACCACAATACTGCAGGGACACTGCTGGCCACTGGTTACGTTTCCTGGTCATTAAATCAAGATTAAAAGGCTTGTGTGAAAGGAAAATGCTTTAGCTGAAGAAAACTTGTAAGGCATGATTTTATATTTTGCTCTAATATTCAAAATAAAGTATGTGATATTGTATTAATTCTATTCTGAAATAAAATTCATTAAGAATTGGTCTGTTTAAAAACATAATAATTAGATAACACAAGGCCATTGCCGTCTCTTAAATGAAACTTGAAAATGATTGGGGATGGGGGGAAAAACATGGTGACATCTCCAAAGAAATACCTGTGTGTGTGTGTGTGTGTGTGTGTGTGTGTGTGTGTATGTGTGTGTGTGTGTGTGCGCACATGCCCATGACAACCATTTCTTAGCACTTTCTGCATTCTCTGCATTTTTGCACTTTGTACAAGTCAACATGGCCAAAAATAGTCAAATATTTGAGCTACTCTCACTCCTCAGGAGCTTCAATATAAAATCTGTCATGTAACAAATGTATTAAAACACACTGGAATTTGAGTGAGGATAGCTGTACAATGCACTTTGTTACACCTTACCTGTTGTCTTTGAAATTTAACAATTTTAAAGTTTACTGTTATGCTGTCCAAACTACAAACTCTAATCACCTAAACAAAAACATTATTCGTTCTTCATATATTTCAACACAGTGTGATGTCATCCAGATGTAATATCGGCACCAGCTAGTGACTCAAAATCTATAGAACTGCTTTATATGTGATATTTAAATTACAGAGAAAAGTATCAAACATTTAGTCCTCAAATTGCTCAAAGTACCAACAGACTTTCAATAATCCCACGTACATATATAAATAAACTGCATGTCACAGTATATCCTGTTCTACTCCTAAACTACAGAACATTGGTACATCTGACACATCTATATTCTTGTGTCTTCTTTTTAATCAGGCTCAAACAATATCATATGGATTCCTGGTCATACAGCTTACATGTACAGTATTTCATTTTCTCTCAATCAAACCAATAACAAAAGTTGCAGTTTGGTGACGTTGTGAAGTTTGGGATCAAGGGAGTTGTTGTCTTCACCACCCTTGTTGTCATTGCATCCAGCTTCTCCTGGTTAGGACTCCTTTAGTGTTCAGCCAAATTCATCCGCAGAGGTTTCCTCCTCTCCAAAACGAACAGACCAGCAGGTTATTTAAACTAGGAAAAACACTAAAGCAGGTTCATGTTAAAGATCAGTGTTCCCTTGGCAGGCTGAGCTGCCACTAACGTTTACTTTTGTTTTTCTGACAACGTGCACAAAGGGGACATTACTCCATTGGCGGATGACCAAATAATAGATTGTTACCTTGAACAAAACTACAGATTTGTCTTCATTTGAACATTGTTGAAAACATTTTGAACATTGTAATTATACTCAACAAAATCTATAACATAGGT